>NW_003852520.1:958994-965798 GCF_000181295.1 Otolemur garnettii
TCTGATCTAGCCTCTATCCCCTCAACCACAAGGAAAAGCTCCAAGAAAAACCTTTAACAACCTTAAGCTAGTTTGACTCTCACAAGGAAACACAAGAGACCGAAACAGAAAACGTAGGAAGGAATGTCTCACTCAAGGCCGGCGGACATGCATACTAAACACAAACCCATTCACACGTATCTCACCTCCAGAGCGGTGTCGAAGTAAGTCCCAGATGGGGGATGGGAGTCTTCCCGGTCAGGGAACCAAAATGTTGGGTCCGAGAAAGCCTCCAAATCAACCCCAACCGACAAACTCGAGACTCACTCCGATGTAAAGGACATAAGATGAGATTTAATACAGACCCGGGAAGCCCGGGGGCCCCGGGCCTGGACTCTCCTGGCATGCAAGCCGAGGACGAGCCCCGAACTCGGGGTGAAGGCAGTTTTTATGGGGTACAGAAAGCAAGAGCGGTAGGGTCGGATACGAGTACACTTTTCATTGGTGGTTGGTGATTTCATTAGTAAAGGTGAATTTGGATTGGTACAGGTAAGGGGTGGAGGGTCCCTTAACCGGGGGCTAATAGAAACTTATCTGTTGCCTACGGTGTGGTTTAAACTAGGAATAGAATGGGGAGGATTATAGGGTGGGCCCTGCTAGGAAACTAGGAATAGAATGGGGAGGGTTATAGGGTGGGCCCTGCTAGGAATGAGGAAGGTTACAAGGTGGGCCCTGCAGTTTAACAGAGCAGACAAGAAAATGGTGCTGGTCTGGCCCTTACAGTTTGGTCCAAAAAAGTGGGATGTCTGGAAGAAGGAGCTTACAGGTTATAGTTGGGTTTAAAGATTCTTTAGTTGTCAGTTGGCCAAAAGAGTTAGGCTCTGTCTAAAAGACCAAGAGTTAGGCTCTGTCTAAAAGACCAGGACTCAGGGAAAAGGAACCTTAAGATAAAGGTTCTGCTAATTAGAGAGAAAGTACAGACAGACTCAGTGGTTTGTTGTGTATATTAAGGACGTGCAGGTAGGTCTTGCACAGGCTCAGACCTGTTAGAGAGTCACAGAGAACATCTCTAAGAAGGGAGGGGCAAGTAAGGTGACCAGACGTCCCGCTTTTGGCGGGACAGTCCCAATTTTTAACAATTTGTCCTGTGTCCCATGGCGTTTTAAAAAAGTCCTGATTTTTGGAAAGAATGCATGACAAGTTAGGGAACGGTGGGAGAACAGGAAGGGAATATACAGCTTTTGGCTGCCATGTGGCTATTTTGCCAGGATATGAGTTTTATAATATTTTTGTTAATTTTATAATGTTAAACTTTAATAATAACAAATAATTGTTGAGAACTGATTGTCGAGAACTGCTTATCAAAGTTCTCATTGTTGATCAGTTGTTAGAATTCGACAGCTCAGCGCCTGTGGCTCAAGTGGCTAAGGCGCCAGCCATGTATACCCAAGGTGGTGGGTTCGAATCCAGCCTGGGCCCACCAAACAACAATGACGGCTGCAACCAAAAAATAGCCGGGTGTTGTAGTGGACACCTGTGGTCCCAGCTACTCGGGAGGCGGAGGCAGGAGACTCGCTTGAGCCCATGAGTTGGAGGTTACTGTGAGCTGTGATGCCATGGCACTCTACCCAGGGGGACAGAGGCTCCTGTCTCAAAAAAAAAGAATTCAACCACCATTGTTTGGACTTAATGAACAATGGCATTTTTTGGCATTGGCAATGACAAAAACATTTTGTAACTGCCTCTCAGATGATACACATTGTAGGGCATGCTAGTGCTAGTTAAACAAGTGATGTCAACAAATCAGCTATTCAGATAATTTAGGTAAGTAATTTATTTATTTGTTTCATGAATTTAGCAGACAGTACTCATATTATTTATATTTTATAGTGGTGGCAAAAAGTCTAGCGCCGGCTTGAAAGTGACATGATTTATGAGGTATCATTATTAAAAAAATATATTGATAAGGAAAAGGTTAAATCTTGGGCATAAGCAAAAATCACAATAGAGAACAAATGTTTAGAAATATTTCATCATTTTGGAACAAACCATGTTCCATACAATAATGCACTAAAAATTGTGGGATACATGCTGTCCTTACCAGGAACTAATGCTGCGACTGAGAATGAGAAATATGCCAAAGAATAAAAAATACTATAAATAATTTTTTAATGTATTATTTGTAAATTGTACTCACCCACCCACCAGTCAATAGTGTCCCACTTTACCAGTGTTAAAATCTGGTCACCTTAGGCATGAGGGGCCTGCGTGATCTCCCTTCTCATGGCTAGAACTCAGTTTTAGGGTCTTCTTGGCCTGGAGGGAGTTCAGTCAGTCCGTTGTGAAGGGGAGAGCCTTAAGATTTTATATTAGTTCATGATTTCCCCCTTTTGGCCAAGGTCTGCCAGAGGCAGCATTGATGGCCAAACTCTTTTTTTGTCTGATGCATTGCCAGGGTGGTATGGCCACCTGCCCCAGGTCCATCCAGGCTCTCCAGAGGACCTTTGTGACCAAGGGAACTGAATAGCCCAAAAGGGTCAATAGCCAGATGTTTTAGGCCAGATGAGACTGGAGTTGACAGGCAACTTTTAGGTTAAATGGATTATATCAACTTTGGTTATGTGGAGTTGGTGTGCTTTTTAAGAATATGATTACATTTGTATGATAAACCAGGGTCTAGTGCAGCGGTTCTCAACCTGTGGGTCGCAACCTCTTTCTAACAATTAAAATACATCACGGCATTAGGAACGTTGAGAACCACTGGTCTAGTGGCACATAAAAAGTTAAAAGAGATAGTAAAGAATACAGTGTAAGTAAATTTTTAAAAAGTTAAAAGGTGAACTGTGAATTGGGGGAAATAATTGCATGTAGGTTGCACAGACAGGCAAAGATTGGCAAACTTATTATGCAAAGGGCCGCTATAAGGCTTCATTATCTAGGCAGTCTTCACGGATTCATAAAGTCCACAACAGTCTGTTGAGCACTGTTATGTGTCCCCCAAAATTCATGTGTTGAAAGTCTGACCGCTAATATTTGAGACTATGACATTATTTCGAAATAGGATTCAAAATTACAGAATTAATAAGGTTAAAGTGAAGACTTAGGCTGGGTCCTAACCCAGTATGATTTGTGTCCTCATAAAAAGGGGAAATTCGGACACAGTGGAACACGTAGAGAAAAGACAATGTAAGGAGAGAAAGGAAAACTTGTGATCTACAAGCCTAGGAAAAAGGCCTGGAACAAGTCCTTCCCTTGCAGCCTCAGAAGGAAGCCCCCTGCTGACATCTTGATTTTGGGACAGTCCCCAGTACTGTGATGTAACACATTTCTGTCATTTAAGCCCCCAGCAGTGGCCCTTGGTTACAGCAGCCCTAGCAAACTAATCTAGGCACCTGTTGTGTGCCCAATACCAACCTGGGTGCCGAGAACATGGCAGTGAACAAAACTGACAGCATCTGCCTTCTTGGGACTCACATCCCAGCACGAGAAAAAACAAAATAGATACAATAAACGTCAAGTCATGATCTGTGTGATGAGCAAATATAAAGCAACTCAAGGAGGCAGAGTGACCGTGTGTGTTAGTTAGACCACAGAGAGGGGGAGGCGATGGAGGAAAGTTCCTCCGAGCAGGTACTGGCTGAGACCTGAACAATGCAAGGGAGCAAGGCGTGTGGATATCTGGGGAAGTGGGTTCCTGGCAATGGAAATAGCAAGTGCAAGGGCCTGAGTCAGGGCATGTTTGACGCGGTCGAGGAAGAGCAAGAAGGCTGCTTTGTGTGGAGCATGCGAGAGAAGGAGCAGGGTGGACACAGGTCAGAGAGGAAGGCCAGGCCCTGTGACGGCTTGGGGACGTATTCTAAGTGGGATGGCAGCACTCACAGGTTTTGAGCAGGGGATTATCTGATCAGTCTTTTTAAGGGCTGCTGTGTGAGGAAGATGTTAATGAGGCAGGAGGGGGCAGGAGACAGGTTACCTAGCAAGAGGCTCTTGTGATAATCCCTGGGAAAGGTCATGGTGGCAGCAGGGGAGAGGAAAGCGGGAGATTTTTATGGTTAGAATCTGCATAATTTGCTGGTAGATGGGATATGAGATTTAAGAGAAAAAAGTCAAGGTCAAGGACAACCTTATGGTTTTGGCCTGAGAAAACTGAATGAATCGTGATGCCATTTACTGAGATGGTGTTAGCATAGGGTGACCAGATTTTAACATTGGTAAAGTGGGACACCATCGGTGGTGGGGCAGGAGTGGGGCTGGTGGCGGGATGGGGGTAGGGCGGAGGAGGAGTGTGTTCTTTTTGGTTGCACCCGTCATTGTTGTTTGGCGGGTCCGGGCTGGGGATTCGAACCCACCACCTTAGGTGTACGTGGCTGGCGCCTTAGCCGGTTGAGCTATAGGCGCCGAGCCGAGGAGTGTGTTCTTGATTAAAAATTTATATGGAGCAAGAGAAATGTTCATAGAACACAAAAATAGTATTGTAATATATTTTTAAATTTCAACATAAGTACAATTTACAAATATAATACATTAAAAAAATTATGTATAGGGTGGCACCTGTGGCTCAAAGGAGTAGGACGGGGGTATGCCTGGGTGACCTTGCCCAGGAGGGGAATAGGGAGTTTACATTAGCCTTTTCATTTCCAAATGAAGTTACATTAACCTCTTCATTCCAAATGGAGTTACATTAACCTTTTCAGCAGCTGAAAATTGTATATTCCCCTTCCCGTTTTCCTGCCCTTCCCTAGATTGTAGTGCATTCTTTCCAAAAATCGGGACTTTTTAAAAACGCTGTGGGATGCAGGACAAATTGTTCAAAATCGGTACTGTCCCACCAAAAGTGGGACTTCTGGTCACCTTATGTTAGTGGAGAAAGAACTTTGGGAAAGAAAATCCCCATTGAGCTCTGTTTGGGATGTGTCTATTCTGATGTGACCATTGCACATCCGGAGGATTGTAGGACAAAGGTCTGGGCTAGAGATGTAAATTGATGAGTCTTTAGGATGTAAATGGTATTTGAAGCCAAGGACCTCACCCCTGGAGGGGGAATGCAGAGCAGAAAGAGGTTTGAAGCCTGAGCCTGGAGGCTCCCCGCAACAAAGGTGTTGAAGAAGGGAGACCCAGCCAGGGAGCCTGGGAATGATGGCCCAGAGAGGAGTAAGTCAAGGGCAACAGCATTTCAAGGAGCAGGGAGGTATATGCTCTGTTAATGGTGGCTCGTGGATTAAGTATAAGGAGGGCTGAGAGCTCCATCAGTGACCCTGAATGACATGGTTTTGACGGTTTTGACGTGAGATGATCATGGGCGTGGGTTTCAGAGAGAATGGATGGTGGGCAAGGGGAGACAAGTCTTCCCATCACACTTCTGAGAAGTCTTTTCTATAAGGCGAAGTGAAGCAGTAGCCAGAAGAGATGCGCTCTGTGGAGAGCTTTTGTTTGTTTTGTTTTTAAGCTGGGAGATAATTTCAATGTCATATCTTTCAGATGTTATGCCCAAGGGGGAAAATGATGATAGAGGACACAGGATTCTTGCAGAGGCAGGTGAGGGGGTGGGATCCATGAGCAAGTGAAGGGCTGGACCCGGTGGCGGCATCCTGGTCTTTCCCTTTCCAGGTGTTTTGTCCACAGGAGGAAAGAAACATCTACAGGAACAAATCTAGGAAACTGGAGGGAAAGGCCTGATATTCTCAGGGAAGCAGGACCAAGGGCTTGAGCCGAGGATGAGGAGAGAGGAGGGCATGCTGGAGACTGAGGGAGCAGGTGAATGGATGGAGCAGCAGCAAGAGACAGGCTCCCTGCTGGGCTGAAGGCGCCCTTGAGGTTTGAGACCCTAAATTTAGAGTGAGACTAGTTGGCGTGTGGTTGTTTTTTTTTCTTCACCCATGTATGGCTACTCAGGTGCAAGCTAAAGAGTGCTTAGAGTGGGTTAGAGTTAACCAGTGGTACAAACTAAACTGTGTCCTCTCCAAGTTTGTATGTTGAAGCCCTAACCTTCCATGAGCTGGTGACAGGAGATAGAGCCTTCCAGGATGCAGTCATGAGGGTAGGGCCTTAATCCCAGGAGTCTGGGGTCCTTATGAGAAGAGGAAGAAACACAAGAGCGCTCCCTTTCCGTGCACACCCAGAGGGACCTATGAGGACACAGCCAGAGGGTGGCCAGCTGTACACCAAGGAGAGACCCCACTAGAAGCCAAGCCTGCTGCACCTCCAAACTGTGCGAAAATAAACCTCTGTTGTAGGCCTGTATTTGAATCCTGGATATACTGCTGATTATTGATTTTTGAATGCATTAGTCATTTAAATACATTTATGGAACCAAAAAACCCAACCTCTGTTGTTTAGGCCATCCAATCTTTGGTATTTTGTTTGTTTGTTTGTTTTTAATATTTAAAACCTCTGCAATTATTAGTTTATTAGTATAATTCAGGACTCAGATGTTCAGTATTCCTCCTGAAATTACATAAACAAATGCAAATGGAAAGAATCCAAGTCAAAATTATATAACAAACAGCACTCCATCCCCAAAGCATGTAAAATTACAAGAACGCTATTTTAAAATACTGGCGTTTAAGAGAACGATAATCTCAAAAACCACAAAATTGCCAAATTGTTCCCTAAACTGCCAAGCAGATAAACATGACTCTAATGAATGAGTGTGGGTTTTGTAAGGAAAAACTAAATTCAAATGAACTGAATGACTTGTATTAAGATGCGAAGTTTAAGCGTCTCCTTTCCTATCAATTTGATTTAGAAAGGGGCAAACCCCAGTACGTGAAAATATAACCGATTTTAAATGTGGCATTATTTTAAAGGGTGGCCCAATTAATTAAA
>NW_003852520.1:966081-985424 GCF_000181295.1 Otolemur garnettii
GAGAATCTGAAGTTTCCTGAGCAGTTCATATTTAGGTAAATGGGAAAAGACATTTACAGCCAGCACTTTCTTAGTCTTTGCCAGGACTAACATCAACAAAAAATGCAATATGGCAGTCTTGTATTTTAAGCTCACGCTTTTGGGGATACATTCTCAGGTCTTCTTTAATATGAGAACTGCAAAATATAACTGCCATTACATGGTAATGGGAGTTAAAGAATAGAGTCCTCATGTAAAGATTAGAACATGCTTTTATTAGTCCTTCAAGGAAAGACTTTCAAAATGTTTGATTCTAATAATCCCATGCTGTGAGTAGATTGCTTACTCTTCACTTTGTAAATTTGTCATCAACTTTGGAATTTCAGTTATAGATGAAAACTATCTCAATTTAACTTTTATTACCCCATGATGATATACAGGGTACGTAGACAAAAAGCTTTTTATCAGCTCATTATATGAAAAGATAAACAATGTAATAATTCATGTGATCCATAATGGGCAAAAAGCAAAAGACTAGCTTCCCCTCAAGAAGAAAAATTTCAGACCTATGAAAAGGGCAACAGAACTAATAAAAAAAACTGTCTTTACCTAGAAGCATTCAGAATGACAACAAAACAGCTGCAACTTTTTTTTTGTAATTCCAGAGTTGTATTCAGTTAACAGAACAACAATTATTTCGTATAAGCTGCATCAGAGACAACTGAAGATGAAAAAACTACCATCCCCATATGTAACTAATTTGTGCTGTGCACCAGCAAGAACCTGCTTTAAATTTCCATGCCAATTTACAACCCCCATACAGTACCAGGCAAGGTTAGTGGCTATTGAAAATACCACCAGGACAGGGCTATCTAAAGACACATTCAGCAGTGTGTTAACTGTACAAAAAAAGACACTGTACAGTTTAGAAACAAATCTTACACAGCCTTACATTTCAATTTTTTTCTTTAAAAGGAGTGAGTTGTATACAGGGGGGTTAAATGCTTTATAGACAAGAAAAAAAACTGCACTAGAACCAACTTATTCATCATCATCATCTTCTTCTTCATCTTCCTCCTCCTCTTCCTCATCTTCATCTTCCTCATCTTCCTTCTCTTCCTTCTTTTTCTTGCTTTTTTCAGCCTTGACGACTCCCTTTTTCGCTGCATCAGGCTTTCCTTTAGCTCGGTCTGCAGCGATATCCTTTTCGTATTTTTCCTTCAGCTTTGCAGCCTTCTTTTCCTCAGGCTGCTTGTCACCCTCAGCAGTGTTACTCCACATCTCTCCCAGCTTCTCTGCAACATCACCAATGGACAGGCCAGGATGTTCTCCTTTGATTTTGGGGCGATACTCAGAACAGAACCAGAAAAAGGCCGAAGGAGGCCTCTTGGGTGCATTGGGATCCTTGAACTTCTTTTTTGTTTCCCCCTTAGGAGGGATATAGGTTTCCATTTCTCTTTCATAATGGGCCTTGTCCGCCTTTGCCGTATCTTCAAATTTTCCCTTCTCTTTAGCAGACATGGTCTTACACCTCTCTAAGCACTTCTTAGAAAACTCTGAGAAGTTGACTGAAGCATCTGGGTGCTTCTTGTGCTCCTCCCGACAAGTTTGCACAAAGAATGCAAATGATGACATTTTGCCTCTCGGCTTCTTAGCCTTTGCCCATGATTAGTTATTTTTCCTCAGCGAGGGACAGAGGTGCCCAGTGCTCATCCAGCTCTCACTTGCCCCGGTGCTGTCTCTATGGAGCTCAATGTACTACTCAATCTTTGGTATTTTGTTATGGCAGCCCAAGCAGACTAATTCTCCCAGGGATGGAGCTTTACCAGGTAAATATTATAGAAGAAAATGGAACAAGTTGTGATTGTCAAGGTGAACTGAATGAGACTGTGTAGGATGCTAAGCCCCGAATATGGCAGTTACTCAGCCAGTAGTAGCTGCTGTCCGTAGCCTCCTAAGGGGCTTGTCTGGCTTCCGTCCTCTGTGGCAGGCACTGTGTTAGGAAAACAGGGAGGAAGTCAGCAGCGAGGTGTTTGTCTGAGGGGGTCAGAAACAGACGTGGAGAGCATCAACATGGCCTATACAGCATGTCCCCCCATCACAAGAAATCAATCTCTTTCTGACTCAGGAAATGTCACAGCAGAGGTGACATTTGAGCTGAGCACAGATGCTGAAAAGGAGTTTATGGTAGAAGAAAGCTCAGAGGAAGGAAGGCACGTGGTCAAGAGAACAAAATGTCTCTCAAAGCCTTAGTGCAGGAGGCAGGAGCAGGGAGGGGCGAGGAGGCAGCTTCTAACTAGAATGTGAAAGGCCTGGAGCTGGTCCCCTAGTAACCCATAAGCAGACAAGTGATGTGATCAGGTGTTCTTTTTTTTTTTTTTTTTTTTTGAGACAGAGTCTCACTATGTCGCCCTCAGTAGAGCGTTGTGAAGTCACAGCTCACAGCAAACTCAAATTCTTGTGCCTAAATGATTCTCTTGCCTCAACCTCCCAAGTAGCTGAGACTACAGGCACCTGCCACAATGCCCAGCTATTTTTTGTTGTAGTTGTCATTGTTGTTTACAGGCCTGGGCCGGGTTTGAACCCGCTGGCCCTGGTGTCTGTGGCCAGTACCCTACCCAATGAGCACAGGCATTGAGTCTCATCAAATGTCTTTTGAAAGAAAGATAAAGTTCAGTTAGCACTGGAGACAATAAATCAGAATGGGAAAAGAACTTCAGGAAGTATTTGCGACAGCCCTATTAGACCTGAAGCAAAGGTGGGACCAAGAGGCTTCTGAGGGGGTGAATTCAAGGTTTGGTGGCCAAAAAAGACAGAGACATACTGGAAAGGTGAGATGCAACAATTACTCCTAGCTTTCTGGCTTGGACGACCGTGTGTATCTTAATGCTATTTACCAGTAGGGAGCAAGAGGTGGAAAATTGGGTGAAATTGGGTTGTTTTGCTTTTATTATTATTTTTGTTGTATGTCATACTTATGGGGTACAGTATGATATTTCAATACATGTATACAATGTATAATAGTTAGATCAGGGTAATTAGCATATCCATCACCTCAAGCATTTATCATTTCTTTGTGTTGGGAATGCTCAAATCTACCCTTCTAGCTGTTTGAAAATCTACAATCCTGTTATTGATTCCAACCCTCCTGCAGTGCTGCGGAACACCAGATGTCAGCCCTGCCATCTTGCTGCACTTCCCTTAGCCAACTTTTGGCTATATCCCCTCCCTGGGACTCTTCCTAGCTGCTAGTAATCATTATTCTGTTCTCCCCTTTTTTATGAGGGCTTTTTTAGCTCCCACATGTAAGTGAGAACATATGGTATTTTTATTTCTGTGTCTGGCTCATTTTGTTTACCATAATGTCCTCCAAGGTCATCCGTGTTCTCGGGCGTGGTGGTTGGAAGAGTCTGGATAAGTCTAGTCTTTGACACAGTCACTTTGAAGGCCTGTATGAGACTCAGTAGGCAATGAAAACGCCCATTTGGAGCTGAGGAGGGAGCACCAGGCTGGAAAAATCCATCCTGTTATTTTGTACTGTATTAAAGCCATGGATGTGGTTGAGAAAAAAATAGCCATCACTCACTTGTGTTTATCACCTGCCAAGCACTGCCCTGCATGGGGATCACCTCATTTAACGCTGCCAGAAACTTTATTTAGAAGTTACTAATGTTGCTGATGTTTTCTCAGATGAGTGATGTGAAGTTTACAGAGATTAAATCCTTTTCCCAAGTTTGCATAGTTGATAAGTGGATTTGTTTTTTTTTCTTTTTTGCCAGGGCTGGGTTTGAACCCTCAACTTCCAGTATATGGGGCCAGCGCCCGCCCTACTCCCTTGAGCCACAGGTGCCACCATTTTTTAAAGTTTTTTAAAGAATTTTTTAAATTCTTTTTTCCCAAAGTCTCAAAAAATAGACAACTAATATTTATAAATAAAAATAGAAGATAATTTCAAAAAACAGATCATGCCAAATCTTATAGATAATAGAAAAAGAAGAAATTCAAATTCATTGTACTATATCTGATATTAAAATTGGAAAAAATATATTATTATAAAGGGAAATTACAAACATATTTAACTTATAAATGAGGATGTAATATCCTAAGCAACATATTAATAAGTTGAGTTAAAAATTATTGTTCAAATAATGTACTTTGGTTAAAATTAAGTGAATTTGAACCCAAGTGATTGGACCCCAGTGCCCTGCTCCCTGGGGTTTATTGTGGAGATATCCACATTTAAGGGCAAATAGAAGTGGGGGGTCTAAGTTGAATGCAGTGGCTCATGCTTATAATCCTAGCACTCTGGGAGGCTGAGGTGGGTAGATTGCTTGAGCTCAGGAGTTGGAGAGCAGCTTAGCAAGAGTGAGACCCCATCTCTACTAAAAATAGAAAAACTACCCAGGCATTATGGTGGGTATCTGT
Organism: Otolemur garnettii; assembly: GCF_000181295.1. Taxonomy (NCBI): domain Eukaryota; kingdom Metazoa; phylum Chordata; class Mammalia; order Primates; family Galagidae; genus Otolemur; species Otolemur garnettii. The sequence continues at coordinate 970,486 of NW_003852520.1, forward strand.
AGTCCCAGCTACTCTGGAGGCTATGAAAGGAGGATCACTTGAACCCAGGAGTCTGAAGTTGCTGTGAGCTATGACTACCTACGGAGACAGAGTGAGACTCCGTCTCAAAAAAAAAAAAAGGAGGAAAGAAAGACTGGCCACCCTGATGAGCGTATAAATGATGTCACCTTGGCAAATTTACCTCCAGCCCTCAGTCTCGCAGGCTCAGAATCCAAGCTTGCCAGCACAAGGGTCCAAGCTCCTGTGAGCTTATGTTTAAAACCAGGCTGTTGATTGATTAATTGGTATTGAGTAATAAACTACCAAGCAAGCCAGATGTTCATGACTTGTTGATGAGAGCATTATGGCTTGTAGGCAAAATCTAATTATCCTAAGAATGCTGGCAGAAAACATGCACTGCGTGCAGGAGGAAGCATCCAGATAGTACGGCCAGTGTCATTGATCTGGGAGGCACTCTGCACCATCTCTGCTGGGCCTGGGTTGACACGTTGTTCAGAAGCTCATGTTCACGGGCTGTGGTACTTTCTCTTTGGGCAAATTCCATTTCTCTGGGGTCCATTCTCCTTGGCTCAGTGCTCCCAACATGCTCATTTTCTTACTATCTTCACGATACCTGCCATATCCAAATATCACCACGCGTACAATTATTGTTGAATCCTGATTACACTTGGGGGGTTAGGGGACCAGTCCCCATGGAGTCAAAAATCTGCAGATAACTTTGACTCCCCACCCCCAGCTTAACCACTCAATAGCCTATTGTTCACTGGAAGCCTTGCTGATCAATAGTTGATCAATACATCTTTTGTAGGGCATATCTGTTATACTGTATTCTCTCAGTACAGTGAGCTGGGGAAAAGAAACAGATATTAAGAACATCATGAGGAAAGGGGAATACATTCACCATCCACGTCTTGCAGGTGGATGAGCACAGGGTCTTCATCTTCTTCCTCAGGTTGGGTGGACTGAGGCGGAGGGGAGGGGGAGGGCCGGGTCTTGCTGCCTGAGGCTGGAGGAGGCAGAATAAAATCCCCACGTAAGCGGCCTACACAGTTCAAACCCCTGCTGCTCAAGGGTAGGCAGAGTTATGTTAGCTTAAGTTTATTAAATTAACTTACTTTAAGTAGTAAAACTCTTTATTTTTAAAGGAAATAAAGAAATAATGGTCCGTGATGAGAGCAAAGGAAAGCTATCCCCGGCCACAAACCGAAGGCAGCCATAAAGCTAAGCACACAGCTGTTAAGAGAGAATGTGACTCTCTGTTACCCTGAACCGCACCAGCGAGATGCCTGCTACTCAGACAGCGCAGGGCAGGCAGCTAGGAGACTCACCCTTTCCCAGAGACATTCCCGCAGCACCAGACTGTCCTCAGACTGCCACCTGGACAGGGCAGATGTGACACCAGTGACGGCTGAGCTTCGGGACCCAGTTCCTCAGCTATGTTTGTACCTGGCTTTGTGGGATTTTTTTTTTTTTTTTGGCTAGGGCTGGGTTTGAACCGGCCATCTCAGGCATATGGGGCTAGAGTCCTACTCCTTTGAGCCACAGGCGCCGCCTTTTGTTTTTTTTAAAGAGCAGCCCCCCTCCTCTACTATTTGTATGAAACTTAATTGCCCCCAAACCTGTATTTATTTCTACTTCTGGGTCATTCTGGAGGTGGGCTGAGTCCCCCTAAAAATTTTACCTTTTTGCATTTCATTCCGAAGGGGTAAGATTTTTCAGATTTGGTGAAAAGGCAAAGAGGAAGCCGAGGTCCGTAGTTTGAGGCCTGGGCAAGAGTGAAGGGTGGATCTGCTTAGCCAGGAGAATGTGAGCTTGTTTTTTTGTTTTGCTTTGTTTTTGAGACAGTCTAAAGCTGTTGCCTGGGTAGAGCGCCAGCTCTCAGGCTTAAGTGATCCTGTTGCTTAGTTTTTCTATTTTAGTAGAGATGGGATTTCACTTTTGCTCAGGCTGGTCTCGAACTCTTGAGCTCAGGCGATCCACCTGTCTGGGCCTCCCAAGTGCTGGGATCCCCAGCGTGAACGGTCGGTTTACAAATGGCAGGCGATGTTCGCCTCTGCGGTCTCTATTTTCTCTTTGGATCTGAGAAAACATCATGGGCTCTAGTGAGAGCTGTGGAGTGTGCCGGGTGTTTGGAATTCTCATTCGGGAGCCCCCAGCGGTGAGAGCTCTGACCACAGCCTGTGGGGCGGGTGGAGCTGGGCAGGACTGTCCCCTGCACAGCCCCAAGCTCCCTCCGGGGCCTGGGGTGGAGGAGGAAGGGGGAAAGGAGCGAAGATGACAGGGGCCAGGGAGCTGCTGATCCACATAAACACCAGAGAGAAGATGCCCCTGGGTGGAGCTTGTTCTGAGCTGGGGCTTTGCAGACCGACTCCAGATCCTAATGAGGTCCCAGAGTGGGAGGAACACGAAGGGAAGAGCAGGATGCAGGAGGCGTAAGTGTGAGTTCAGAACTAGGCCCAGGGCTGCCCTTCCAAGAGACCTAGTAGGGTAAGGGGTCAGGAAAAGTACAAACCAGACCAAGAAGTGGAGACGGCCAGGCTAGACCCACTGAGGCCCAGGGAAGGCTTGAAGGCTGAGCTCTCCGAGGAGCAGGGCTCAGGGTGGGCCTGTCTGGGGTGGAGGCTGCAGGGATGGAGAGAGGAAGAATAAAGTGTCCAAGTTCCCAGAACCAGGACCTCAAAAGAAACTGTGTAGATGTGATTAGGTTAAGAATTTTCAGATGGGGAGATTATCCTGGATTATCTGGGTGGGACCAGTGTCATCATAAATGCTCTTAAACAAGAAAGAGTGAGGGTGGCGCGGCCTGTGGCTCAGTGGGTAGGGCCCGGACCCCATATACCCAGGGTAGCAGGTTCAAATCCGACCCCAGCTAAACTGCAACAAAAAATTAGCGGGGCATTCTGGGGAGTACCTGTGGTCCCAGTTACTTGGGAGGCTGAGGCAAGAGAATTGCCTAAGCCCAAGAGTTTGAGGTTGCTATGAGCTGTGATGCCACAGCACTCTACTGAGGGTGATGAAGTGAGATTATGTCTCCAAAAAAAAAAAAAAAAGACAGACAGACAGAAAGAACAAGTGGTGTGACAGCTGGCTTTGAAGATGGAGGAAGGGCTCAGGAACCACGAAACGCAAGTGGCCCCTGGATGCTGGAAAAGGCAAGAGAACAGACACTCCCTTTGAGCCTCTGGACAGAACACAGTCCTGTTGACACCCCGATCTTAGCCCAGGGTGACCCATTTTGGATTTCTGAGCTCCAGAACTGTAAGGTAATAAATGTGTGATATTTTAAGCCACTTAGTTTAACCCCATTTGCAGCAGCAGCAGCAGGCAACTAGTACACATGAGAAGCTGGATGATACACAGTTTTATTAAAGGAAGCCTAGAGCCAGAAGAAGTCCCCTCTGGGTGACAGTGAGACCACGTGTGCAAGAATAAACTGGAAGGGACGTGGAGTTCTTCAGGGAAATCTACTTTCAGTTGAAGCCCAGGAAACAGAGGAGGTGGTGAGTGAAAAGGTTAAGAGTATGGGGAACTATTTCAATTTTTGGCACTAGAATAAGAATTTCAAAGGGTACAATGTAAATAGAAGCCAGGTCAGGAGAAGCCAGAGTTGAACAGGAATAAGACTGTGTTGAAGGAGCTGGGCCCTCCAGGGAGTGCCATCCTTGTGCACGCCCCATCATCACTGAGAATCACAGAAAAAAGGGAGCAGAGCCCGGGGGGGGGGGGGCAGTAGGGAGGACAGAGGCAGAGCCACTTCACTCAGTGGTTTTAACTGAATGCCTTTTGGCTTCTTCTTCAATTCAGCTTGTTAGTTTTGAGGTATGGTTCTTGCCTCTGCTGACCTTAGTCAAATTCTACAAGAAAACTTTTATTTTTTAAAGGACTGAGACCAATTTTATGCAGAACAGCATGCAATGCTTATTAATTAATAATTATCCTAAACAAGTCTAAATGTGTTTCTTCACAAGCTATAATAAAACTGTGCTTCTGATTAAAGGGTGTTTTGCCCATATTAGGCTCATAAGTGCTTGCTGGATTTAACTGAATTAAGATGAGTCACAAAGTGCTAGATACCTGGATGTAGGGGCACAAGACAGCATGATGCTCCTAAGCGCCTGCCTTATTTACAAGATAGGATGAGATCAGCCCCTGCCACAGCATCACGAGGGAGCTGGGTGGAAGGGACCTTGCATGTTAATGTCAGGTTTGTGACGTCCAGGGCCTCAAACTCTTTAGCTCTATTAGATGGGCTAGACCCTGTGAGGTCAAGTCCCTCCTTTTGTACCTCTGGTATAAAACCTAGAGCTAAAACCTAGGCTTTGTTTCTTTCTACTAAAGTCCTGAATACGGGTCTTTTTTTTTTTTTTTTTAGAGAGTCTCACTTTGTTGCCCTTGGTAGAGTGCCGTAATGTCACAGGTCACAGCAACCCTACCCACTGAGTGACAGGCATTGCCCCTGAATCCCGGTCTTTAGATATTACCCATTTTATGGCATGGGAAGCACAAGGGACAAACCCAAGGAAAAGAATAATGGAAAGACAGCATTTCTCTAAAGGCACCTAACAGAGCTGGCCTCCGCCACCCACACTTTGGCTTCCCAGGGTGGACACCCTGGTTTCTCTTACTACACCAGTTTCACAGATAAGAAAAAGAATATGTGGGTGGCACCTGTGACTCAGTGGTAGGGCACTGGCCCCATATACTGAGGGTGGCGAGTTCAAACTCGGCCCCGGCCAAGCTGCAAAAAAAAAAAAAATAGCTGAGTGTTCTGGTGGGCACCTGTAGTCCCAGCTCCTCAGGAGGCTGAGACAAGAGAATCGCCTAAGCCCAGGAGTTGGAGGTTGCTGTGAGCTGTGACATCACAGCACTCTACTGAGGGCGATAAAGTGAGACTCTGTCTCTAAGAGAAAAAAAAGAAAGAAAGAAAAAGAATCTGAGAGTGGCAAAGAGAGATGGAAATCTGAAGAGACCAGTCCCTGGTAAGGCAGAGCTATTAATCTCTTGTTAGTCGTAACAAAAGTTCCACCCCTCATGACATGGCCCAGTTATGTCCTTGACTTTCACGTACAGCAAATTCTCCCACCCTCGAGATGAGAGAGGACGGTAGGAAGCATTGAGTTTTCCCCTACAAACCACAAAATAAGTGTCCCTTATTTTATCCAAGCTCATCAACTAAAAACTGATGTGTGTATCTATTATGTTATCTGTTCATCCATTTTTTCTTTCCAGTGTGCAAAGCTAATTACTTTGTTAATTAAGCACTCTTCACTCTTATTAGAGTTGTTAGAATATTTGAGAACATTTGCTGCTCTTTGTTTCCCAGAGGACCCAGGCATGCATTTTCAGGGAACAGCTGGGGTTGTTTGTCTGTACAATGTATGTCAGGTGTGAAACCGACAATTTGCTGCCTTTCAAAAATCTATTTCTTCATTTTCAAGTGGGTGCAGCTGCCTAGAACTACAGGGTGTCTGGCTGTACTCAGGTACTGATGAAGACTGATCTTGGCTAGCTAAGTGCCTCCAGAGCCAGACACAGAATTAGGTGTCTTGGAACCACCTGTCTGTGAATCCTGAGTTGCTGCAGAGAGAGATGTGGTTTTAATTAAGTTCTGTGCTGAGTCCAGGGGCTGTGGAAAGAGTCTGCATGGGGTGGCACCATGATGTCAGTCTCATAATAGTTACTCTTGGTATAGTACAAGCATGGGGATTATTCTTGTGGGAATGATTTGACCACCTGTCCTTTCATGAATATTGAGCTGGGTATTCTTAGGGCTGGTCCTTATCTCTCTGGAGACCAGAGACTCCAACAGGGCTGACTCCGTGGGTGTATATCCAGCACCCTACTCTAACAAGGGCCCCATGCTTGGGGTAATGCTCTTTTGTAGCCATCTTGATAGTATTTTTTTTATTTTTACATTTTTATTTGTTTATTTACCCAAAGAAGACAGAAAAAAAATCCTGAAATTCTTTGTATTATTTATTTATTTATTTTGAGACAGAGTCTCACTTTTTCACTCTCAATAGAATGCCTTGGTGTCATAGCTCATAGCAACCGTAATCTCTTGGGCTCAAGTGATCCTCTTGCTTCAGCCTCCCAAGTAGCTAGGACTATAGGTGCCCACCACAACACCCAACTATTTTTAGAGATGAGGTCTCACTCTGGCTCAGGCTGGTCTCAAACCCATGAGTTCAGGTAATCCGTCCACCTCAGCCTCCCAGAGTGCTAGGATTATAGGCATGAGCTCCTGTGCCCAGCCTTGAAATTCTTAATAACTTTTTTGTAAGGGATGGGGTCTCACTAATTGCCCAGGCAGGAGTGCACAGTAAGTCACAGGTGTGATAATTGCAAACTTCAGCCTCCAATTCCTCAGCTCAGCCTCTTAAGTAACTTTCTTTTTCTTTTTTTTGAGATAGAGTTTCAAGCTGTCACCCTTGGTAGAGTGCCATGGTGTCACAGCTCACAGCAACCTCAAACTCCTGGGCTTAAGCAAGTCTTTTGCCTCAGCCTCCTAAGTAGCTGGGACTACAGGTGCTCACCACAATGCCCAGCTATTTTTTTTTTTTGCAGTTGTCATTGTTGTTTAGCTGACGTGGGCCAGATTCGAACCCCCCAGCCCTGGTGTATTATGCCGGGTGCTCTACCCACTGAGCCACAGGCGATGTCCTTGAGTAACTTCTTAATAATGTTTTAGTAAGGGACATGGCATTTTCTTGTTGTACTGTGTCTACAAATAATGGAACTTGTCCTGGTCTCCAATATGGTTGCTTTCATTGAGAGCTCTCTAATTTCTAAATTACTTCTGTAATGGCCCATAATCCTTTGCATGCATTTATTTACATATTTATGTCCATTTTCCAGACTATAGGTGTCTGGAGGCCTTGGACATCCTCGTCTCTTTTCCCCAGGGCCTAAGAGAGTGCTTAGACAATGTTTGTTGAGTGATTGAATACTTGAAAGAGTCCTTGGGGGATATTCCCATAGCCAAGGTAACAAGTAGACTATTGGGATAGTGCCACATTTGGTGTCAAGTTCACTGTAAAGGGGGTCATTAATTCTGGATACACCTTCCCTTCCTCCTCCTCAATTGCTTCTCTCTGTCTGAGCTATAAGCTGCTTTAATGCCTGAGTGCCCACAGTGATTCTCTGCTCACCTGACTCCTGATTCTGTAAGCTGAGCAGGGAACCCTGTGCTGGCTGAGACAGCTATGTTTAGAGGACCAAGATGAGCTGCTGCTGTCAGCATTCAGGGATATAGACCTTTGAGTCTTGACCTTGGGATTAGGCAAGCCTTCACTCTGGCCAGCAGAGCTGTGGGGTCTTAGAGAAGTTAATGTGAGAACTTCCAAGGCAGTGAAATGAAGAAGCTGGACAGTGAATGTGGCACTTGTGAGCACCAGCAGTGCTGTGGGTCATGGTGGAGGTCACTGGCCTTGGAATTTTTAAGGTGCTCCTGAGCCAGGTCTAACAATTTTTACTGCATTTTAAATAAATTAGAAGAAAGCTAATTAAAGGAAACACCTAAGTCTAGGAACCACAAGTCGGATTCACTTCCCATGGTCACCTGAACACCATGTGAATAGTGTTCTGAGGCAGGGCAGAGCGTGGTCATTCATCAGAAGGGGCACACACGCAGCATTTAGAGAGCCAAACACAACATTGAACTTGTAAACGCCGTGTGCTGGCTGAATAAACAGATCAGTGAGGACTTGCCATCAGCACTCTAAGTCTGTCCCTGAAAGTAGGTGGTTTTCAATAAGTTCTTCAACTTGAACTTCAGTTTCCTTACCCATAAAAATATTTGATGGTCTGAAATATTTTCTAGCTTTAATAATAGTAATCATGTTACTCTCTTGTAAAAGGAAGACCATTTGCCTCACTAAAAAAAACAAAACAAAAAACACCCTTCCTGCCTTCATTTTGTCTGGATATGCTCAAGGCTCCTTTTCTTCAAGCCTTTGCTGTGGGAGTCTGGCTTGATTTCTAATGTTACAAAATACCTATGTGGCATATTTTTCGCAGGACGGCCAGAGTTTCTTTCTTTTGACTCTGGACTGTGGCAGATGATGAGAAATGGGTATTTCAAGAATTATAACTTGGCTGGGTGCAGTGGTTCACAACTGTAATCCCAGCGCTCCAGGAGGCCCAGGCAGGTGAATGGCCTGAGCACACGGATTCGAGACCAGCCTGAGCCAGAGTGAGTGAGACCCTGTCTCTAAAAATAGCCAGGCGTTGTGGTGACACCTGTAGTTCCAGCTACTTTGGAGGCCGAGGCAAGAGAATTGCTTGAGCCTAAGAGTTTGAGGTTGCTGTGAGCTGTGATGCCATGACACTCTGCCGAGGGTGACAAAGTGAGACCGTCTCACAGGAAAAAAAAAAAAAAAAGAAAGAAAAAGGATTACATTTTAAGATGACCACTGAACACAGGACCTGAACCCATGGCTTTGTTTCTTTGTTTTCTAAACCTAGGAGACATAGGACCCCTTCAGACATTCATGTTGCTTTTATTGATTTTATTTACTTATTTATTTGTTTTTGAGACAGAGTAGTCTCACTCTGTTGCCCTAGGTAGAGTGCTGTGGTGTCATCATAGCTCACAGCCACCTCAATCTCTTGCAGTCAAGTGATCCTCCTGCTTCATCCTCCCAAGTAGCTGGGACTACTGGTGTCCCCCAGCTAGCCCTTAGCCCTAACCCTATTTTTAGTAGAGATGGGGTCTCGCTCTTGCTTGGGCTGATCTCAAACTCCTGAGCTCAAGGGATGCACCCGCTTTGGCCTCCCAGAGTGCTAGGATTTCAGGGGTAAGCCATCATGCCTGGCCAATTTTGTTGATTATAAACCAGAAATGATTCCTCATGGTAAACGTGGATGGCGGAGACATTTGCCTCATTGTGGCTTCTAAGGAGGGGCTAAAGCAGAACATGGTTTTTCACTACGTGCTTCTCTCTTCTCTGGGAGCTGTTCCTCATCTCTTACTCCCCTCCTCTGAGCCCCCTCCTCCAGAAAATAATAGCAGCTTTCCTTTTCTTGTCATTTCAGATTCATGTGAGGGTAGCGATGATTAGGTCATATTGTTTGGGTAATAGCCTTTTCCCAACTTCAAGAGAGGCTGCCTGGGGAACGTCTCAGGAAGATGCCCCACAGAATCAGATAGCCAGGCAGGGTAATTGGGCATTTGAGAAGAACCAGGGCATGCTGGATTTACTATTACTATTTTTGTTTGTTTTGTTTTATTTTGAATAAGAAAGAAATCAGGGAGTCTCGGGGATCTTCTTGGGGAGCTAGCCTGGTGCTTTGGCATCAGACCCATTATCTAGTTGAAGTTACAAAAAGCATCAGACACCAGGAAAGCTCATCAATTGTGCAGGTGCATATATTGTTGGCCCTGACAACGGCCCTTGTGTGGATTTTTTTTTTCCAAATAAGAGTCTCACTGTATCGCCCCAGTTGGTGTGCAGTGGCAGGTATGATCACAGCTCACTGCAGCCTCAAATTTCTGGGCTCAGAAGAGTGGCCTGGAGCTCATGGCAGCCTCCTGAGTGGCATGCACTGTAGCACCCAGCTTTACATGCAGCAGTTCCAAGATCATGTAATTTCCCTTCAACCTGTCTTGATCTCTGAATAGCTTTTTTTTTTGAGAGAGTCTCAAGCTGTTGCCCTGGGTAGAGTGCTATGGCGTCACAGCTCACAGCAACCTCAAACTCTCAGGCTTAAGCAATTCTCTTGCCTCAGCCCCCCAAGTAGCTGGGACTTACAGGTGCCCACCACAATGCCCAGCTATGTTTTGGTTGTAGTTGTCATTGTTGTTTGGTGGGCCTGGGCTGGATTCAAACCCGCCAGTTCTGGTGTATGTTGCTGGCACCTTACCTGCTTGAGCTATAGGCACTGAGCCTTTTCTCCATTAACTGAAGAAAAATGGGTACCCTTTACAGATTTATTTTTTTAAATAAATCTTTCTATTATTTATTTATTTATTTGCAGTTTTTGACTGGGGTGGGGTTTGAACCCGCCACCTCTGGTATATGGGGCCCACACCCTACTCCTTAAGCCACAGGTGCCACCCTACAGATTTATTTTTAAAGATTACAAAACAAAAAAAATCAGGATTGTGAGATGAGTGCCTTATAATGTCTCATCAATATTTTCACCAAATTGCCCTTGTTCGATGAGAGGAAGAGCAGTCATTCCTGGGGGAGAGGGACTCTATGGTAAAGTATTCCCTGGCGTTTTTCTGATAAAGCTTTGTCTAACTTTCTCAAAACAGTCTCATAATAAGTAGATGTTATCATTCTTTGGCTTTCCAGAAAGTCGACGAGCAAAATGCCTTGAGTATACTCCAGAACTATTGTCGTGACCTTCGCTTGTGACCAGTCAGCTGTTGCTTTGACTGGACCACTTCCGCCTCCCGGTAGCCATTGCTTTGATTGTGCTTTGCCTTCAGGATTGTCCTGGTGAAGCCACGTTTCATCTGCTGTTGCAATTCTTTGCAGAAATGCTTCAGGATCTTGATCCCACTCGTTGGAAATTCCCAATGAAATTTCTGTCCTCGTCTGCAGCTGATCTCATGCAGCAGTTTGGACATCCTCATGTGGAAAGTTTGCTCAACTTTAATTTTTCAGTCAGAGTTTTGCAACTGAACCAGTTGAGGTATCCATGGTGTTGGCTACTGTTTCTGCTGTTAATCTCTGGCCCTCTTCAATTAGGGTTCAAACAAAATTAACTTTTTCCTCACAAATTGAAGTGGGTGTTTTGCTGCTATAGGCCTCATCTTTAACTTTATCTCATCCTGTCTTAAAATGAATTATCTACTTGTAAACTGCTGCTTTCTTTGGCGGACATTGTCCCCTTAAACTTTTCATAAACCATCAGTGACGTCAGCACTGTTCCACTCAAGCTTCACTGCAAAGTTGATGTTCTTGCTTTAATTTTAGCGAATTCAGGTTCCTCTGATAGGGGCTCTTTTCAAACCTATTTCTTATCCGTCTTAGTGCCTCACTAAGATCACATTCAGATGTTAAACAAGTCAGTGTGAGTTTATTTTGATGCGAAAAATAGAAATTCATGCATAGTGTTCTCATAATATGCATTTTCAGTGAACAGAAATAGTTCCTGATGTTCTCTGGATGGTATGTAATTAAAAGGTATGAACCAGAGAACATCAGGAACTATATTTTATGTTCCTTTTGATCTATATAAACGGTATTGGGGTGCATATATTATTCTGTAAAATGCTTTTTAAAACTCATTATTACCTAGAGATCTTCTCATATCAGTGTATACATATTTATGTATTAAAACACTTAACTGATTTTAACATGGTTAATAAAAGTCAAATAACAGAGACATCAAAGCATCCTTCCTCCTTAATACTCTTGAGATGGTCCCACATCACAAAAGGAGCCACTTTTTTTTTTTTAAGAGACAGAGTCTCACTCTTTCACTCTCAGTAAAGTGCTGTGGCATCACAGCTCACAGCAATCTCCAGCTCTTGGGCTTAGGTGATTCTCTTGCCTCAGCCTCCCCTGTAGCTGGGACTGCAGGTGCCCACCACACCTAACAGAGCTAACAGAGCCGCCAGCAAAGTGGTCCCTGAAGTCAGATGCTTTGACTCTCCCTCTCCACGGCAGACACTGGCTGCAGACTTATTTACCACCCCTGTGCTAAGCTGTGCTTCCCAACTCCCCCACTGGTAGGAATGGCTGATGGGATGGAGGAGGGATGCAGCCCACTTCGGGGCCGGCCCACACCGTGATCTTTAAGGTCCTGTCATCTCTCCTCCTTGCTTCTCAGCTGCCTAGAGGTGGACCACGTGGCTGGTTCTGCCTAGAGGTGGACCACATGCTGGGAAGGGTAGCATATCATTCTTTCCTACTCAGGGAGAGAAGTCACAACTTCCAAAGGTATAGTTACTGCAAAAGCACTTACCTAGTGTTTTCGTGAATGGTGAATTTAAAACTCTGTGGGTCAACTCAGCTACACCTTGGCACCTGGTTGTCAGGTCAAGCACATCTAGCTATTGCTGTGAAAGCAATTTGTAGATATGATTAACATATCCCTTGGGCTTTAAATAAAACAGGTTACACTCTATAATGGGGTGGGCTTCATTCCATTAGTTGAAAGACTTAAGAGCAAGGACAGGTTTCCAGAAGAAGAAATTGTGTCTCGAGACTGCAACACAGCGACCCTGCCTCAGTTTGCAGTGTGCTGTCCTGCCCTGCAGATTTTACATTCACCATTTCCACAACTGTATGAGCCAATATCTTAAAATAAATCTCCATCTTTCCTTCGAAATCTATCTCTCTCTCCTCCTCCTCTCTCAAGCATGTATGTACACATACATACGTATTCTGTTTCTCTGGAGAACGCTGACTAGCACACTGAGGAAAAAGCCGGTTCCTTTCCATATGATCCTTTAAACATTCCTACCACCATGTCAGCTTGAGACTGGATGTCAGCTATGTCTGTACACATCCCAGATCCTGCCCAAGGGGACAGATAAACCACAAAGCTTTTTCAAGAGTTGGAACCTAATGGCCCCTTCCCATTCCTCATAAGAGAGGAGGCTGTGAAACAGACACCCAGATCTTCTTGGATTTTCTTCTTGGATCTTCTATGCAAATTTTTACTGGAAACCAAGAACAACTTAAAAAGAAATGGTTCCCCATGGAGAGAGTTAATAATAGAAAATACATGCCTTTCCCTCTAGGGGAAAAGAAGCCAAAAAATGTGCATCCCAGAGGTTGGACTGTCCTCTCAAGCGCATCTCACTCTTCTCCCATCCCACACTCGTGCAATTGCCCAGATTGAGGATTGAGGCTGGGGAGCAACAGGGACCCTGACGCAGCCTACACAGAGTCACTTTTACTGTGGCTAGGGCCTAAGGCTGCAGGTATGATTTAGTGGCCATCCCTGAGAAGGAGTCAAATACTGAACCTGAAAAAAGTATAAAGAAAAAAGGCAGGTCTAGCTGCAACGGCTCACATCCCAAATCCCAGCACTTTGGGAGGCAATGGTGGGAGGATCACCTAAGGTCAAGAGTTTGAGACCAGCCTGGGCAATAGCAAGACCTCCACCTCCACAAAATCCTGGCCACCTGGGAAGCTGAGGCAAGAGGTTCACTTGGGCCTAGAAGTTTGATGTTGCTGCAACTGTGAAATTACATGAATTAGTATCTCACCTAAAACTCAGGTCAAGGCACCACGCAAACCTGGAGCATAGCTGGAAAGTGAGAGATTCTCTTGGTCTTCTGTTGGACGAGGGAAATATCTCCCCTTTTGTCAGCCCATTGCCATTACACCTGTGGAATCAGTTGTCATCTAAAGAGTATGGCTCCAGGGGCACCAAGATTAGCCCTTGGCCTACCCATCTGCCTCCTATTATTTCCCAGTCAGAAAGCACTCTTTATTTTTGTTTATTTATTTATTTATTTATTGCAGTTTTTTTTGGCCAGGGCTGGGTTTGAACCCACCACCTCTGGCATATGGGGCTGGCACCCTACTCCTTTGAGCTGCAGGCGCCGCCTGAAAGCACCCTTTATGTTGTTGTTGTTGTTTTGTTTTAGTAACAGGGCCTTACTCTGTAGCCCAGGCTGGAGTGCAGTTGTACAATCATAGCTCACTGTGACCTTGAACTCTTGCCTCAGCCTCTCAGGTAGGTGGGACTACAGGAGCATGGAAAATGCTACCTGTAAGATCAGCTCTAAAAGACTGGCACAGACTACCTCCTGCCTCCTGCCTCCTGCCTCCAAACCACAGTTCCCTGCTTGGACCCTCCCTCATCACTGGCACCTGTTCTTCTCCATCCTTCCATGTCCTCTATTGCTCCTGTCTTCTATTATCAGCAACCAGCCCCATCTTAGATACATGTCCTGTGGGTTGAATTACAATAACTGCCCTGCCAGCACGTCACCACAGCCTCCAGGAGACATTTTCACCTTCCTCCCTGGATTTTCTTATAACACTGCTTCTCACCCAGCCTCCTTGCCAAGGCAAAGTGCTCCAAGATGCTCAGAGGTCTCACAGCTTCATTTCCCAATGTCCAAAATCAAAGTCATCAGCTCCCTGCAAACCTGCTCCCATTCCCAGATTTTCTGCTTCTAACTGCCAAGCTTTGAAACTTTAAAAACATTCAGAAAAGAACTCTCTCCTTCATCCTCTAGTTCCATGTAGCTAGCACCAAGCTCCCGCATACCTGTGTTTCTATGTCATCTCTCTGAACCAGGCCTCACCACCATCCACCTGGACCACATGGTGCTTTCTCCTTGGCCTCCAGGCCTCAGTTCTCCCCTCCCAGCCATCTTGTGTGACACAGGCCACGCCAATCTTCCTTTCATACTCTTCTATCCTCTGGAAAAGACTTTCAGGCTCGTTGTTTCCTAGAGCTCCAAGTCTCAGCTTGACACTCTGCAGAGGAAGGATGATGCTGTTAACCCCCAGACTCAATTCAAGCACCACTCTGAGAGTCCGAACATCACTGCAAAGACACGAGGAATTTTATTCATTCAAGCTCAGAGCCTGGGCTGCCCTTTAAGAAAAAACGGGAACAGCCCTTACAGACTATTCAGAAAGTCCCTTTAGACCTCTCCCGCTTCCCTCCCATTAGACCATCCCACCCCATCCCCTTATTGGTAGGTAAACCATGTCTGTCCTAAACTGACAGGTACAGGGTGGTCGTGTTCAGGGTTGATTGGCTCAGGGACGAGTCTTCTTTGTCTCAGGTGAGCGAATGAGAAGGAAGGGATAAAGGTCACAAGTGGGGCGAGTGCAGAGTAGAGTGATGAGTGGAAAAAGGTCATAAGTGGGGTGAGTGCAGAGTAGAATGGTGAGTGCAAAAAGGGGAGGGGGTCAGGATGTGGGCTGAGTGCACAAGGGGGCCAGTGGGACAAAGGGGAGGGGTCAGGATGTGGGCTGTAACACCTAGGTATGATAAGGTCCTTGGTATGC
>NW_003852520.1:985853-995402 GCF_000181295.1 Otolemur garnettii
GCCCTAGCCGCTGAGCTATAGGCACCGAACCCAGTTACCTTTTCTGAACCCAAATTTTCATATTTGTACTATGGTGATAACATGACAGCACTTAACATTATTCTTTTTACTTCAAGACACTATGTAAATGTGAAGTATAATTGGGGTATTGTTATTAGCATACTCGTTTGTCTGGATTTTAAGGATCTCTATAAACTAGTAGTAGGAGGGTTCCCTTTAAATCTTGGTCTTGAAATTGCCAAGGCAGACTCCAAGACCATGACTCGAGTGCATCAAATTACTTTTAGATATTGTGTTTCCCAAATTGTGATACTCCCTATTGGTCTTGTTCTGGGTTAATAAAGTGAGTGAAGTGGTTTGGTGATCAGAGCAGATGTTTGTGATCCTTACATACAAAGGTAGTGATTGAAAGCCATTGTGAAGAATGTGCTTGCCCAGACAGAGTGAGGACATGAGAAGGGGACCCAGAACAAAGCCCAGGGCACTGCCAGAACAGCAATAGGTATTTACTAGATATCCTAGAGTTTAACTCAGTGCCTACATGAAGTAGGTGCTTTATACACCATTTTTGGATTGCATTCCATTAAATAGCATGTGTTTCACTAATTCATTGATTCGTTCACTAAGTAGATATGTATTAAGTACCTAGAAAGGGTTAGGTTATGTGCTGGCTATTGAGGATACAAACTGAAGTGATCAAAGTAAACACTGCTGGGAGTTTACGGCTGGGAAGCTGAAGACAGACCTTAGTCAAATAAGCTCAACAATACAATCACCAACGTGATAACATACAAGCTAGCCTAGAGTGTCAAAGAAAGTGGCACTTAAACTAAGATCTAGTCAGGCTCAGTTGTGGAATGGTCAATAAATTCTTATCAGCAGTCATGGATGGCCTTTGGTATTTGACCCAGCCAAGAGACACAGACACTGAGAATTTCTAGGGAAGAGGAGGCAAGGGCTAAACCAGAGATAAGATGCCAGGCAACCACATCCTCTTCTGCAAAGGAAGCCTCAGAGGGCTTCTCAGATCACCCTGTGAGGGTTCCCCTCACTGCGTGCACTAAGTTGCCTTATTTAAGAGGCATAATAGTGAAAATCTGAGTTTGAAAATTACTTGGAAAATGTTGTAAAGACACAAGCAAAGCTTAACACCCATTTATAAATTTAGAATCTGTCTAGCCCAGCACCTAGCTCCATCCTGTCCCAGGAGAGTAACACTGATGTTTGGCATCTGGCAAGGGACTTTGGCTTGGAGCTAATACCTCCCCTTTCCTTCCCAAAACTTTTTTAACTGATGGGTTTTCATGCACTACAATTACTAATTCTCTTTGCCATTTGAAGGACACAAGGATAAGTAGTTTAAGGATTAAAGAAAGTACGTGAGAAAACCATTTTTCTTGTTTCACTTTTGTCATGTCCTTTAAAAAGGAAATAATGCTTAGGAAGGTGGGATGGAATTTCCTAGCAAGAACCATAGGGTCAGGTTGCAACATAACTGAATGCAGGGGAGACAAAGGCAACATGCTTTCGTGGGTGCTCACTCAGTCCAACCCTTATAAGGCTTTTTCTTATAGATGCTAGAACTTTCCAGGCCTTTTCCTAGGTAACTGTGAGTCTATACCCACCACTTTTTTTTTCTTTCTTCCTTTAACATCTTGCAAAAGAAAATGTTTTAAATATAAAAGGTATGTGCATGCAGGAGTTAAAAATCAATTAAGGAAGCAAATACAATCCATGTGGGAAAAGCGACCTGCCACTTAGGTCTGTTATCTGTATTTTCATCGTGCCTTTGGGTTTTTTATTTTTTCAATTTTTTTTTTAATCATCTGTCTTTGAGCACATCACAAACCTTTCGGGAAACTGCCTCTTCGTTCATTTTTCAGGCTGTTTCTCAGAGCAATTTCATAACTGGTATTGTTATATTTTTACATTTGTCACACTGGTGAGCGTGCATGAGGTAATAATTACTTCATATAGTACAGAGCTGTAATGTTTTCTAATTAAACATCTAGGTCAGAGCTAGATTAGGTAACTAGTTAAATAGCTTGATGGGGCACTTTTCTTGATATTTGCAGTTATTACTCTATTTGCTTTCATTTTTGCACTTTTTTTTATTTTGTTGAGATAGAGTCTCACTTTGTTGTTGCATTTCGGAGAGTGCTGTCACATCATAGCTCACAGCAACCTCAAACTCTGGGGCTCCAGCGATTCCCTCACTTCAGCCTCCCAAGTAGCTGGGACTATAGACCCCCGCACAACCCCAGCTATATTTAGAGATAAGGTTCGCACACTGGTTTAGGCTGGTCTCCAACTGTGAGCTCAGGCCATCCACCTGCCTTCACTTCCAGGGTGCTGGGATTACAGGCGTGAGCCACTTTGTTGCAATTTCTGTACTTTTAATTACCAGATTCTTCTATTTAGCAAAGAGTTCTGTGGCTCCTGCCCTTCTGTGTTTCCAAGTCATGAGGTCTCTAGCAAGCTGTAATTCATACATCTCTGGAAACCAGGTTCGACTCACATGGGGCCTGGTTTGCTTCTGATCTCCATGGGATATGAACCCTCATCCCATGTACTGTTTTTCTTTAGTCAATAGTTTTTTGTGCTCAAAAGCCTCTCCAGGACACAATACAGAAACAAAAATACAGCACCCCAGGGCTTGGAGAATATCATCTTCACGCCAAAATGCTTTTGTTTTACGACTATCCTTGTTCTGAAAAATGCATGTTTTCAAGAGGCAAGAAGCTGAAGCAAAGGAAGAAAAGGAGATGAGTGGTAAGGCAGGAAGAAGATAGAAGTGGCCCGATCAGAGAAGAAAGCAGGAAAAGGGAAACAGTGACCCAGGCACAAATTTAGCAGGAGATCCTGTGGTCTCTTCTTTTTAGCGCTTACAGTTTTGATTCTATTTCTAGTCTTTGCTGAATTTAGTCGAAAAATGTTTAGCATTTGCAGGGTTAGCCCAGCAGGAGAGCTGCTCGGGTGAGCAGGTGCAGGCCACATGAATTCCAGGCTTTCTTCTTGACCCACAACCAAAAGAGGATCCGACAAGAATCCTTCTCCATGACTTCTGTCGGTAAGTAACAAAAATGTACTTGAACCAACTGCACCAAAAATGGGAAAGTGCACTTGAATCAATTTTAAGATACCTCACAGAACCCAAGGCTGGTGAGTGTTCACAGGGAGGGAGCCAGAAATCAAGCACGGTGGGAGTGACTTCTCATGGCCGCACTTTTTCAATGGCGGGATTCACGGGGCCTTTATTCTCGCCCTGCTCCCTACTGTCCCTGGGCATCCTCTGGTCCTCGCTGGGGGCCCACTCAGCTCAGTTCCTTAATACCCACATGGCGCATGCTCAGGGTGGAGCCACTTAAGGCTCAACTGACCAATGAATCGCCTCTGTCTGGTCAGGTGCACCCTCTTACCCAATCCAGTTGTAGTCAGTGGGGGGAGGGGTGGTCTCATGACACAAATGGTACTTTAGGTACCCACGTCTGTGTATGTGAAATGGTCCTCAGAAGAGGAGAGTTTGGTGAGGCAGAATTCATTCCAATGTTTTAATTTCAATTTATTTGTTTCAGTTCCCACTGGAACTAGAGAGGGGAGAAGGGAGGGGGAAGTATTTCTGGCTTGTCCATTAAAATTCCTGGCATGAAGGAGCCATATTCATTCATAAGTATTGACTGATTGATTAGCAAATCAGGATTTGCTCTGTCACTCAGGCTGGAGTGCAGTGAAGGGACCATAGTTCACTGCATCCTTGGACTCTTGGGCTCAGGTGATCCTCCTGCTTCAGCCTCCCAAGTAGCTGTGACTACAGGTGTGCACCATCATGCCCACCTAAGTATTTTTAATTTTTGATAGAGACTCCATCTCACTATGTTTCCCAGGCTCCTCTCAAACTCCTGCCCCAGCCTCCCAAAGTGATGGGACTATAGATGTCCCACCATAGCTAGTCTGTTTATCCAACAAAATAGAAATGTGGCAATACAGGACAGGGTAGCATGAATGAAAGTGTGGTGTTTTGAGTTCATGTAATTTTCTTCTATTATTATCACTCTGGTTGGGAGATGATTCCAGAGTGACAACTGTATGCACACACACCTGTACCCAACAGCGTTAGACTTCAGGGAAACACACATTGCCACTATGCAGGATATCACTTCACACCCAGCAGAGTGGCTGAAATTAAAAGGACTGACACTACTAAGTGAGGGCAAGATGTGGAGAAACAGGAACTCTCATACATTTCCAGTGGGAGTGTAAAGTTTACCAAAAAATTAAATAAATTATTAATAACTTAATAATTAAATAAATTGTTTCAAAATATTAGGGGGTACAAGTGTTTTTGTTATATGGATGAATTATATGATGCTGAAGTCTGGGCTTTTAGTGTGCCCTTCACCAGAACAGTGTACATCTGCAGCCCCCCACCAGCACTGGGGTGTGGTCTGTTAAGAACCAGGCTACACAGCAGGAAATGAGCACCGAGCTTTATCTGAATTTACAGCTGCTCCCCATGCCTTCCATCACCACCTGAGCTCTGCCATCTGTCAGATTTTCAGGGGCATAGAACTCCCATAGAAGCGTGGATCCCACTGAAAACTGGGCATGCAAGGGATCTAGGTTGTTCTCATCATGAGAATCTAATGCCTGATGATCTGGAGTGGAACCGAGGAAGTGATGACAGGGCTGGGAAGAGGCTGCAAATATGGACGGTCGTTAGCAGAGAGGTGACTGTACGGAGACCACAATAAATCAACTGCTCTCAGACTCATCCAAACCACCACCCGTCCATGAAAAGATTGTCATCCATAGCATTAGTCCCTGATGCAAAAAATGTTGGAGACCACTTGTGGACATAGTACCTGATAGGTGAGGTTTTGTCACACCCAAGATACAAATTTTTAAAACTAAAAATATAAACCTACCTTATGATCTAGCAATTTCACTCCTGGGTATATACTCAAGAAAAATGAGTGCCTAAGTGAGTCCACATATTTATAAGAATGTTTACAGGAGCTTTATTTTTAATATTAATAACTCAAAACTATAAGCAACCCAACTGTTCCACCATAGTCAAAACCGTTGACTATTTATATGGTGGAATACTGCACAGCAATAAAAAGAATAAGCAATCCTACAATACTACTGCAATCCTGGTGAGGCCCATGGACATACTATTGACTGAAAGAAGCCACAACAAAAGAGCAGCTGCTACAGGTGTGTACTCAGCATTAGACTTCAGGGAGGCGCAGATGGAAACCACACTGAGTATCAGTCTATACCCAGCAGAATGGCTAAAATTAAAACGACTGGCAATTCTAAGTGAGAGAGAGATGAGGACAAACTGAAACTCTCATACATTGCCAGTGAGAGTAATTTTATTTATATGAAGTTATATATATATATATATATTTTTTTTTTTTTTTTTTTTGGTAGAGACAGAGTCTGTTTATCACCCTCAATAGGGTGTGCTGTGGCACACAGCTCACACAGCAACCTCCAACTCCTGGGCTTAGGCGATTCTCTTGCATCAGCCTCCCAAGTAGCTGGGACTACAAGCGCCCATCACGACAAGGACACTCAGCTATCTTTTTCTTGCAGTTTGGTCGGGGCTGGGTTTGAACCCACCACCCTCGGTATATGGGGCCAGCGCCCTACCCACTGAGCTGCAGGCGCCACCCCGGAGTTTTATATTTTTATGAAGTTCAAGAATTAGTAAAAAAAAAATCTATAAATATAAATGTCAGGTTAATGGTCATTCTTGAGGGGTTGTTGACTGGCAGGGGGCAGGGGGGAAACTGCTGAGGTGACAGAAATGGTGTTGTGTATATACTGCTCTGAGTGGTTGTTACCCAGGTGTAGACGCATATAAAATTAAATCAAGCTGCATTCTTAAGAAAAGATAC
Source organism: Otolemur garnettii (assembly GCF_000181295.1). NCBI lineage: Eukaryota > Metazoa > Chordata > Mammalia > Primates > Galagidae > Otolemur > Otolemur garnettii. The sequence continues at coordinate 991,760 of NW_003852520.1, forward strand.
CCATTTTCTCTCTTCTCACAGAAGGACCTGGGGAGGATTTCTTGAGGGCCACAGAGAATGCGGTCAGAGCCCCCACTGACCTGATGCCATGACTTTCTCCTCAACACTATTTGTAAATGTTTTGATTTGATAAAACTATGTAAATAAGCAAGGAATAGTGGGTCTGGATGGGACGGACAGATGCGGAGTTATTTTTTTTTTTAATTTCAGATTTATAAGACGTTACATTGTTACATTTTGGTTACACTGTTTTCTTTTCTAAGGTAAAGTTGTATTAGAGCCCTTCACCCGGGGGTGCTGAACACCCTCACCTTGTGGACATTAGGGAAGATCCCGCCAATGGCCCCCCTCCGTGTGTGGCAGCGTGGTGTGAGGTGGCTCGCGCTCCGTCCTGCCGGGGACGACTCATGGCCGGACACGCTTCCCTTGGCATGTGGGTCAGCTCTGAGCCTGTCCTGGCAGCTTCCCGGTCTTCTTCCTGTATTTGACAGAAAGCTTTGTGCAAGGAGGTAATCAGGGGCCTGCGGGCCAGCGGGAGGCTCCTCCTCGTCTTCAGGGCCTCTCTCTCCTCTCTCTCTTTCTCTCTCTCTCTCCTTTTTTCAGGGCCTTTCTCTGAGGGGACAAGTTTATGGCGTCCTTTGTGATCCGACAGCTCAGCCCACTGAGGGGTCCACAGTCCACATGGGCTGAGAGCCTCCCCAGCCCCACGTCGGGCCCTGGACAGGCGCCTAATGAGTTTTCAGGCCCTGGCACGACTTGGCCTTTCTTTGTGCACCTCAGGGTGGGCCCTCTAATTAATCTCCAAAGCGTCTGGATCCTGTTTCTCCATACAGGTTAAATGACTAAGCTGCTTGAGCCCCTCTATCCGAGCCCCATGAGAATGAAAGGGCGCTGCGCCTTCTTTGCCTCAGTGCCGTGATGTCTTCCTTATAGGAGCTGACAAGGTGCTGTGCCCACTCCCAGGGGCGGATGGCATCAGAGAGTCTGGGATCGTTTTTAGTTTCTGAAATGGGAGCAGCACACTGTGGGGTCAGAAGGCCCGGCGAAGTCTCTTTGAGAAGGACTGAAGGTTTTCTTCTCTTTCCGACGGCTTTGTTCCTGCCCCTCCTTCTCTCCCGTTTCCTTGGTGTCCTTCCTCTGAGGCGGCCTTCCTGCTCTCTCCCTGAACGCCCTGGGCTCTCCTCTCCCATCAGGGTCTCCTCACGTCCTTGCCGGTGGCATCGCTGTTTCGGAGGGGGCTAGAACCAACTCCCCCTCTCCCCGACTGTGCCCCCTTTCATTTCACCTCCTGCTCTAACCTGACTCCAGTTCACAATTTGACTAAACAAAATACATAGAATTTTGAGAGCTATTTACACTGCTCCTTCCTGTATTTAGAGCAAGACATATTCTGTCAGAAATATAGAATGTTTTTCACTTTAACCAAAATATACCACCAGGATTGATCCAGTGACGTTCTTGGTATGACTTACAGTTTAAGGAGACTTTTGATGTTATTTCTTTATACACATAATGAAAAAATGTCCATGTCTTTGGTGTCTTTTTAAAATGTGGAAGTAAATTTAACTTCAAACAAATACAAAAAGCATGCGTGACTCCCACCTACCTGTCACCCAACTTTCAGGTTGTCTACAGTGTGTCAGTCTTGTTTCATTTATCTGTCGCACCCGGTTTTCTTTTCCTCAGTGTTCTAAAGCGAAGCCCCGCTCCTCTCTCACTGCACTGTCCGTGCTTCAGTGTAGTCACTGACTTTAACATTCATAGGGAAGCTCACAGATAGAAGGTAAAAGAAAACCTTTGAAAATTTTCACTTTTATTTATAAATTTGTTTGGAAATGTAAAAAGCCAATTTATTTATGGTATAACAAAATTCAATTGTGTTCCTGTTATTCCAGAGCCCCACAGGTAGGAATTTAGGATAGAAGGCATATATTGTTTTCAGCTAGCATTTATTCTTAGTGTTCCCCAGATAAACTCCATTTGCTGCTGGGTTCCTGCCCTTCTAGGACTCATAGACAAGAACCAAAACATGACACTCAGATGATAAGTGGGAGGGAAGACGGCCACCCACGTGTTGCACTTTGTGGTTAATAACCAGTGGGACTGTTGTGTCCAGGAGTTCCCCAGAGACCACACAACCAGACAAGCTGAATTTGCAAGGGAGTCCCTTTATTGAAGAGCCGGCAAGCAACTGCCTCAGTGTCCCAATGAGAGGCTTCTGAGAGCAGCCCGGAGTGCTTAAGGGGTCAGGTTTTTAGGGCTTAGTCTGCATCCTGGTTGGCATGCAGGCTGCATTCAGGCGGGGTAGCAAGCAAGCATTGCACAGAAGCAGAATTTTGTGGTTAGTTAGCCATACATCATACATCTTTGTTTTATTTTTATTTTATTTTATTTTATTTTTTGAGACAGAGCCTCAAGCTGTCACTCTGGGTAGAGTGCTGTGGTGTCACAGCTCACAGCAACCTCAACTCCTGGGCTTAAATGATTCTCTTGCCTCAGCCTCCCAAGTAGCTGGGACTACAGGTGCCCGCCACAACGCCCAGCTATTTTTTGGTTGCAGCTGTCATTGTTTGGCAGGCCCAGGCTGGATTTGAACCCACCAGCTCAGGTGTATGTGACTGACGCCTTAGCCGTTTGAGCCACAGGCGCCGAGCCACATCTTTGTTTTAGTATTTTCCCCTATACATCTTAGTTTCAGTACTTTTCCTCCATATATCTTTGTCTCAGTATTCTCTCCACCTGGTATTGTCCAAAGGTCAGTTTGGGGACAGTCATTTTGTTTCCCAGGCCCAGGAGTTAGTCAAGCAAGAAACTGGAAGTGAATAAGAAGCAAGAAATCAATTAGTACTTTCTCATTTATCTTAGGGGGTGAACTGGACTTATTTCATCTTTTTTCTCTTAAAGCTTACAGTCTGTAAATTTGTCAGGAGTTAACTGGTATTTTCATCATAGCCTAGGCCTAAAAGGACAACTTTTTTAGAAGTCCAAAATATCTTCATTTTTAAAAGTCAGGCTCACTGGGCACCAAATGGTTATTTGATGTTATAACATCAAGTAAGAGACAATGGAAAGCACCAGGCATCAGTGGGTCAGAACCAAAGAGTAGTCATGGTAGCTTTCCATCCAGTGTGTTCTCGTTCCTAAGTTATTCTGTACGTTTTTCAATAAAGTAGACTGTTTATTAAGCAGGTATGAGGTCTGAGAATGGAAGCCTTGTTAAACTTACATTCCTCTGAGTTTTATGAAGACAGCCAGAGAGATCTCAGTGGTTTCTACTGTAAAAATGTTTTACTCTGTGTCAATTCTTTCCTTTTGGCATGAATTTGTTAGCGGGCAGCTGGGAAGTTGGCGTTTGGTGTGCCTAATATTAAAGCTCTTTCTTTGAGGGTAAGGGCAATAGAGAACAGGCCAACTGTGGAGGACTGGGGTTTCACTTGGAATTCACAATGGAGGCAGCCCCCAATATTTCTAAATGAGAGGGGTTTACAAGGTGGTGGCCATGAGGGTTTGTCTCAAAATTGCATTTCCCTAGCACTTTAGGTAAAATGTACAAAATGTCAACTGTCCACACCAAAGATTGGGGTCATTGACAGATTATGAGGTACTCAAACCTAATGTCTATTCCTGGGGGGAAATATCATCA
>NW_003852520.1:996408-1011848 GCF_000181295.1 Otolemur garnettii
CCTCTCCCCCTGGCTTCCTGGGATGAACCTCAGCATCCCCCCTCTCCCCTGGCTTCCTGGGGGGAACCTCAGCATCCCCCCTCTCCCCTGGCATTCTATAACAAGCTTTCTCCCAGTTTATTCTCTTGCAAAACTTCACCTGTGAATGAATCCATAAAGAGCAGGGATCACTTTTATTAATATACTTATACCCTATTTATTTCCAATAATTAATATACTTATACCCTACCTCTAATAATAATTAGAGGCATCCAAGAGTACCCAAGTGTCCCCAGCTTTTAAAAAATGATATATTTGGCTCAGCGCCTGTGGCTCAAATGGCTAAGGCGCCAGCCACGTGCACCCAAGGTGTCAGGTTCGAATCCAGCCCAGGCCCACCAAACAACAATGATGGCTGCAACCAAAAAATAGCCGGGTGTTGTGGCAGGCGCCTGTGATCCCAGCTACTTGGGAGGCGGAGGCAGGAGACTCGCTTGAGCCCAGGAGTTGGAGGTTGCTGTGAGCTGAGATGCCACAGCACTCTTACCCAGGGGGACAGGTTGAGGCTTCTGTCTCAAAAAAAAAAAAAAAATGATACATTTGAGGGTGAATTGTGCTCTGTGCACAAGTGTAACTGACAGAGCTGATTCAGGACCACCTAGTGTATTTTTAGAAGCCTTTGAAATTATCAGAAGGGTCAGGCTTGTTGGCCATCCTTCTTTGCAAATTCCTCGCCAGGAAAATCCTCTCCCCAAAGCAGGGGTTTTAACCTGGGGCTGGACGTCAGGAGGGAGTGTGAATCTCCTGTGATTACAGGCAAAATTTATTGGGTAACGACTTTTTCTGAGGATCCCATATTTCTCCTCAGATTCTCAAGTGATTTCACCTCCTAGAAAGGTAAAGATCAACCATTTTCTGTGCAGATTTCTGGGCAGATTTAGTGAAAGCTGAGAAGAACTCCTGCCTGCCCAGCCTTCAGTGTGGGTCTTCACAGCTCAGTGGTGGTTGCCCCTGTGCCCTCAGGTAGTCTGAGAAGTGAGTCACCTGTGTTTAAACCCACTGGTGTAGGGCTCTCTATCTGTTGTTAAAGTGACACAGATCCTATAAGGGCCTTCCTGTCACCACTGTCAGAAAAGGCACATGTCAGCCATGAGAAGCTAAGTTTCTTTCCCAAGGACTTGTCAAAAATTCCGAAAGTGGTGAGTCCCCTTTTACAGGCACTACATGTGAATTTGATCTGTTTTACGTAGGTAAACTGCAAAAGGTTGGTTCATTTCTTCCCTTTTGAAATCCACTGATACCTAACACATTTAGTTCTTTTTAGCAGCCAACTGTCATTTTCTGTAAATGTTGAGTTCTCGTCTACCAAATACGGACATGGTGAGTATGCCAGCACTGTCCCTGACCTACTTGGGCAGCTGATGGCATTTTAACAACTATCCACAATAATGTTCACCTCTGCAGGTGTAAATAATTGAACCATAGGCTTGGTGCCTGTGCCACATACACCAAGGCCAGCAGGTTCAACCCTGGCCTGGGCCAGCTAAACAACAATGATAACAGCAACAACAAAAAAATAGCCAGACACTGTGGCGGGCACCTGTAGTCCCAGCTACTTGGGAGGCTGAGGCAAGAGAATGACTTAAGCCCAACTTGAGCTTACTGTGAGCTGTGACGGCACAGCACTCTACTGAGGAACACATAGTGAGACTCTGTCTCAAAAAATAATAATAATAAATAATAATAATTAAACCATAAGTATATCAAGAATGGCAGGATTTTAATTATAGAAAAGCTCTTTTACTGGAAAAGCTGAAATATAGGCATGAGCTATTAGATCCATTACAAAGTTGCATAATTCATCTTTAAACTGGGTACTATGAAGCCTACCTTTTGGGTTTCGAATTCTGCCTTAATGTAACCTCTCCTCTCCTTTTCTTCCTTTCTTTCTTTTTACTTTTCTGCTTCATATTTCTTGAGTCTGTTGTTAAGCTCTGAGTATGAACAGGAAACATGATTACTATCCCTCTGAACATCTCTTCAAAAAGTAACTTCAGAACCTGCAGTTGAAGACCTCTTTTTTTTTTTTTTTTTTTTTTGAGGCAGAGCCTCAGGCTGTCCCCCTGGGTAGAGTGCTATGGCATCACAGCTCACAGCAACCTCCAACTCCTAGGCTCAAGGAGTCTCCTGCCTCAGCCTCCCAAGTAGCTGGGATCACAGGTGCCCACCACAACACCTGGCTATTTTTTTTGCAGCCATGATTGTTGTTTGGTGGGCCCGGGCTGAATTCGAACCCACCACTTTAGGTGTATGTGGCTGGCACCTTAGCCACTTGAGCCACAGGTGCCGAGCCAGTTGAAGACCTCTTAAACCAGGATTTCTAAACTGCAGTTCTTTAGTAGGTCATGAAATCAATTTAGATCATTGCAACATTGATTTATATTTTTAGTGAAATAGAATTGATGTATCAGAGCTATTATGAGTAAATATAAGTATTATTTTAAAGATTTTTGTTTAAGTTGCTTACGTATGTATGTGTTTAATAATGTTATGCTGGAAAATACTTAATAACTGGCTCCCTTGTAGATATGTGTGTATATATTTACATAAATTATAATAAATTTTACTGACATAAAGGATGTATAGCTCAAAATTTACAAATAGTAACAAATGCACAATACTCATTATAAATTTCATACAGCCAGTTGATTCTGAAAAAGTGCTTTCATTGATTTTTGCCAAACTTTTGTATCCATAGCCAAACTGTTCTTACAATTCAACTTTAATTTGACAAACAATGCTATAAATAAATGCTTGATACCTATCTGATTCAGCAAAGAAATCCCTCACATTGTTGATGAGTGACCGTGTTCTAGCATGAATATTAATTAATATTTTCATTTACATTAATAAGATTAGAGTGAAACACTGAAGACATGTTGGAACTTCACTACTTTATCAATGACATGAGTGAATCTTTGTTGAACCAGATAGTAATTTTCAAATACTAGAAGAATATTTCCTCAGTTTTAAAATTATATTTCAAATTTTTTGTAGAGTAGAGAGTCTCACTATGTGGTCCATGCAGGTCTTGAACTCCAAGTATCAGGAGATCTTCCAGCATTGACTTCCCAAGGTGGCAGAAATACAGGTGTGAGCCACTAGGCCTGGTCTTTGATTTTTTGTGTATACAATTCACAATCTACACTTAGCAATAGACACTTTTAAATTTAATCTGCATTTAAAATATTTTCTCCATCACTTTCATGATAGAGTATCAACAAAACAATAAATCAAGCCCAATTTGGTAGTGTTTGCTAATTTTCATGGTGTAAATATTCCCACTAGGGTTACTTCAAACTAATAGTGTGATATCACAATATTCAGAGTCAGAAAGATATATGCAGTAACACAATGTTATGTATATTTTTTACTACACAGATATAAGAGACATAACTTCAAGAACAGAGATGATAGTAAAATGTACCGTAGTCCCAGCTACTTGAAAGGCTGATATAAGAGGATTGCTTGAGGCCAGGCGTTCAAGGCTGTTTTTTATTATAATTGTGCCTGTAAATGGTCACTTGAGACCCTGTCTCAAAAACAGGAAAATGTGGTAAAAATATTTAGGAAGTGATGAATTGTAAATACTTATTATCTTTATTTTAATGCAATTAATTTAATTTTATATTTCCATAATCTAATTTTTTTTTTTTTTGCAGTTTTTGGCCACCATTTTTTTTGGTGGTGGGTTTGAACCGCCACCTCTGGTATATGGGGCCGGTGCCCTACTCCTTTGATCCACAGGCATCATCCCCATAATCTAATTTTTAATCATGATTATTTAATAGCTAGCTCACAATATTTATAAAAATGTGAAAATCTATTCTCATCTCACAGCTCATACAACCTGGATCCAGAACACCCTGGTAGAATATCACAATGTAAAGTGCATTTCTTACTGAAGGTTGTAGTTGAAAATGCATTTAAAACACTGCTCTAAAAATCTGCTACTAGTGCTGTTGCTTTCTGTGGCCTGATGGTTTGGTATTGAACTTCACAGAGTTATCTCCATATTAAAAGAGAACTGTAAATTAGGCTGTTTCCCCCACTTTCTTTCATATTCTTTGGCATTTGACTTCTTAACACCTAAAATCAGATGTTTCCCTTTGTTTTGCTTTTTAGTTCAGGAAGACTTTACCCAATTTCAGATCAGACTCTCTTTTAGGGCTTGTTTCTAAAACCATTTTAAATCTGCAACCACTGAGAATTCCCTAAGTTTGAATCTGAAGGGGCCTCAGCTCCGCTTAGCAATCCTATTAATCTACCCTCCTGGTTCTTGATGAGATGACCACTTAGTACCTTCTCCTCTTACCTCAACTGCTCTCCCAGTCCTCACCACCCAGAGGTATCAGAAGTTACCACAGTTAATGTTTTCATAATAACTTTCTAGCTTTTTCTATATGGATATGTAGAATTTGCCTTCCTTCCCCAGTTAAACTGAAATATGATTGACAAGTAAAAATCAAATAAATTCAAGGTGTACAACACATGTTAGGTGATGTTCTTTCTCGCAGGGAGAGAAGGATGGCTTGGCCACGGGTGCATGTTTGCTCCTAGAATTGTTTAAAAGCAAGAAACGACTACATACTCTTAGGTGGCACGTAGCAAAATGTCTTTATTTTCCACTCCCTTTATTGGGAGCTAGTCATATACACCACATTGATCAGTAATCCTAACATCCTCAGTTCTTATCTTAAACTATAGAAAAGAAAGAAAGTCCAGGAATGTGAGATAGCCCTCATAAGATTAGCCTAAAGAAAGAAAGTCTGGGAAAGTAAGACAACCATCTTAAGCTAGCCTCAGGCTATTCCTCGTGGAAGATCTAAAAGAACAATACATTATCTGACTTCCATTGTTAAAGTTAAAGGTTAGGATAAACAAAGGAGTAAAACCTTTCTCTTCTATGTACTCAATTAAATTTCTGAGAAACTGGCTTCATAACTGTTTTTTTATGGTTTTGGAGACCCTGCAGTTACGATGGAGTATTTTACTCACATCATTACGATGGATTTTTTCTTTTTACTCACATCAACCTTTGAGTCAAGTCCCCTGCACCCTTATCTGACAGGCTGACTTGACAGCACAGTCAGGGCTCCCTGTAGGAGGTTTTTATGCCTGGCCTGCAGGCCCCCACTGTGTTTTCCCAGGTCGCTTAGGGCTTCAACAAAAGCACATAATACTCACAAGTCTTTTCACTCAGTTTCTGGAATTAAAAGAGCATGTTTCATTTAATTTTTGTGGGGGGTTACCCCACAAACACAATATTCTGATATGCACACACATCAAGAAATGATTACTGCAATCAAGTTCATTAACATCTCCATGACCTCAAAGGTCACTTTCTGTGTGTGTGGTCAGAACACTTAGATGTACTCCCTTAGTAAATTTCATGCTATATATTAGGTGTCCAGAACTTACTCATGTTTTCATGGAAAGTTTGTACCCTTTGGCCAAGATCTTCCCACTTACCCACCCCTCAGTTCTAGTAACCACTGTTCTACTCTCTGCTTCTGTGAGCTCAACTCTGGAAGGTTCCACATGTAAGTGAGATCGTGCAGTATTTGTCTTTCTGTCTCTGGCTTATATTACTTCCCATAATGTCCTCCAGTTTCATCTGTGTTGTTACAAATGGCAGGATTTCCTTCCTTTTTACAACTGAATAATATGCCTCTGTGTGTGTGTGTGTGTGTGCGTGTGTGTGTGTGTACCACATTTGTTTTATTCATCTGTTGACTGACAACTGAGATTGTTTCTATACTTTGGCTATCGTGAATAATACTGCAGTGGACACGGGAATGTGTATCTCTTCAAAGTAGTGATTTTATTTCATTTGGATATATATCCAGAATTGAGATTGCTGGCTCATATAGTAGTTTTCGTTGTTTTCTTTTTTGAGACAGAATCTAACTTTGTCATCCTTGGTAGAGGACCATGGCATCATAGCTCACAGCAAACATCCTGTTGCCTCAGTTTTTCATTTTTAGTAGAGGTGAGGTCTCCCTCTTGCTCAAGTCGGTCTTGAACTGTTGAGCTCAAGTGATCCACCTTCCTCAGCCTCCCAGAGTGCTGGTAGTTTTATTTTTAATTTTTGGAGGCCCCTTCATACTGTTTTCCATAATGGCTACAGACTTTGCTTTCTGCTGAACTCATTATATATGAGTTATTGCTTGTAATTTTTCACTAAATAATAATAGCTAATATTCATTGAAAAACTGTTTTGCTACTGTGTGTAAGAATGTGAGTTCAATTTGAACCGAAGCAGTGAGAACGTCTGCTGACTCCCCCGGATTGCAGTCTAGATGCCTGGGGATGACAGAAAGCAGGTGCTCCCTGTCTCTGCATGCTCCTCCACATAGCGCTTGCTTCATTCTTTAAATGGTTTCTCCCTTGCTTGTGGCTGCAGCAGCAATTAAGATGCATGCTTCTTTGTTTCAGGGCTGTCCAACCTGTGGCCTATGGGCCACGTGCAGATTGTTTGAGGCCTGTTTTGCTTACCTGTCAGGATCTGCTTCTGACACCACTTGTCAGGGCCCGGGACTGGCCAGGTCTCAGGCTCAGCTTAGGTAGGTTCTGGACATGGACCACTAAGCTACCTTGCTCAGACACAGTTTCTCTTAGGTGCTTGAGGGCTATCTACTTTAGCTGGAGAGAGAGAGAGACAGAGTATCTTAGAGAGTGTGAAGCAGTCTTCTTAGAACAGATAGATCTTAGTCTTTAGCAGAGCTTGGTAATCTTCAGCAGAGAGACGTCATGCTGGCTTTCTGCAGGCTGGAGAGGAGACAGAGTCAAAGTAAGTGGATCCGTAATAGAATGCGCATGCTTTTTGACTGCCTTCTCCTCCAGCCTAATATAAGGCTGATCTCATGCTTCTCCACACCACAGGTATAGAGATTGCCAATTCACAAATGCTCTCATCTCGCGAGCTCTCTCAAGCTAGTTAGAACTAAATCTCTCTCCATGCCCTGTTCACCAAGGTGTTCCATTACAGGTATTTCCTATAACTCTCACTCCTCCTAGCCATAGGCTATATGGGCTGCTACCTGTGGTGTGGGATATCTTAAACATTAGGCATGGACCTTTTTTTGCACATCAGCTTTTGTTAGTGTTTGTGTATTTAATGTGTGGCCCAGGACAACTCTTCTATTTCCAATGTGTAGCAGGAAAAAAAATAAAAGGTTCAGCATCCCATCCAGCCAGCATGAGAAAGATTGATTTAACCATAGTTTTTTCCAGAAGACCCTGCGAAGGTTCTCCTCATGCCTCATCAGCCCAAACTGGCAGAGTCCTGCCTACCTTTGACCAACCAGTGTGACTGAGATTACCAGGGCCCCTGAGCTGAGCGCAATGGAGGAGTGGTGTGAGGAGCCACTCCTGGGTCCTCTCCACAGCACTCAGGGCATTTTAAAATCCTGCATTGTCATCTACTTTTCTTACTTCGTTATATGTTGTAGATTTTTTTGATTTTTCTTCTAAAATGTGGTTTATAATAATTACACTATTCCTTTGTTCAATATACTTGGCATCTTAACTCTCACTGTGTCAGGGAACCTGGCAAACACAAATACGGTTTCATATGGCCCTTCACTAGCCAGCTCTCGCTCCTGATGTCTGAACTGTGGGAAAAGAATAGAGTGAAGCAAGTTTTTGATAAATGCCTTAATATCTAAATGCCCACACTGCTCCCTCTCTAAAACTCATAAGTTATGCCAGGGATGGTGGCTCACACTTACAGTCCTAGTACTTTGTAAGGTTGAGTTGGGAGGATTGCTTAAGGCCAGGAGTTTGAAACAAGCTTGAGCAAGAGCGAGACTCTGTCTCTACAAAAGTAGAAAAGTTAGCTAAGCATTGTGGCGGGCACCTGTAGTCCCAGCCACTTGGGAGGCCAAGGCAGGAGGATAACTTGAGCCCAGGAGTTTGAGATTACAGTAAGCTATGACGATGCCAGTGCACTCTAGCTGGAGCAACAGAGACCCTGTCTCAAAAACTAAAAACTAAAAAATAAATAAACAAATAAAATACTCAGAAATCAAATAGAGTTAGATAATATAGTATGCCTCCCTACGCAAATATGTGCGCTAAATAGATTCAGGCAATGAGGAATACTTGCAAATGCTAATTGCTGCACTAGAGAAACAGTGGTGTAAACAAGCAAACCCAGTTGTACCTGACCTCACAGAACTTAAAATACAGTGTGGAGACAGACATCAAACAACTAATTACACAGGCAAATATTAATTATAATGTTGCTAAGGGGTATAGAGCAGCGGTCCCCAACCTTTTTGTCACCAGGGACTGGTTTCAAGGAAGACAGTTTTCCATGGATAGGGTGGATGGTTTCGACGTGAGTCTGCCGGCAGTTGACGTATCATGGTCTCTGCACAGTCAGGCCTCTCTGCTAAGGATGATCTGTGTCTGCAGCTGTTCCCCGGCACCAGCATCCCCACCTCCGCTCAGGTCACGGGGCATTAGAGTCTCACAAGGAGCCACAATTGAGATCCCTCCCAGGCACAATTTACAGTAGGGTTCTGGCTCCTGTGAGAATCTAATGCTGCCGTTGATCTGACAGGAAGCGGAGCGGAGGCAGCTACATGAGTGATGGGGAGCAGCTGTCAGAAAAGATGAAGCTTGACCCACTTGCCCCTGCTCACTCCTGCTACGGGACCTGCTTCCTAACAGGCCACAGACGGGTACCAGTGCGAGCCTGGGGCTTGCGGACCACAGCTGTAGAGGGAAACAAGAGCAGTCAGTGAAAATGGGCGCTTGGTGTCTTAACCTCTTCTGTTGGGTCTGGGGTGGGGGGATTGTCCCAGGAAAGGGACATCTAGCCCAAGATGAGGAGAATGCATGGGTCTTGGGCATTCAACTACATGGCCATATTCCGTCATAGGATTGTGATTGTGTCATAATTTATTTAACCAATCCCCTGTCACTGAATATTTGAATTTTTTAAAATTTCTTTCTTTCTTTCTTTCTTTCTTTCTTTTTTTTTATTTCTGAGACAGAGTCTCATGCTGTCACCCTGGGTAGAGTGCCGTGCGGTTACAGCTCACAGTAACCTCAAACTCTTAGGCTTAAGCGATTCTCTTGCCTCAGTCCCCCAAGTAGCTGGGACTACAGGCTCCTGCCACACAGCTGGCTATTTTTTGTTATAGTTGTCATTGTTGTTTAGCTGGCCCGGGCCAGGTTCAAACCCCCCAGCCTCAGTGCATGTGGCGGGTGCCATAACCACTGTGCTACGGGTGCCGAACCATAGAACTCTGAATATTTGTTTTCTCAGGAAGTGAAGTTGCTAGGCCAAAAGACAGAAACAGATATTAAGCTTTTCTTTTTATAATGATTTTACTTTCCCACAAGTAATGGGTGAGAGTGCCCATTTTCCTCATGACTGAATCAACATGCAGTGTTCTATTGTTTAAGATGTCTTTGACAATTCAGTGGGAGAAGAGCTGTTATCCCTTTATATCTTTGAATGCTAGTTAATGAAGTTGAGCATTGTTATATTTATATAACTTTTTTCTTCTCCTTTAAATAATAGTAGCTGCTCACTCTTGAGCAAAATGCTGTCTGTAAAGGCTACTTATTACAGCATTTTTCCTCTGTGAGTCATTTGGGAGCAATACAGCAATTTTTTTCATAGTAGTAGGTTTGTAAATTACCTAATGGTTCACCAGTGCGAACTAGTGAAGTGAAAATAATTCATCTATCCAACAAACAGCTCTATGTATCCATTTTTTAAAAAAGAGCACCTAGAGAAAGAGGAAGCTAGAACTTTCAAGTAGCCATCCCCTGGACGGGTTGCTGGAAGAAGGCACGGAGGCGCCACACATCATGTCTTGCCTGCCCAATGCGTCTCTCCATCTGCCTGTCCCCAAGCTGCATTCTTTCATTATAAGCTGGAAATGCAGTAATTTTTTTTTTAAAAAAAAAAGAATGAGAGGCTCGGCGCCTGTGGCTCAAGTGGCTAAGGCACCAGCCACATACACCTAAGGTGGCGGGTTCAAATCCAGCTGGGGAGGGCGGGAACAAATCCAGCCCGGGCCGCCAAACAACAATGATGGCTGCAACTGGAAAAAAAAATAGCCAGGTGTTGTGGCGGGCACCTGTGGTCCCAGCAACTTGGGAGGCAGAGGCAGGAGACTCGCTTGAGCCCAGGAGTTGGAGGTTGCTGTGAGCTATGCCACGGCACTCTACCCAGGGGGACAGCTTGAGCCTCTGTCTCAAAAAAAAAAAAAAAAAGAATGAGAAAGCTCTTTATAAAGGAGATCACTAAAAGGTGGAATGAGGGTGCAGAGCAGGGCACTAAATGTGAGACGGGGGCACAAGAGTGAAAGGGAGATTTTTCATCTACGCTCACTTGCACTTTAAAATTTCGATTTACATGACTATATTGCATATTTAAAATTAAATACTTTTCATTCTTATTAGCATTTATTGTTTTCCAGGCATTTTGCCTGCAGCACTGTGTACATCACCAATAACTTCCCTACTTCCCCAATTTTGACTTCAAGCACCCACTCTCTGATCACCATCTCCTGTTCTCCAGCTCACTTCAGTGCCCCCCAACCCAAAATTCTTCAAGTTCATCAAATCTCCAGTCTTCTGACCCTTTCACCATCCCCTCTACCCCTTCCCCACCTCCCACAGCAGAGTTTCCTGTTCATGATTATAACATTTTCCTTACCAACATCTCTAACCTGGTAAAACCCCACCCTGGTTAAACCCAAGTCTTTGCCACACTCTGCAGTGCTGCTCCTGCAAACTCTCCGGCACCTGAAGGCAAAACCATTGTCTGGCCTGCAGGTGCTCCTGGCGGGGCGCTTCTGTGGGGACGGGCCCTTCCCCTCCCTTCTGGTCCTCTTCTTCATATCGACCTTTCTTGTCTGACACATGGGTCCTACAAACAGGCATGCAAACGGGCTCTCACCTCTCCCTTTCCTCTCCCTGCATTTCCTTCCCACCAATTTCATAGCAAACCAAAAAGAGCAGTTGCACTTTACCTAATTCTCAGCTCCCATGAGCAGTTGGCTCACTCCAATCTCCACAGTGCAGGGCTTGACAAGGCCAAACTCTATATTGCCAAGGGCAACACTCCTCTGTCCCCATTCTTCTCAATCCCTCCGCAGAATCTGGAAGTCAATTTTTTCCCTAATCACTTACCTCTTTTGGCTTTCAAGATCCTACATACTTCTTATTTTTTTCTTGTTCCTGGTCACACCTTCTTGGTTTCATCTCTAATGTTGCCATATCCCCAGGCATGGTCCTAGGCCCTCACTCCTTGTCTGTTGATGACCCTTCCCCTACCCCGTAACTTTATTTACCATCTATTTGCCCCCACGTCCTCGTCTCCAGACTGTCTAGCAGTTGACTGTCAGCATCTGTTCTGGTGCATCTAATAGGCATCTCAGAGTGTCATGACCACAGCAAAATCTGCATTCCTTATTCTTCTAATTCTTCCTTCTCCAGTCTTCCTATTCTCAGTAAATGGAATTCTCCCATCATGAGTCAAAACTCCTGTTGGAATGGCCAGGTGTGGTGGCTCACACCTGTAATCCCAGCCCTCTGGGAGTTGCTTGAGTTCAAGAGTTCAAAACCAACCTCAGCAAGAGAGAGACCCCATCTCTACTAAAATTAGAAAAACTAGCCAGGCATTGAGGTGAGCACCTGTAGTCCCAGCTATCTGAAGCAAGAGGATCTCTTGAGGCCAAGAGTTAAGTGTTGCTAACACGTTTGATGCTACAGCACTTTACCAAGGGTGACAGAGTGAGACTCTGTCTCAAAAAAAAAAAAAGTTGTGCTGGAAAAAAGAAGCCAGGTCAGTTGTTTGAATAGAGAATTGTTAATTAGGTAGAAGGCTGCTAACTGCAAAGGTGGAAAGAGAAGGCTAAAAGGTGCAGGTAGCAACTGCAGGAAGCAGCTGCCCCCCTAAGGGTGGGGACAGAAGCAACAGGCTGAGATTATTAACTTTCAGAAACATAGAAAGAGGGAGCTGCAGAGCTGGAACTCTGACCTCCGAGGGAGAGGGGACTGGGCTGGAGCTTGGATACAAGTTGGCAAATCAGAGGCATTTAATGAGTATTTGCTGAATTAATGAATCTCAAACAGTCCTCATAGCAACTTTCCCCTATTATACAGATGAGGACTTAAAGACACAGAGAAGATAAACAAATTGCTGAATGGCAGGGGAAAGAAAAAGATCTGAGCCTGATTTAACTGTACATTTTTAGCCTTTAATTTAGAGGTGTAACACCTAGGTCGCATGCTTCACTAAAGGAACTATAAATACATTTTTCTCCTGAGAAAAATGCCCATTAGCTTTACAATCATGAGCTCTCGCATGGAAACAGTCTTTTTGTCGCAACTTCTAAAAGTCCTGGAGGAAGTTGGCAGCTGGGCTTTTTGAAGGAGCAGGGCTGATTATTTTAAGAAGATATAATTTTTCTAAATGCTGCTATCCACAAATAAGTTTTAGGAAAGAACACCATAGGTGACATAAATCTTCCTTTCTGAAAATGAAAACCAAGGGCTGGATTCAGATTAGTAAAAGGAGCCCAGTGAGCTCCTCTGCGCTTTCATCTCAGTTATGTCTGCAGGTCTCCGTTGGCTTCTCAGAGTCCAACCGATCAGCTTTCTCTGTCACACTGTCTGGTTCACATGAAGCAGCAAGGAAAACATTCTCAGATCTCGTATCCCTTAAAAAAATTCAAGTTATTACTCTGAGATGGATTTCACAGATTAATAACTGTGATAGGTGTTCTGATCTCCAAATCCTATTTGAAAGAGGTAGAATTGGTATTATCTCAAATTTCCCATGAGTATGCCAGCCATAATGAAAGGTTGCTAAGAAATACTTTATTTCCATCAAAGATCCACTTTGGGGAAGTGGAGCCATGGGTGTTTCCCACTGCCCCAGGCTCTAAAGCCCTTGTAAATAGGTTCATTTCAGTTCCTTGGTATTAGCTAGAATCATACTGGCAAATCTCTGCAAGATGAAATAGTCATATGTTCCTAAATTATAGGATTATTTTCTGTGCTTCAACCATTTAAAGTATCTACATGAATTTGCCGTGAGCAAATATTTCAATATGTAGTCTACACTTGTTACTGTGCTTCTTGTTAAGCCGACAGTCCTTCAAATTGCCAAGACTTCCCACCAACATGTATCTGATTTATGCAGCTTGGATAATTTCTTCCACCAGACATTGGCCTATGACAAAGCAATGGAAAACCAGGGGACCTGGAATGCGTTTAATGGGACATATGAGAAAATAAATTCTGTGTATCTTCAGAAGACTATAAAACAACACTGCGAACATGCTGGCGGGTTCTGACGTCCAAATCCTACTTACGAGTCTCCTGGCCTGTCCCCAGCAGTGGCAGGAAGGTTTTGGATGGTGAAACTGTCTTATCGTGAACGTTAGTCACCACTTTGGAACAAGTGCCAGTTTCCTCATCACAACATGAAAAGCCAGTAACTCTGTTACTCCCCTCCTGCCCCAGTGCCAGGACTGTGACAGGGTCAGCATTTGGGGGTTTTGCCTTGTTCTTATGTTTTAACATCCTAGGAAATACTACACTGCATCAGTTCACTTTATCAGATTGGCAAAGAATCAAAGCCTGATGATAACGAGTGATGACCAAAATATAGAACAATGAGAACATCCATTCTCATCCAATGAGAACATCTGCTGATGGAGATATAAATTTGTTAATCCTCATGGAAATCAATTCACCAAAATTTAGAATATTTGAAGATCCACCTAACCTCAGAACTATCCATACTACTTCCAGGAATAAACTTTGAAAGTTTTCATAAAAGAACACTTACAAGAATGTTCATTGCATCTTTATTGGTAATTACAAAAACTGGAAACAGGGCCAATTTCCATCAAAAGTAGAATAGATAAATTATGGTGTATTTAATATGATAGAATATTTTATAGCTGCCGTCCCCAACTCAGTGCTGTGGCCTTGTACTGGTCTATGGCCTGTTAGGAACCAGGGGGCCAGTAAGTGAAGCTTCATCTGTGTTGACAGCCACTCCCTGACACTCAAATCACCTCTGAGCTCTCCTCCTGTCAGAGCAGCAGGCGCTGGATTCTCACAGGAGCACGAACCCTGCTGTCAGCTGTGTGTGTTAGGGGTCTAGGTTCTCCTTTGAAAATCTAATGGCTGATGATCTGAGGTGGAGATGTAATGCACTTGAATCATCCCGAAACCACCCCCACCAGGACTGTGGAAAAATTGTCTTCCATGAAACCAGTCCTTGGTGCCAAAAAGTTGGGACCACTGCTTTGTAACAATTACAATAATGTCATGAGAGTTCCATGTTTCAACCTGAATACATTTTTAAAATATGATGTTAAGCAAAATTTTAAAAGTCAACTTGCAGAAGGATGTGTCTGGTATGGTACCTTTTGTATTACATTTAAAAACATGCCAAACGACCACCTGTGGTGTTTACAGATGCAATATTATTCAAGAAGGGCGTAAACCATGGATGGGATTGATAAGCACCAAATTTAGGATACTGAATGTAGGGTACTCAGAGAAATTGACAGAGAATACAGGTGCTTCAAATAATCTATAATTTACATATTTCCTAAAACAAATACAAGATCTGAAAGACATATAGCAAAATGTTAACATTTTCCAAAATTGGGCTGTAGACCTATGAATAACACTCATATTATTTTCTGCAACTCCCTATTCTTGAAAGATTAGTGAAAAAGCCATTACTGCCATGGGTCGTTTATTTTCTTTTTATAAATACGGGATGAGCATCTGTGAGTCAGATATTGTGTTAAGTGCCAGGAGCCAAAGTCGTTGTCCTCAAGAGGACTTAAAATCACGTGGGGAGCTGACCCTGAACCACCCCTCTGACCCCTTAGCAATTAATTTGCACCTGTGTTATCACCTTCGCCCGTATTATGGTTTAGCTTTCCTGACATTTCCTTCCATAGCGGTGCTACCCAATAGAATTCCCCACAACAGCCAAAATCCTCTCCGTCTCTGCCGTCCTGTGTGGTAGCCACTAGCCACCATGCCCCCATTAAACTCTTCAACTGTGGCTAATGTGATGGAGGAACTGAAATTTAATTCTCATTAATTGTATTTTACATAGCCTGATGCTGCTGTCAGCGACCACGCTGTACGGCACAGTACATAGGCTGTCAAAAAACTGTATCACACTTTAAGAAAAGGAAAAACTATGTTAAAATTGCAATACTTACATCACATTTTACTTCTCCGATTCTGTTACTTGTATATATTGAACATTATAGTTTTAATACAATTTCCTCCTCTGTTAAAATGTGTATCCATTTATGGCATCCTTGGCATATGCTCTTTGAGGGCAAGAACTGTCTTTCTCATTTTTATAGCCCAGGCCTGAGCCTCAG
>NW_003852520.1:1013600-1020490 GCF_000181295.1 Otolemur garnettii
GCCTCAGCCGGGCCCTCACAGAGGACGGGTCAGTGTGGCCCTCACAGAGGACGGGTGACGGGCGTCTGTGTGCAGCCCTCACAGAGGACGAGTGATGGGCGTCAGCCGGGCCCTCACAGAGGACGAGTGATGGGCGTCAGTGTGGCCCTCACAGAGAACGCGTGACGGGCGTCAGAGCGAGTACAGTGAACTCCAGAATGAGCCTTGTGGTGCCATTACCCAGTGTGTGCCCTGGGAGAGCCAGTTCATCTCTGTACATTCGGCCATTTATTTACTAGATGTAAATTAACTGTACACCACTTCTGTGCTGAGCTGAGGGAATATACAAATAAATCAAACATAGCTGCTTTTCCTTGAGGAATTCATGGTCTTGTCTGGGCAATGTTTGTCTTAGAAATAAAAAGCTGGCCTGGTGCGGTGGCTCCTGCCTGTAGTCCCAGCCCTCTGGGAGGCTGAGGCAGGTGAATTGCTTAGCTCAAGAGTTGGAGACCAGCCTGAGCAAGAACGAGAGCTCATCTCTACTAAGAAAAAAGAACTAGTCAGGCGTTGTGAGGGAGCCTGCAGGCCCAGCTCCTGGGAAGGCTGAGGGAAGCAGGTAGTCTGAGGCTGCTGTGACACCAGGGCGCTATCCAGGGCGACACCCTACCTGGGGAGGGAAGGAAGGAAGGGAGGAAGCCCTGAAGATTGCTAAGATATCATCCAGCCCTCATATTCGACAGATATGTCCATCGTGTGCCTCTGATTACTTTGAGAGTATGTAGGTTAACAATAAATCAATAAAATAGAGACACCTAAACGTGTGGCGAGCCCTTTGGTCTTAATTCTTTATTCATTCATTTAACAAATACTCACCAAACACTCCTTATGTTTTGGTGTCTTCCCTACACAACCCGTGAGAGAGGGATTCTCACCCAAGATTACAGGGGAGGCCCAACATTTAGCGCCTGACCTGGATAGTTAGATTGACAACAGTTTACTAGTCACAGGCAGTCACATCCAGGAAAGGAAGACACTGTCACACAGGGCCACGTGGGGCCCGTGCCAGGAAAGCCAGGAAATGGTGACCAGCTGAGTGCCCTGGAGCGGGATTTGCAGGATCCAGGAGGTGGGGGGAGTCTCCTGCTTCCTGTTGGAGAATGAGATCAGCTGTTTGAAGATGCTCCTCAAGTCAGCAGGCCTTGTGCCGGTCCATCCATCGATGAGGAGGGTTTGACAAGGGAGCCTTGTTCACAGGAGCATGGGGAAGGGAAAGATGCAATTAGGCCACTTGATTTTTACCAGGCATCAAGGCAACAGGTAACAGCCTTAATTTGGGGTTCTACACTGTAGTGGGTCAGATGTTACACTGTTGCAGGAAGATGAGGCCCAACAGAGAGAAAGAGCATCCAAACACCATATTTATAAGAGGAAGGGCTTTATTCATCTGCCAGGAGCTTATGGCATAGAAGATTTCCAAATGGCCATGCTCCTGGACTGGCTTGGTCTTTCCCTTTTTATTACCAGTTCCACCCCACAGGCAGTGGGAGATGCTACTCCCACTGGCCCCATTGGCCAGTTTGAATAAAGCGGGAGATGCTACTCCAGCCCCTACTGAACTACAGGATTGCACAGAACTTGGAAATTTCCAAGTTCCAGGAAGTTAAGTCTATACATTCCCAAGAGCTGAGTCACCATGGACAGGGCCCTGCAGGTGCATCCTCATGGTCTCCCTGAGAAGACCTGTTCTCCCGGACCTCGCCCTTCTCCGGTATCCTCTCTCAACACCAGGTACCCTCGTGAGCAAGACAAGAAAAAGTGGTTCCTGCCCTTGGGGGTCTTAAAGTTTAAGTTTGGGGGGCATGTTAGTGGCCTACAATGCCATATACAGCAGAGACGTTGTTCCCCTCTCTGGCTCTCCGGTGACCCCAAGCCCTGCAGTGGAGAGAGGAGAATGGCTTCTTGTGGCCACCAGAGGGCATTTCCAACTTTCTGGATAGGTCCCAATTTCCCTGGGTTTTCACTAAAACTGAGCTCAGCATGCATCAGAACCACTTGGCAAAATTTCAGAGATTCTGCCTGAACAGGACTGTGCTTGGGCCTCTAATTTGAAATGTTTGACAGGTGAGCAGAGGAGCAGCTGCACATAGGAGGCAGGCCCCAATGCTCCCATTCCAGAGGAAGAAATAAAATGAGCACTCCTCACGCTTTCTACCTCACATGTAGTTAACTCATCACAGCCTAAATGACTGTCATCTTTCAGGTAAATTTCAGATTAAAATTTGAACATGCTTGGGTTCAGGATTTCATTTTATTGATTTTGAATTTTCAATTTCTTCTTATTTTTGTCTGTATTCTTTGCACTCCAAATGCAAAACAGAAAATAAGAAAGCTGGCAGGGATAAGGAAAGGCGAGGAAAGATGAGATTTGTTTTGAAAACAAAGCTTTAGAGAAACCTCATGATCAGACGCTCTCAGGGCCATGGTCAACACCATGGATAAGCATGTCTGGCATGGTATTTTCCTCCTGGCAATTCATAGAGAGCCAAGAAACACATAAAAACACTCTCTGTACTGTGTTCTTGTGGCACAAGGAGGTCTCTTCAGGTGGCTGTAGAGGGCACTGGTCACTCGCATAGTGCAGGCCTCCTGGGGGACCAGAGTCCCTGTCCCAGCTCAGTTCACAACTGCTCTGTCACCCTAAGACAGATGACCTTGAGTCCAATTGATGCAGAAGTCTCCCCAAGCTTGTTGGGGAGATTAATTGAGATAATGTATGTTAAAGTCATTTATAAATAGTACAAATAGTTACTCCCAAAACCCAAACAGCCCAGACACCTCTGGACTCAGCCTGAGTGCCAGGAAGTCACACTGATATTTATACTGAATAATGTCCTACCTAACAGGGAGCCACAGCCAAGATCCCCTGGTAGCCTTGTGGCTGCCCTGAGTCTAAATACAAAAGCTGTTTTGAAGCAAAGAAGAACTGGGCAGGCTGGCCTGTCACCACCTCCAGGCTATGCTTGTCATCTAGACTCCTAAAGCCCCAGGCTTGGAAACCAGGTGCTATGGCTTTGCCTGTAAACAAGCTCCCCCCACCCCCATGAACCTATGTGAGTGCTAGGGATGGGGGAGAGACAGGATGGTATGCCTTCCCCTTCTGTTTTCCTCATCCACCCTCCCAAGCCAGACACAAAATTCTCCCTTTGCTCAAAAGGCAAATGCTCTCACTTTTGCAAGTGGAGAGTCCTGAAGGAGCCACCACCCTGCAGCCCAGCTTCCTGTGGAGGGAAGGGGGCTGGGGCGGCACCTGTGACACTCAGATTCCCAGGGCTGTCATCCCATCTCTCGACTTGTTCTTATTTGATTCTGAGAAACAGAAAGGAAAGGCCATGATGGTTGGAAACAGTCCAATTTCCCATATTTTTAACACCAGGTCACTGAGTCTTTAGAGCAGTGGTTCTCCACCTGTGGGTTGTGACCCACAGGAACTGTATTAAAGGGCCATGGCATTAGGAAGCTTAAGAACCACTGCTTTAGAAGGTCTCTTTCTGTTGAAGTTTGTCATGGTGATTTTTGCTGTTTTTGCTGCTTTGTTTTGATCTGTGAGTGAAATGAGCTTCCTTCAAAATCTTAAATGAGTTCTCAAGTGATATATTTCTGGTTACTTGTTCTAATTATTAGAACAGGGTAATTATTATACTTGATCATAAAATACTCCATGAACAAAGTTGAAGGGAAGACTCCAGGTCAGAGAGCCACAGAAGTGTTTAAGGATTATAGGCTTCCTAGGCCAGCAGTGCTCACACCTGTAATCCTAGCACTCTGGGAGGCCAAGGCGGTGGGTTGCCTGAGGTCATGGTTCAAGACCAGCCTGAGCCAGAGCAAGACCTGGTGTCTAAAAATAGCTAGGCATTGTGCAGGGCACCTGTAGTCCCAGCTACTCGGGAGGCTGAGGCAAGAGAATTGCTTGAAGCCAAGAGTTTGAGGTTGCTGTGAGCTATGGCACCATAGCACTCTACCAAGGGTGACAAAATGAGACCATGTCTCAGAAAAAAAAAAAAAAAAAGACTACATGCTTCCTTTCAAGACAGTTGTGCTGAATTATGACAGATGTGCTCCCTGGAAGACAAGTTCATCCGGAAAAGGCAAGCAGTCCCCTGTTACATAAGCTGATAGTTCATGTGGGCCTCCCGAGACTGTACAAACACACAAGGTACTGTTCTATTTATTAATTGTCAGAAAAAAATTTAAAGTACCCAGAGCTAAATTGTAAATGTTTCCTTGCAACCAAAATGTTTAAATAATGAGGGATTATGTCTTCTGGGCACAGAAGAGCTGCTTGAGCTGGGTCTCACCTGGCCTGAGAGCTGATCGGAGCTGGTTTTTGTTCTTTTTTCTTAGGAGGCTCGTTTGTAAGCCTATGCAAATCAGACATTCCTCAGCTTTTGCTTCTGAATCACTCACTTGTATCACTCACTCTACCATTCAGGAGAAGAATAAGAATTGGCCAAATATTAACTTGAATGAAGTTGTCTGTCCCAATGCCCAGGACATCCCACACAATTGCAAGTGTTCCCCAGAGGTAAGGGTGTGTCAGGGTGTGCACTTACAAAGGATCCTCTCCTGAACCAAGCCTGTAATTAGAAATTCCTTATCAGATAAGCCTACTTGAGACGGGGCAACCAAAAAGAATCGTAACATTTATATCAAAATGATAGCAAATAACCTACTGTGAATCTCACCTCCCTTTTTCATAATTGCTCTCCACTTACAAAATACATTCCTAGGCAAATCAAGCTTCTGCAGAGAAGCTGAAAGAGTATGGGCTTTTCTTGTTTTATCAAGCCAAGCTATGACTTCAGCAGCTAATGATGACAGCTGCTATTTTGTTGAATGCCTGCTCACTGCTGACGGGCACCATCCTGGGCATTTTACACTTAGTATCTCCTTTAACCCCCTACCAACCTCCGACCACGCCTACTTTACAGATGGGAAGCCAGGGCTGAGGAAGGCACACTGTGCTCACATCACCCACGAGTAGAGGATGGGCCGGGCATCCACATGGCGCTCACGCAGGTCGTTCACTTCCCACGAAGGGCTCCAGCCATGGAAATTCTTAGAGACTTCACTTGCCTAGCCACACCCCACGCAGAGAGTATGCCCTTTAGCATGAGCCAAAGCTCTGCCTGGGCTAGCAGGGGGCCTGAGTCAGGCAGCTGGCTCCAGACTCCCTGAGTGTCACACCTTGCCAAGTACATGTTCCTGCCACAAAAGGCCCCCAACTCTGGCTTTGGGAGAGACACGGAAGGAAGGATGAGTCTCTTTCCCAAAGGGAAGTAGATAGACGCCTTGTAACTTCTGGAGTAGCCTGGTTTTCTGGTTTGCGGGGAGGGTCATGATGGGAGCAGCTGCAAAGCTGTGTGCTGGAAGCTGCCGGTGGCCTGGCCCTTGGGAGGTTCTCCTGGCCTGCATTCTGGAGCAGGGCCGTCCGCGGGGTCTGGGTGAATGGCTGTCAGGGCTCTAATGAGCAACACTCTAGTGCAGGAGTTGGGCCAAGGGATCCTCAGGTCCTCTGTGCAGCCGCTGCCACGGGGCCTCAGGCAGCCACTAAACCTCGGTGGCTTCCACTTTCCCATCTGAAAACACAGACAGTGATAACAAGTGCCCCTGCAGTCCTCAGGAGTGGTGCTCAGATGTAACTCCAGGAACATTTTAAAGGAGACAAAACTTGTCTTTGGCACTTACGTCATGTGTCCTGCTCTCTCTGTTCCATTTCTCTTTCCCCTGGTGTCCTCTTCTTTTCCTGACCTTTCTGTAAGGAGGAGGGAAGTGCACAGATAAAAACCAAGTAGCATTATAGATGTTAAAATAACTGACTTTGCCCAAACTATCTCTATCCCAAAGAAAAGGCAAGAAGGGATTTTTCCAAGGGATTCAGTGACCATTGCATGAATTTTAGCAGCTGGCAAGGGCTTTGGTTCTTCCCAGAGCCTGTAAAACACAAAAGTGGCAACTAAGGATTGGGCTGTCCTGGGATAGCTTTGTAAAGTATTTTAGGGGAAAAAATCACACATGTATATTTAGTTGGTGGAAGATTGCATCATCACTGTAAAAGGTCCTTTATGAAAACTATGAGACAGCACCAGGGACAACTCCCAGATACAACATGACATGTTAAAAAAGCAACACTCCAAAACATATTCCAGCTAGGGACACAACTACATAAAAACTACATGCATAAACAGAGCCTGGAGAATAATACAGAACAATGGAAATAAATCATTGGCTGAACTTGTCACTGAGCCGGCAAGGAAGGTCCGGCCTAGGTCAGATTGTTCACCTGCAGAACACCAATTACTGAGACAATGAGGATTGTCATGGGAACAAGGTCATTTATTACAGATGATGTCACCTAGGAGATGGGGAAACTGCTTTGAGTCCATCTCCCTGACTGACAGAGGAGAGGGGCTGAGTGTTTGGGGGAAGGTTGTGCTGAAAGTGCAGGAGGCCAAATTCAGAAGCCACAGGTTGGGGATGGATGGGGAGTCTCGGGATGCAGGACGTCCTATTCAGAGGTCACAGGTTGATGACAGAGGCTTGAGTCTTGGTGTTATCCTGCAAAGACTCTCCCATTTCTGGGAGACAACTCAAAAGGTTAAATAGAAAGATCATAATATTTCAGTTCTTGATACTGGCCTGGAATTCAAAGCAAAAGAAAGATACAGGAGAGACATCATTGGGAGGGCGGGGGGTGCTGATTACACAGGGGAGACGTCACTGGGGGGGTGCTGATTACACAGGAGAGATGTCACTGGGGGATGCTGATTACACAGGAGAGACTTCACTAGGGGGGTGCTGATTACAGAGGGGAGATGTCACTGGGGGGTGGGGTGCTGATTACACAGGGGAGA
>NW_003852520.1:1021594-1024606 GCF_000181295.1 Otolemur garnettii
GGGTGCTGATTACACAGGGGAGACGTCACTGGGGGAGGGTGCTGATTACACAGGGGAGACGTCACTGGGGGGGTGCTGATTACACAGGGGAGACGTCACTGGGGGGGGTGCTGATTACACAGGGGAGACGTCACTGGGGGGGTGCTGATTACACAGGGGAGACGTCACTGGTGGGGGTGCTGATTACACAGGGGAGACGTCACTGGGGGGTGCTGATTACACAGGGGAGACGTCACTGGGGAGGTGCAGATTACACAGGGAAGACGTCACTGGGGGGTGCTGATTACACAGGGGAGACGTCACTGGGGGGTGCTGCTGTGTATTTGCTTTTGGAGCTGATTACACAGTGGTGGAGTATGGAGCGATTTTCAAATTTTTAGCAAATATTAACAACATTGTAAAGTATATTTAGAAATACTTACAAAAAAGGAAAATTTCATCATTTTAAGAACATTTATAAAAAATTGACAGCATAGATGATTGATAAAGGATGATGTTCTCTGATAAACAGAAGAGAAGCCGCCATTGGCCGCCTTCACAGCAGCTGAGGCCCTGCTATCATAATCCAATCCACACCTTTTCTTTCACTTGGTATAAGACATTTTAAGATTCACTTAATCTTTAAGAAAGATTTTTCTTTCTTTTTTCTGAAGGAGCTAGGAAGTTTTGATCTTGAACTTCCAGGTGGAGTTATGATTTCCTGCCTGAAATTAAGGAGGCTGATAGGTAAAATACGGTCGCTTCACAAATCTGCACATCACCCTTATGCAGGGGCCATGCCAATCTTCTTTGCATGGTTCCAGTTTGGGGGACACATGCTGCTAAAGCGAGCACAAGATTCAACATTTTCATAAAGCTCTTCAGTATTTTTTTTGCCAATATAAACACAATGTGTCATCAACCACATGCTTAAGAATCTTTATATCAAGAAGTTTTGTTTTTCTAAGATAAATTTGTGAAGGTTCTTTTAAAAAGGGAACCTGGTTAAAAATATATGACAATATTGTGGTGATTCTGAGGACAGAGAATAGTGTTGGGCAGGTGCATACTGCAGAACTTTTACTTAGAACAAATCAGAGGTATATTCTTCCTAAATGTTCCCCAAATGGATGGGGGGGCACTTCCTGGAGTGTTCAGAGGAATCTACCATCTCCTTTAATCTGACCATCTTTGCAGGGGGGTCTGAATGGACACTCCCCAGGATCTGTAGGGAGAGAGCTAATAATTTTGTCATTCTCGTCTCCCAACAAGAGACAGGACATTTCCTATAAATGCGATTTGTGTTCTAATCTAATGAAAAGGTAGAATAGAAAGTTCAGACACTGCCACTAGCTTTCTTCGTGGTCAGCTGTAAAGATTTTTCACATGCACAACTCAGAGGCCGTGATCTTCTCAGGGACTCTTCTTCCTGTTCTTCACCTGCAATTAAAACGTGTTTTAGCAAATCATAGTCTGTCAAAACTAGAAGGAACTTTGCAGGTCATTGGTTCGACTGGCTCATTTTACAGATGAGAAAACTGAGGCTCTGAAGGTGGAATGACTTGCCCAAGGTCATGCAAAGGGTCAGGAGCAAAATTCTTTTTCTTTTCTCTTTGGGCACTTGTCCTGCTCTAAGCATAAATTTAATTCCAGGGTCCCTTCTACCCCAGTAATAAAGTTAATATATGCCTGATATTCATATTTCATATGAAATATAAAAATACTTTAAAATTTAAAGAAGAATATAAATATTATTCATAATTCTATCACCCAGAGAAAACTCCGTTAGCATATTGTGTGTGTGTATTTTCAGGCCCTTTAGTCCCTCCTTCAGGTGGACAGGGGCATGGAGTCACAGTGTGCGGCAGGGTGAGTGTGGAGGACTCAGCATGGGTTGACTGGGCTTCTGTGGCGTCCCTCAGAGAACAGCCTTGGGAGGTGGAGCCCAGCATGGCCTTTGAGATGGGATTTACATCACCCACCACCAGCTGTCTCCACCTGGGGCGAGATAGCCTCCAGAGATGTGAGAAGAGACCTTTCTAATGTTTAGGCTACCCAGCCTATGGCGTTTCACTGTGGCAGCCCAAGCTGGCGAATAGATTTCAGCACCAAGAAGCAGGAGGCTGCTGTAACAAATGCCTAAACATGTCAGAATGGCTTTGGGACCTGGTAATGGGATGAAGTTTGAGACCAGGTGCTGACGTGCTGGGTCCTAGGGAGGGCTCCCTCCTGGCCTGCAGTCAACCTGCATCTCACTGTGCTCTCTCGAGGCCCTTCCTTGGAGAAAGATCTCTCTCTTCCACTTCCTACACGGGCATCAATCCATCAGGAGGACGTCCCCCCTTCATGACCTCATCTAAACCAATCCCATCTCCAAATACCATCATCTTGGGCTTAGGGCTTCCACAGATGAATTTGGGGGCAACACAAGCATTCTCCTCCCATGGCACAGGAGGAGAACAGTTCAACTGTGAGGGCTCCCACCGGGACCAGGGCCAGCAGGACAGCAGGGCGTGGCAGGCACCACTTCGTCTTTCCCTTTCTGTCCACTCCACTGCCCTGGATGGCCTCGTTTGCTTTTCAGTATTAGAAGCATTCCTCTCTACAGGCTAAGATGCACAGATCATGGGGGGCTTAGCCCTTGATTTCTCTCACTGTAAAATAAAAAAATAAATTGAGAACAATTTCCTACATTAATAAATATTCTTCTATAGCTGGATCTTTATTTCCTTTTCTCTTACTTTTCCTTGGCGAGTGAGTTGTTACACACTCCTCAGCGGATTCCACCTGCAGGGCCACAGCTCTGCTATTGCTGAATTTTAGTCTTTCCTTAAGAGTCTACAGAATGGCTTGGCGCCTGTGGCTCAAGCGGCTAAGGTGCCAGCCACATACACCTAAGGTGGCAGGTTCGAATCCCAAGCCCAGGCCTGCCAAACAACAGCGATGGCTGCAACCAAAAAATGGCCAGGCGTTGTGGTGGGCGCCTGTAGTCCCAGCTACTTGGGAGGCTGAGGCAGGAGACTCGCTTGAGCC
>NW_003852520.1:1025470-1038347 GCF_000181295.1 Otolemur garnettii
GAGTCTCCTGCCTCAGCCTCCCAAGTAGCTGGGACTACAGGCGCCCGCCACAACGCCCAGCTATTTTTTTGGTTGCAGCCATCATTGTTGTTTGGCGAGCCTGGGCTGGATTCAAACCTGCCACCTTAGGTGTATGTGGCTGGCGCCTTAGCCACTTGAGCCACAGGCGCTGAGCCCCTATATTTCCTACTAAGGACAGAGCTAAGCAACATTCGCCAGCCCTTCTGCTCTCTGACAAAGTGACTTTGCTTTGAGCACCAAAGAGGTCCAGGATTAATGAGCTGACTCAGTTTGCTCACATAAAAAGGACAGAGAGTCTCCTCCACGAGTCATGGCCAAGCTCACAGGGGCAGTTGTTCCTGAGTCCTTCGTTAGTGCCCTGCGGTCAGAAATGGTAGAATAGGAGGACCTCTAGACCTAGTCTGTTCCTCTTTTAAGACAAGTTTGAATCTGATTATTCTGCCTTATTTGAGACCCTGTTGTCTAATGAAAACATTAAAGAAGCAAGTCAGCAAACTTTCTGGATAAGAAGGAACTTTTTACAGGAATTTTACAAACATTGTTTGTTTCTTTTTTACATCTTCTTATTCCAAATATTTAAGTGTTCTTTTCTACCTTCAAGGAAAAGGATTCACAAATCCTCACAAATCCTGGTGGAAACTGCTCACAACTACATTCTGGAAGAAGGGATAGTAACAGCTCAGGCTTCAGTACCTGCTGTGTGCTGCCAGTGTAGGGAAAGCTTTATGCCTGTTAATTCACTTTATCTTGGAGAAGCCTATTTTGTAGACGTTACTATTGTTATCTCCACTATACAGATAAAGAAATTGAAGTGCAGGGAAGCTCAATTATTTACCACTAGTACACGGCAGAGCTAAAGGCACAGCCTGGCTCCAGAGGCCCTGTTCTAAGGTGCCACACCCAGGGACCCCCACCTCCCTGTGCACTCCTGCCTGAGACCTCCCATCATGGGCCATTCAGTTTTAATTAACGGCAAAATAGACTCAGTGGAAAGAGTCATCCACAATTATTTCAGTGGTTCCTGGATTATCTTCATATCTTTGACCAAATCTTTCCTCCCTGCTCCCTACTCCATTTCTTATTTATCCAGCTTCATCCATTTAAGACATTTCTCTTTTGCCCTTGTCTGGACATGGTATGTGGTTCTCTCGCCTGAGTTCAAAGGCCGGTGACATCACTGTAGCTCTGAGTGGTAAAGTCCTCTTCCCTGTTGCTCAGCCCAGTTTTCAGGCTGACAGTGGTTACTCTATGTTTTAATTGCAGTTAGAGTTAATTATGACTGTGACCACAGCAGCTGTGATGTGCAAAATAAAATACATAAACTTGATTTAGTAAACACCTTTGTACACCCACGAAAGGTATTCCCATTACTCAAGTAGACAAAAGAACGGCTTTTTCTTGGAAGCCTAAAGGAAACGGGTAACAGAACAGTAGGTTCCGTGGTTGGCGTGTTTGCGTCAAGGCTCTTTATGGGAGGGTCTCGTTTGTTTCTTGCCCTTCCCTTCCCAGGCACACAGCACAGCCTCGCCTTGCAGATGGGGCTGCTAGACTGGAGAGGTGAAGTGAGGAGGGCTGGCTGTGCACCAACGCTCCCTGCCGCTGGCTCACTGCTGGTCCTGAGGCCTATGCTGTGTTTGTCTTTTACTCTTGATGTCATACGATAATCTAGGACTGAAGATGAGCTTCTTCCTTTGGAAAGAAATCTTCAATGATAACGCTAAGATATGGGTTATAAATGCCTTGAAGAAAGGAACATCAGTCAGCTTGGAAAGAAAAATCACACATACACACACACACACCCCACCCCTGCATTCACCAGTGATACCTGGTAGGACTATCAGACACTGAGGACGTAAAGTTGGCTCCACATCACCCCAAGCTGTGACTCTTCACAATCCCCAAATGTGCGAGGAGTTTCACACAAGGTGCCCAATCTGAGATGCCCTCGGTCTGTAGTTCTTCTTTTCTTATAAAACATTCTTTCTCTCCACACACACACTACACACACACATAGACATACACACTATACACACATACTACACACACAGATACACACACAACACACACAACACACACACATAGACATACACACTATACACACATACTACACACACAACACACACAACACACACACATAGACATACACACTATACACACATACTACACACACAGATACACACACACCACACACACATAGACACACGCACTATACACACACATAGTATTGTGCACATACATAAACAAAACAAGTTTTATTTTGTTTTGCCTGGGACAGCCTTGCTCTGTCACCCAGGCTAGAGTGTAGTAGTGTCATCGTAGCTCACTGCAACCTCCAACTCCTGGGCTCAAGCTTCCTCCTGCCTCAGCCTCCCAACAGGCGTGCATCATAACCCCCAGCTAGTTTTTCTATTTTTCTTATAAAGACACGGTCTTGCTCTTGCTCAGGCTGGTCTTGAACCCCTGACCTCAAGTGATCCACCTGCCTCAGCCTCCCAGGGTGCTGAGATTACAGGCATGAGCCACTTCACCTGGCCTGTATCTTTTTGACTATAGTAGAACCTTGGTAAGTTGACCACCCAAGGGACTGTGACAAACTGGTCAACACACGGAGGTGGTCAGCAGAAGGACCGAGGCCTGCCGTGCTGACAGGTACATGTGGTGCGTGTCCAGTCTGTGAGAATTAGACCAACTTGAGGAGGTGGTCAACTATGGAGGTTCTACTATGTATTTTTTCTACTTTCTTCCTGGCTCGCCCCCTCTCCCTTCCCCCGCCCTCTTTCGAGAGCCACCCTCTGAAGGAAACCTTGTCATTTTCATGCCCATACCCTCCATAGTTTCACCAATGCTCATATAATCCTATCAAATAAACACAAACACAGGCACACACGTTCACCCACATCATCTCATCAGGTGGATGTCATTCTTTCTGACAAAGATGAGATCATATCGTAAGCACTTTGCCGTATCACACTCTCCTCACCCCGCACTCCTTGTGGAAATCCTTTTAAGTCAACCTGGACAGCTGTGATTCCGCCTTTTCAATAGCTTCTGTAGGAAGAGCAGGACGGTAACTTAGCCGTTCCCCTGTTGGTACACATTCACACTGTTTCCAGATTTTGTTACCAAGAGCAACAATGTAATAAATATCTCTGTATTAATACTCTTTCGATTTTCTTTCTGTAGGCCAGAGTCCCAGTAATGAGATTGTGGATCAAAGCCTACAGACATTTTAAACAGATGTTACCTGATTGCTTTCTAAATAATCTTTTCCTAGTCAATTTCTTCGTATAAATATTGTTGACAGCAAACTTTTTACCATTATTTGAATTGAAATGTTTTTTCTAAAAAGGCATATTCTACTGTAAACAGTATTTTAACCTGTTAATTTGGTTTGTTATTTTATTATGCAGTCTTTAGTTTTATGTAAACGCATTTCTATATTTTCTGTGATAGCTTCTGGACTTCCCGCATTACTTCCCTCTGTGCCTCGCCCTCTGACCAAGCTGCTTACTCAGCCTCCCAGAACCGGCTCAGACTCAGACGTCACCTCCGCGCAGCTTCCCCGCCCGCCCTTCCTCCCGTCTCTCGGTGGAGATTCCTCAGCACACAGGCAGGGCAATGGTCTGAGTCTGAACTAACCCCCACCACCCCCCCGCCCCTGGCTGGAAGCTTCTAGAAGGCAGGAGCAGTTTGTGATATACATTTACTAAACACATGCTTTAAATATCACTACTCGGCTCTGCGCCTGTGGCTCAAGCGGCTAAGGCGCCAGCCACATACACCTAAGGTGGCGGGTTGGAATCCCTAGCCCTGGCCTGCCAAACAACAATGATGGCTGCAACCAAAGAAAAAAAAAATAGCCAGGCGCTGTGGCGGGCGCCTGTGGTCCCAGCTACTTGGGAGGCTGAGGCAGGAGACTCGCTTGAGCCCAGGAGTTGGAGGTTGCTGTGAGCGTGATGCCATGGCACTCTACCCAGGGGGTGGGGGATAGCTTGAGGCTCCGTCTCAAAAAAATAAATAAATAAATAAATAAATATCACTACTCAATTAGTTGACAAATGGCATATTTAAGTGTCTTTATGTAAATTCTCACTTTATACCTAGTTTAAATGCTCTAATTAGTGCCTCTAAAAAGAAGCTGGAGATGAAAGATGGGGGCGACTCAATATTCCTGAATGAGGTGACACCAATGCATATTTATGATGTCTATTTTCATGTCTATTTTATGGGAGAAAAGGAGCATTTATTCATTTACCACAGATTCTGAATTACTACATAAAGAGAGGTAAGTCAGGACGAATGTGGTTTCTGTCCCCCTGTGCCTAGGGCATTTCACTCGACACGTTGTTCCTGCCAGGCTGTCCCAGATGGTAAGACTTTGTTCCTTATGGCTGAATAGCGTTCCGTTGTGTATACAGATCACATTTTAAATCCATTCATTTACTTATGGATGCCTGGCTGAGCCCACATCTTGGCTTCTGTGAATAGTGCTGCAATGACTGTGGGCATGCAGACAGCTCGTGGACATGCGGACCCCTCGTGGACATGCAGACAGCTCGTGGACATGCGAACCCCTCGTGGACATGCAGACCCCTCAGGGATATGCAGACCCCTCATAGACATGCGGACAGCATGTGGACACAGGGACCCCTCGTGGACATGCGGACAGCTTGTGGACACAGGGACCCCTCGTGGACATGCGGACAGCTTGTGGACATGCGGACCCCTTGTGGACATGCGGACCCCTCATGGACATGCAGACCCCCTGTGGACATGCGGACAGCTCGTCGACATGCAGAGCCCTCGTGGACATGCAGACCCCTCGTGGACATGGAGACCCCTCGTGGACATGTGGACCCCTCATGGACACATGGACCCCTCATGGACATGTGGACCCCTTGTGGACATGTGGACCCCTCATGAACATGTGGACCCCTTGTGGACATGTGGACAGCTCGTGGACATGCGGACCCCTCATGGACATGCAGACCCCCTGTGGACATGCAGACAGCTCGTGGACACGTGGACCCCTTGTGGACATGCTGGCTTCCTTGCCTTTGGACAGATGCCCCGCAGTGGATCTATGGATCTGTGGCTGGATCTGCAGTAGTTCTGATTTTAATCTTTGAGGAGCCTGCACACACTGTCCATACTGACTGTGTAGTGTTCCCCTTTCTCCACTCAGAAAGACAGATGCTGCATGAGCTCACCCAGGTGTGGGATCTAAACAAGTTTATTTCCAAGAAGTAGAGAGTAGAATAGTGGTTACTAGAGGCTGGGAGAGAAGGGGCAGAGGGAGATGGGGAGACGCTGGTCAGCAGTGACAAAGTCACAGGCAGACAGGAGGAACACGTCTGCTGTTCTAGTGCACAGTAGGGCATCTGCGTCAACAAGAATGTGCTGTCTACTTCCAGCCTGAAGAGGGCGTTCTGCATATTCTTAGCACAGAGAAGAGTCTGGGGTGATATCTGTGCTGATTATTGTTATGTGATGGACACATGTAACAAATATCACACTGTACCCCATAAGTATGTGCAACTATTATGTGTCCACTGAAAACAAAATAATGTGCATTTTTATAGACATTAAGTTCCCCTCAAAAAATTAAATGCCTGAATGTGCAATCCACATGCCTTGACAATACAGCATGATTGCTGCTGGTAACCTAGATGGCCACCACCCTCCAGGATACCCTGATGCTTCATAGAATTTTACATGCTATTTTCCTGTCAGAAAGCCTTCTATGCAGTGAAATTGCCTGTCAAATGCGTGCACAGTGCAGAGATCGGTACGTGACCATGCATCAGATTGTCTTTCTTACTTTTATCTTTTGTTTTCTTCAATGACTATCATTATTATTTTTTTTTTTAGAGATGGGGGTCCAAAGCCATCACACCTGGCTTTACTTCTATGATTACTGAGGGAAAAAGTTAAAGGCTAGAGATACCCAAGATGAAAAACTTAACCAGGCATTGTGGCTCAAGCTTGTAATCCCTACACTCAGAAGGCTAAGGAGGGAGGGTCACTGGAGCCCAGAAGTTCAAATTCAACCTGGATAATAGCAAGACTTTGCCTCTCACAAGAATAAAAATAAAGAAAGGCTTGACTTTCCATAGTTCTTTATCTAAAAAATGTTTTGCCTTAACAGAACCAGTTAACTTGAAAACGATTGGAATAAAAAACATTAAAGAAGTGATCATCTTGAAACCTACTGTCTTTCATTTTTCTAGGCTAGTCACCATTTGGAAGGCAACAGTAAACTGAAATCTATCTTCAAGTTAAATTTGGCTTAAACCTGCGCGTAGTCCCTGGAAGATAATAGATATTCAATACTTATTTATTGGATAAAAGACTGATGAATTGTGATAACTGGCAACCTCGTTTATTGTTAACTCATATATTTACAGCTGTTTTAAAATACACCCAGCATTTTCTGGCCAATGGCTTTAAAAAAAGTTGATCCCAAAAAGTCCATTTGGCAGAAACTAATTTTGCTAAAGGACACCAACAGGAAATCCATCTTTGGATTTTTTCCTTCTTGGCAACTTAGGCCCAAAGCAGCCTTTAGTAACAAGCTTAAGGCGAGGCTTTTTTTGAGCACTGGCTCATGCAAATATTTCATGTTTTGGTGCCATGCATAACAAACCAAAAAAGCAAAAATAGA
This sequence comes from Otolemur garnettii, assembly GCF_000181295.1. Taxonomy (NCBI): domain Eukaryota; kingdom Metazoa; phylum Chordata; class Mammalia; order Primates; family Galagidae; genus Otolemur; species Otolemur garnettii. The sequence continues at coordinate 1,032,156 of NW_003852520.1, forward strand.
TCTAGAAGTAGACTTTTCTCCAAGATTTGACTGAAGAATATGAATGTTGGTCTACATGGCCCCTATGAGCATGCTGGGGAAGGTGTGAAGTTAGATGCGGGAAAACACAAAATAATTTAAAGCTTGAGCCACCATTCAAGGTTTTTAGGATATAAATCAGAGAATTAAATCTACTTATTAGAACCTGTTACAATGTATCGATTCTTTAGCAATAAATAAAAATATAAAGTATCGCATAATTTTCCCTTCAGCCAACATTTCACTCTCCCAACATCTGGGAAACTGGGCAGGGTAGACATGGACTGCTTCTCATTATCCCGTGGCAGCCAAAGATTCCTTGAACTTCTAAGGTATGAGATGGAGCAAGGAAGAATAGTAAAAATAGTAAATAGTTTTCACAAAACCTCTTACAGATCTTCAGCTTGAAAAATAAATGAAAACAGCTCTAGTTTTCTGCTTTTGCCCTTGGTGTCATTTTCCAAATACTTAACCCTGATGGAAAGTCACTGTTTTGCTGACAATCACATTAGAATTCTGTGACTCCTTCTCAGATCCCAGGGAAAGAAACAGGCCCTCTTAGTGTACCCCAGTGGTTCTCAACCTTCTCAATGTCATGACCCTTTAATACAGTTCCTCATGTTGTGGTGACCCCCAACCATAAAATTATTTTCATTGCTGCTTCATAACTGTAATTTTGCCACGGTTGTGAATCGTAATGTAAATATCTGATATGCAGGATGGTCTTAAGGCAATCCCTGTGAAAGGGTCGTTCAATCTCCAAGGGGTTGCGACCCGCAGGTTGAGAACCGCTGGTGTACCCCATGGCCAGGAGGTTCTATTGCAGACGAGGGTGTGGGGATGAAGGGAGCGTGATCTGGCTCTCAGGACCATCTAACTCAAGTTACTTTTTCAAAAACAAAAATTACCTCGGCGGTGTTGATTCTAAAGTTCTGGATCTTTCCAGTGTACCAGGATCCCTGAATTCATACCAGCATGTACATTACAGCTTTCAGAGGTGTGCCCTGGGGCTCTGCTGCACAGGAGGAAAAGGAGACACCACAGGGACTGACAGATAAGCCAGTGACTAACCAGAGGACGGAAGCCACACAGCGGGCTGGACAGGGACGCTGAATGTAGAGAATGTGAATTATGGTGGGAGAGCGACTGTAAGGCAGAAGCAGACTCTGCGGGCCGAGATCAAGAGAGAGTGTCCAGGGAAAGACAGATGTGGAGAGAGCTCAGCTCTCACTGGAGAAGGGGCAGTTTGGGCCACTGAACAGCAGAGAAGTCCCTGGGTTTGGCTAGGCCGGTGCTGGCCTGGAGCTGCTGGGCAGACACTAAGACTCCATCCAAGGAATGGCAGGAGTGTGCCCGGGGAACAAGTGACTGTGTGTAGGTGAGTGGAGGGAGTGTGGGCACCAAATAAGGCAGAGGCTGACGGGGTTCAACATGTGTGGGGGCAGGTGGGCCCCGCAAAGGGAGCGGCTCCTGAGCATGTGACCTTCCTTCCCAGGGCATGAAGCCTTCAGAGTGTGCAGGATAAGCAAGGCTCTAGTTTCTTTTTTGAATTTATGTAAATGTCTGGAATACATGTGCAATTTTATTACGTGTACAGTGGGGAAGTCAGGGATTTTAGGGTGTCCATCATCTGAATAACAGACATGCCACCCTTTAAGTAATTTGTTTTCTTTTCTTTCTTTCTTTCTTTTTAAGACAGAGTCTCACTTTTGTCCCTCTTGGTAGAGTGATATAGCATCATACCTCACAGCAACCTCCAACTCTTGGGCTCAAGTGATTCTCTTGCCTCAGCCTCACAAGTAGCTGGGACTACATGTGCCCGCCACGATGCCTGGCTATTTTTAGAGAGGGGTTCTCACTCTGGCTCAGTCTGGTCTTGAACCTGTGAGCTCAGGCGATCCACCCGCCTTGGCTTCCCAGAGTGCTAGGATTATAGGCACTGCACCTGGCCCTTTAAGTGATTTCTGATCAGCCACCTCCCTCCCTCCCTTGGTGACATTTGATACAATTAATTACAGGTAGTCAGAGCACAAAGATGTATCAAAGGCAGAGACAACCTTCCAGAACTCTCTTTTTGCCTTGCGATCAGAAGTCCAGTCTCCAATCTCTGGACCAGGGCTTGCCTCTAGTAAAATAAGATGGCCAAATTTGTCTACCACTCAAAGTCCTGTCATTTTCAGAGCAGTGACTTTGGACCACACTAAATTTGTTTCTTTTTTAAGCTAAGCAACTCTAATGAGCTGTCCCCAAGACTTCCTATGTCTGAAGAAACTGTGCCTCCCTGGCATTGACCATGAGGCTGTTCACTGAAACCAAACAGGTGAAACAGGTGGGAATAGCAGCATGGCCACCGGAGTAGCCAGTGTCCCTGGTGTGTGCCACTGTGACCTGCCTCGGGGACAGTCTGAACCTCAGAATCCTTAATCTGCATTAGTGCTGAGAAGGCCGACCCACCGTGCTCAGACTCTAGATCGCCTCATCCCCAGAGTCACAGGGCTCCCACGAATAGTCAAGGTGTATTTACTGAGCTCCTACTGAGGGCTGAGCCTCATGCCAGACTCTGGGAACACAGCCATGAGCAAAACATACACATTTTGCCCTCAGAGACCTCAGGTACTTACAGCAGCAATTGTGAAAGTGCTAAGTGCCACAGGCTCACGGGAGGGGGCTGCACCTCAGAGCGTGGCCACCGCACCCTTTCCTTGTTCCTTTCAGAGGAGGTACCTTTCAACTGGGCAATATCACCATGCCTGCCTGGGAAGGTAGGAATCTAGCGACTGGGGAGTGGCTGTCAATTGGCTTCAGAGTTTCCACATGTGGTTTCCTCCTCAACACTGCCTTTGCTGCAGGAACAGAATTATCCACATTGGGAAGTAGAGTCAACATCTCTCCATAAGCCAGTGACAAGCACTTCCCATGCTGGCAGGTGTCTCTGAGGACACAGGTAGTGACAAGGCCAGGATGTGAGGCCAGACATGCTGCTGTGTTAACAGCAGACTCACAGGGCCTCTGTCCTCACGTGTGTGGTGTCTGCACTGCGCATTTGGAACTCTGGATTACAAGGGGAAACGCCGCTAGGAAAGCAAACCGTTGATGGGCAAGAGTTTCCGGCTGACCCTGGTCTCCGTGAGCAATGGTGAAGTCTTACTCCGTCTTCCGTCGTCTTCCACACAACACGGTCTCAGATCAGGTTCTTCAAAAGCAGACCCGGAGATGACGATGCATGTGCAAGCAATTTACAGAGAATGTGCCCCCATGAGGAGGCCAGGACAGGGAGGGAAGGATCCGAGCAAAGACACAGGTCAGGTAGAGTCCCAGCTTCTGCCTGGTCCTGTAGGACAGCAGCTCAGGGCAACCCCTTATGCCTCAGAGCTTGTCCCAGCCAGAGGCCAGGTAGCTGGGCCTTCATATGTTATGCCATCACTCAATGGCTAAGGGACACCCAAGGGAAATATAAATTCTTAGACACCTCCTTTTCTGTGTAGGGGCAAAAATGGGTCTGCTGCCCGAGGACAGGGCTTGAGATGAGTCCCAATGATAGGCCCCTGAGAGGTCCCGGAACACAGGAAACCCAACAAGGGGCACAGAGTGCGTGCAAAAGATGCAGGGGACCCAGGTGAGCGTGGACAGGGTCCTCTGCTCAGTGAGTGCTACTGCTTGTTGACAGTGGGAGGGTCACTCATTGCCAGGAGTAAGTGGTAGGAGAACTCTTACACGTTTATGATATATACCATGCACGTCACACTTTTAAGTGATAACTTGAAAACTCTAGAAGAACAGAAAATTCTAATTTATTTTCTTGAGGCCCTATACCAGATTGTGTTTCAGGAAATAAGCGTCCTACTTCTGTCCCTATCACAAACTAGCTGTGTGACCTTTGGCGACACAGTTTGATGCAATTCAGTGCATGTTTATGGATCAGCTGTGCCTCTGCTCTGACTCCCGGCAGACACCGGATGGGAAGGGCAAGTCCACCTCCCCGAGTGCAGGCCAGAAATGGGGGAGGCCCCAGCACATAGGAGCAATAAAGGAGGAGCAGTGGAAACGTGAGGGAAAGTCAGCCATGCTGAGCACGGTGGCTCCCGCCTGTGGTGCCGGCTACTGGAGGGGTCAGGTGGCCAGGAGTTTGAGGCCAGCCTGGGCATCACAGTGAGACCTCATCTCAAAGGAAGGAAGAAACAAAGAAAAAGAAAGAAAAGGAAAGAAGGGAGGGAGGGAGAGAGGAGGGCGAGAGGGAGGCAAGAAGGGACATTGTCAGGTCAGTGGGCTTAGAACAAATAACAGACAGACAAAGCCCTCTAAGGCAGGGAAAACCCCCCACCCCCGCCCCCTGGCTGGGCCTCACTCTCCAACCCCGCCCAGCCCACCTGCCCACTGTCACCTGCAGCTCTGGCTCCTTCAAGGCAGAAGCCAGAACAGGGCCAGAAAGGGTCCTGCTTCTTGACACCCATATGGTGCTGGGTTTCTTCAGCCTGGAAACGTATTTAACACTGACTCTCTGATAGGCATTTTCGTGGGTTCCCACCCACCCACCCACCTCCTCCAGGGTCTCTCACCTGTGCTTTTGGGTTTGGGCAATGTACTTGCAGCTGGTCACAGGACTCCTCACTCAACCCAGAGCCGTTGGGCTATGTACCGTCAGTGTCCCTCTACTGAGGCCTCCTCAGCACTCCATGCGGCCTTCCCTCCAGGGAAGAATCGAAGGTAACAGCTCCCTGGCTCTCCCTCCTGGTCCACGAGGACACTCTGTCCATGAGAACACACTTCACTGCTTACACCACAGCCCCTATGTTCCTTCCAGACACGAGTCAGACCCTGGTCCATTATCTACCCAACATCAGTCTCTCCTTGAGCCCCTCTCTCTGACCTTGTGGTGATAAAAAGATACTGTGACACCCTCCAGCAGGGGCAGGGAGGAGCTGTGGGGCTCAGGTGGACTCCCTGAAAGAACCTTCCAATCGCCAGATCTCCTCCACGTCCATTGCTGGAGGGCTCATCTTTGGCGCGTCCTGCATAGGTTGCCTGGAGTCTCACACGAAATTGGAAGAGCACTCAGTTCACGTTATCTCTGGTCCTCAGCCAAAAAAACGAGTCTGAGACATTCCACTCTAACACCCTGCTGTGTGGAGACTGTGCTATCCTCCAGGAAAGCTGTGGCTCCCTGTCATTGTTTAACTTTTTAAAATTGATAATAGCCTATCTAATAGGAGCCTCACTGTTAAAATATGAAAAGTCTGCAGGTCTGTAAATCTACAACAATAATGGAGTCTAACAGAGTTATGAGGAATAAATGAGATACCCAAGGAAAAGGCCCTAGCACAGTGCTGGCTTGGAGTAAGTGCTGAACAGATGCTGACATCATCATCATCATCATCACACCGTGTGAAGAAGAAGATGTGGATTCGAGCATCTTGGTTGGGTTTAACATTTTAATAAATAGTTGAGGACAACTTAGCCCTTTTGATCTCCATGATTGGTAAGTGTATGTCAGGCAACCACCCAGCACCCTTTTTTTACTGATCATCATTGAAAGCTGTCCCACTCCTCCGGACCCACCGATGGGGAAAATCTCGCAATTAGGCTAAGAGGTGAAGGGTGATAAAGAAAACAGAACATCAGTACAATTGCCTGAATTTGAACTGTTCAATATCTTACAAAGGACCCATCCTTACCCCTGCTCAAGTTGCCCAATGCCAAGAACATGGAGTTTCGTAATCTCTGCTCCAATAAGCCCATTTCCTTTCATTCGAATCCTGCAGCATTGCTCATGGTTAGTTTGTAAGTATGTTAGTTTTATATTATAACCAATTCATCTTGCTGTCACCACCAGAGCACACAGGAAGAGTGTACTCTTCTATTGAATAACTCAAAGCCTCACCTATTACGAGAATAATTTCTTCCATTGCAGAGTTTTCCCTTTATAAGCCAAAAGCCCCGAGAGGCTATTCCCAACGCCTGTCCTGTTGCCTCCCAGAAATCTTGCGGGGTGCAGTGGGGTTCCTCATTCTCTGTGGCCGCTGCTGGACTCCTGCCACTCATAATGCCCAGCGCCCCTTCTCCAGCCCCTGCTTTGGTGGTAGAGACATAGGTAGTGGTTTCTTTGAAGGGGATGGGGAAGGGAAAGAAGAAGCAGGCCTGACTCCCGTGTTACATTTCTTTTCCTTTTTTTTTTTT
>NW_003852520.1:1038516-1039037 GCF_000181295.1 Otolemur garnettii
GGCTGGAACCTCCAGCTCAGGAACCCACCAGCTCAGGTGTATGTGGCTGGCACCTTAGCCGCTTGAGCCACAGGCACCCAGCTCATGTTACATTTCTTTAAACATTGATTGCCACGCTTTAGGAAACAAATTTTTTTCCTGGGGGGACACAGTGTTTTATTAAGTCAAGCACATTAACTGCCATGTGAGTTGTATTTCACTCATGTTAGTTTTGAGCCTGGGGCCTTGTGAAGCATATAGAACTCACACATCTCTCTTTTTTTTAAATTTCAGATTAATATGAGGGTAGAAACAATTAGGTTACAGTGTTTGCATTTGCTAGTAAAGTCCGTGTCTTGTCGTCATTGTGTCCTGTACCCAGGTGGGCCATCTACCCTACAGAGTGCCCATTAGGTGGGAGCACCCCCCTCCTTCCTCCCCCTCGTCCCACTTGAATTGAATTGGGTTTTTCTCTTGTGTGGGCGTGTAGTCGCTCAACTACTGGCTTCCTATTAGTATTGAGTACATTGGATACTTGCTTT
>NW_003852520.1:1039162-1039839 GCF_000181295.1 Otolemur garnettii
AGTCAATGTGCAAGAGATGTGTGAATTATACATGCTTCACGAGGCTCGAAGTTCAAAGCTAGCATAAGTTCAACTCGCATAGCAGCTAGTATGTTAATTCCTAGCTCTTTCAGCTTGCACGCATTCTTGGTTATTTCCCCAAGGCCACGGACAGTGGTAGAGCGACAGGAGAGGAGGATCTCCACCAGCAGCCGCATGTACAACCATGTTTCACAATCACCCAGGCCCTGGGAGAGGCTGCACCACTGCACCATGCTGCCCTCTCACTGATGAGCTTCTCTTTGGGGTCACAGTGCTCTCTGCTCTCAGCCTGGTGGCCTCAAACTGGGGTCAGGGATATGTTGTCAGCATCTGTAGGAAGGAAGGGGATTGGTGTCCCCATCCCTCTTCGTTGGATCTCTGTGGCTCCAGTGCCAGGTTGCCCGTTTCTTCCCAGGAACACCTGGGCTCCCTCACTAACGGGGCAGGTAGGTCTTCCCATGACAAAGATCTGTGTGAGGGGACTGGGTAACACCACAGCAAGAGAGGGAGGCGATGTCAGTTAAGAGGGTTCAATGTTGGCCCGGCGCCTGTGGCTCCAGCGGCTAAGGCGCCAGCCACATACACCTAAGGTGGCGGGTTCGAATCCCCAGCCTGGGCCCCAAAACAACAATGATGCCTGCAACCAAAAAATAGCC
>NW_003852520.1:1040003-1041247 GCF_000181295.1 Otolemur garnettii
GGGATAGTTTGAGGCTCTGTCTCAAAAAAAAAAAAAAAAAAAAAAAAAAGAGGGTTCAATGTCTGCTTTTACGTGGCAGTTGCACTTAAAAGGGATGAGGGAGAAAAATTAATTCTTCCACACTGGGAATCGTTTGCCACCTAAAAATTTCAAAATGTGCAGTGATTCACGTCAATATTGGGAAAATTTAAACTCCAAGACAGACTTACCACAACTAGCCAGGAATTCGAACACCTAAGAAGCTAGCAAGAGAACAAGTCCTCAAGGCCATCCAGGAGAAGGATATGGAAAAAATTAAGGAAACTGCACTGTCTTGATGGTTCCCTCAAAACACAACGCACACAAGGTCTGCCATCTCCTCCTACGGCGCACACCACACGCAGTGCTTTGGTGGCGGTTCAGACACAGCACCTTTTGTGGTGGCAACCTCTCTGCCATCGGTTAAGAGAAATTCCTGACCCAGATGCCAGACCCACTGAGTCACCTGGAACCTCCTGCCACCCACACATCCTCTTCCTGGCTGCGTGAATATGAAGGTGTGGTTTTAAGGGCTTTAAATAATTTGCCTTTGGGATGGTATATACCACACACAGAAAACGTATCTACCAATGCATGTAAAAACAAACTTAATTCCTCTGTCTGGGGACAAGAAGGATTTTGTCTGTTGTTGATCTGTGCTCTACTTGGTAATGAGAGACCGGCTAGACCGTGCTGTTTGCCTTTCAGATTACTTTTGGCAGGTAATCTTGTCTTCACTGGATGGAACATGACAGCAATGTGAAATTTTAAACTTTTTGGAAAACACAAGGTCAGAAACATAGGAGAAAGAATTTCTAGTTGGAGTCTGGCTCTGAGAGAGATTTGCAGAATATCAGAGATGACAAAACTCTGAGTTGTGGGCTGCTCTTGGCCTCCTGATTAGAAGCAGCCATTACAGCATCTGTGCTCTGCCGTTGTCTCTGCCCTTCCGCCTCCTCCACTGTCATCTATGAGTAAACCCCAAAACTTAGCCTGAAAATACAAAGTCCTGGCTCGGCACCTGTGGCTCAAGTGGCTAAGGCCCCAGGCACCTACACCTAAGGTGGTGGGTTCAAAACCAGCCCGGGCCTGCCAAAAGAACAATGATGGCTGCAACCAAAAAATAGCCAGTTGTGGCGGCCACCTGTGGTCCCAGCTACTTGGGAGGCTGAGGCAAGAGAATCACTTGAGCCCAGGAGTTGGAGGTTGCTGTGAGCTGTGATGCC
>NW_003852520.1:1045360-1055667 GCF_000181295.1 Otolemur garnettii
AAAAAAAAAAGAAAGAAAGGCTTTAAAACTGGTGAGTCTTCCTTTATGCTTCTATAGTACCCAGAACTTAAAGTAATAGCTCACTCTAGTACTCTGGGAGGCCAAGGCAGGTGGATGGCTTGAGGTCAGTAGTTTGAGACCAGCCTAAGCAAGAGCGAGACCACGTCTCTACTAAAAATAGAAAACACTAGCCAGATGTTTTGGCAGGCATTATAGTCCCAGCTACTCAGGGAGGCTGAGGCAAGAGGATCACTTGAGCCCAGGAGTTTGAGGTTGCTGTGAGGTATGATCATGCCACGGCACTCTACCCAGAGTGACAGAGACTCTGTCTCTAACTGCAAACCTCAACTATTTAATCACACAATACAGTGATGATCTGTTCTTTCCTCTGTCTCCTGTGAGACCTGAGCTCCTCCAGGGAATGATAATGTCTCATTTTCTGCCTCTTCCCTGAGCCTGGTGATGCCTGTCTACTTAACAAATGGATCCCCGTTGCTGTTGTTGAGGATCAACAGCACGCTGAGTGGCCCCTCCTTTTCTGAGCCAGAAGTAAAGCATCTGAGACCATTGGCAGAGTTACCTGGAAGGGTGTGAAGCCGCCCTCTGAGGCTACCTGCAGAGTTACCTGGAAGGGCCTGAAGCAGCCCCACTCAGGTGATACAGACGCAGATGAAGTCTGATCTGACTTTGTGCCTGAGTCATAGACCCTGGGCTTTGGCCTTGATCTTATGACCATACTCCTAACTCTTCACTAGATCCACATTTTACTACCTCTATGGGCAAGACCAATCCTTTTTATTGCAATGCAACAGAAACCCAACCTGTATTGCTTCTAGCCCTTGAGCAGAGGGTGAGATGCCTCAAGTGTCTACACCACTCCAGGGATGGCTCACTCAGCAATGGAGCTTTGCCCAGAGCTACAGGAAAAGGGGAGAGATAGCAGTGAGGGGATTGGGATGATTCTAAGTCATTGCTATAAATGTTTTGACAACCCTTCCAACTAGAAGTGGTATCTAAGTCCCCACTCCTCATATCTGGGTGGACATGTGACTACCTTGACTAGAATATGGTGGAAGTGATGCCACATGATTTCGACACTTAGATCATAAAAGGCCAGGTGGCTCCCCCTTATTCACTGGCAGACTGCTCTGGGATCCCTAAGCCTCCTTGTAAGATCCAAGCTGAACCATGCTGTGGCCGAGTGTTTCTGTCCCCTTTACAATTCATATGCTGAAAACTAATCTCTAATGTGATGGTATTTGGAGATGGTCTTTGAGAGGCAGAGCCCTCGGGAATGGAACACTAGTGTTCTTATAAAAGACAGCCTGGAGAGAGCCCTTTTCTCCTCCCAGCTTGTGAGGGTATAGTGAAAAGACAGCCCTGTGGACCTTCCCCCCAGACTCTGAATCTACCAGCACCTTGGTTTTGGACTCCCCAGACTCCAAAACTTAGAGAAATAAGCCACCCCAGTCTGTGGCAGTTCATAGCAGCCGGAACGGACGAACCATGAGCAGAGCCACACTTCCAGCAAATCTCCTGCCACCTCATGATGAAGAAGCCACAGGCTCTCAAAGCACGCCACCCTCCCACAACTGGGAGGATGTCACCAAGGTCTGGTGACTGTCCCAGCCCCAGAAGCACAGCAGCTTGCTGCCACCTGCACCAGCAGGACGAATGCCCAGGACCTCACATCTCTACACCCACAACCTGCAGTGACCATCGCTGGGAGAGAAAGGCAGGAGCAGGGGAGGCCACGGCCCCCAGCGGGCTTCTGTTTCTGTTTTCAGCACTCCCGGCTTTGTATGAAAAAGCAGACTTAGAAAGTGAGACGGATGTCAGTACACATCTGCACTATCACCCTGGGGTCCTGTCCCCTCTACCAGACTGTAAGCAACTTGGGTTCCCCTTCACATCACTCCCCAAAGTGTCTGGCACTTTTTAAATAATCACTGGGATAAGGAAGGAGGGACACTGGGGAGGAGGGAAAACTCCTGAAGTCCCACGCACCTCCTGGAAGCTTCCGCGGGAAACAGAGTGCTTGCGGACAGGGTAATGCATCTTAGTCTTTTTTTTTTTTTTATAAAATCATAGCTGTGTACATTAATGCAGTCGTGGGGTACAGTGTGCTGGTTTTAAATACAATATTTTCATCAAACTGGTTAACACAGACTTCATGGCATTTTCTTAGTTATTGTGTTAAAACATTTATATTCTAGGGCGGTGCCTGTGGCTCAGTGAGTAGGCCACCAGCCCCATATGCTGAGGGTGGTGGGTTCAAACTCAGCCCCCAGCCATACTGCAACAACAACAAAAAAAATGGCCCATCGTGGTGGCGGGTGCCTATAGTCCCAGCTACTTGGGAGGCTGAGGCAAGAGAATCACCCAAGCCCAAGAGCTGGAGGTTGCTGTGAGCTGTGATGCCTCAGCACTCTACCAAGGGTGACAAAGTGAGACTCTGTCTCTAAAAAAAAAAAAAGTATATTCTATATTTAGAAGTTTCACCATACCCTTGTAAGATGCGATCTTAGTCTTAAAACTGCCTCTGTGCTACACATTCTCCACGTGCCCTTCCTGTTCCCAGACCCACTCTTCCCTCGACTCGCCCCGGGAGGCTGAGCTCCGCGGACGGCATCCCCTGTGACTTCGGGTTGGACTTGGCCATGGGAGACACCAGCAAATTATCAGACGGAAGGCGAAGCAGCCAGGTTGTTGATGCCCCAGTCCCCTCGGTTCCAGGCTATTAATTGGCTTCAGACCACCTGCCACATGACCAGCTCACGAGTGCTGAGGGCTCCGCTGGCACAGTCAGAGCGGCCGTCCTGGACACCCGCCGGGTGCTCGCCCCGAGGGTGCGGTGTGCTGTCTTTACAGCCACACTGACCCAGCGACTGCAGTCTCCCAGCCCACTCCTGTCCCACATTGCCCCCCGCTGGACTTCCTTCCTGCGCTGACCCTGGGCCTGCTCCCTCAGCACGGGCGCCCTTGGTCCCTGAGGCGGCTGTGGCTCCCGTGGAGGGTCTAGAGAAGCAGCGGGCGGGCGTGGAGGAGGGGGGGATTGGCGCGACTATGGCTCCAGGCGTTCAACTGCGCAGTCTCAGTTCCCACCTGTACAGGGGAGATACCAGCCACCTGCCCGGACCAGACCCGAAAGGGTTGTGTACGTAACACAGCTGAGCAAACCACAGGCCAGTCGCATGAATTTAGCTAATACCATTCCGCAGCTTGGCACCTTCTCATTCTCCCTACTGCGACATTTTTTCCTTCTGCTAATTGAGTTCCTGGTGAGGAACAAATTGATACCTTCACTAGTGCTGCAATCCTGGTGGTCTAAGTCTTTGTTCTAGCAAGAGAGGAATGAGGGAAGAAAAAAGGCAAGGCAGAGGAGACACATAAAAATCATTTTCCCTCCTAAGTAGAGAGCACTGTCCCTCGGGGCCCTGAGCTGTCTCACTTATCATGTTGGGGTGGAGAATTGGCAGACAAAGTCATTACTGTGGTTTGTGTCTGTGGACGGTCAACAGAGACTTTGGCCTTGGACTGAAAAAGATGGTTTAGAGTAATTGTGACAGACCGAAGCCAGAGGAAAGTGTGGCTGATCCCCGATTTGCACGGCACTTTGTGTCACAGTTGTCCAGATCCCCCCCCAGATCTCTGTCAGCTTTGGGGATTTCATCTAAAAGAGTGGCCAGAACAGCTGGGCAGCTGGGCAGTTTTAACAGGTTTTGATGAATCCTGACTTTACATTCTACCAAATAAAGAAGCGTTTACAGTATCTCAGGAGCTCTGGTTACAAGGAATAATGAAAGCTCTTAAAGAAGGCAAGCTTCATGTAATTATAAAAGAGTGAAGTTTAAAAAAAAAAAAAATCACAGGTCTAGAGGGAATGCTTTAATTGTATTGGAAAGGTGAAGATTTAGCTACAAGATGCAGATAAAAATCAGAGTTCTTTAGGAGAATATTTGAAAAAAGGTCTCCTATTGTGTTATTCTAATATAATCAAATATCCCAAATCTAAACTGAGTCACATTTAAACCCCCAAGCAAAGCATGCCCTAGCTAAAAACTATGGGTTTAACTGTTCCATTATGATAGGAAATGCACCTCATGCCTAAACGTAAACAGGCTAAGGGAACAATGAAAAAGGCCTCTGTCCGTGGGCACAACTATTCAGGTGCACAAACACCTTCCCTATGGTCAAAGTATTTAATAACTGGCGCAGCACAAGTGCCAGCAAAGCAGAGCAGGCGTAACCACAATCTGATCTCCACTCAGCCGGACAGGAGCATCCCACAGGGACGCCAGCTCTGCCTGTGTCCTGTGAACAGCTCTCTGCTCCTCCCCTGTCACCTGCAGCAGCTCCTCGGCCTACAACGAAACAATTCACCATGCAGAGCAGGGGACACACTTTCCAAAAGCGAAACCCAAATTCTTTAGGACGGTTTTATTCTTTCCGGTCTATCTTTTTTTTTTTTTTTTTTTTTTTTTTTTGAGACGGAGCCTCAAGCTATCCCCCTGGGTAGAGTGCCATGGCATCACGCTCACAGCAACCTCCAACTCCTGGGCTCAAGCGAGTCTCCTGCCTCAGCCTCCCAAGTAGCTGGGACTACAGGCGCCCGCCACAACGCCTGGCCATTTTTTGGTTGCAGCCATCATTGTTGTTTGGCGGGCCCGGGCTGGGGATTCGAACCTGCCACCTTAGGTGTATGTGGCTGGTGCCTTAGCCGCTTGAGCCACAGGCGCCGAGCCCCGGTCTATCTTCTCTACTCCACTACCCAGCACAACTTTGTAACCTCTTGGCAACTTACAAGCAGGCAGTCTCCCTAAGGGAGCGGAGCCTGATGTCTGAGTTAAGAGAGGCGGTGTTGCTGGAGACAGCTGGCCTCATGAGGCATTGCTCCTGACTCTTGAGGGACCTGGCTGCCCCTGCATTGGAGAGGGCGGTGGGGGATGTGAGAGGTTGAGCAGGTCCAAGCCTGTTGAGATGTTCCTTACCACGCAAGCCTGGTCACACTGGCCTCTGTCCTATTCAGGCTAATAAAATACAAGTACAAAGAGTTGCAGTCACCAAAGAACCGGCCAGCTCAGCAGCAAGCGGGGGGTGGAGGTGGTGGTGGGTTTGTCTGTGCCCATGAGGGGCTCTTCCTTTAAGACTTGTTTGTGTCTGGGGTTTCCCAGCCCTCTGAAGTTAGCTTTTGCTGTAACCATGCTGGACTGGAATTGTACCTTCACACATCTGGGCAGAAGGTTCTCCCCATTCTCTGTATGCCAAGAGCCTAACCCAGCGTTAGGAACACTGGCCAGGTACCCAGAAAAGGTTTGTTGAGCTGAGCAGAATGGGGCTTAGAGTGAAGTAAAGAAAAGACTTGCATTGTGCTGAAACAACAGTCTCTCCACTTGTGGTTAATCCAACATAAGAAAATGATATTAACTAATTAGGCTACATTTAGTGTTTTACAATTCTATATTTCCAGATCAGGAATTTTAGCAGTTGGTGAGAATAAAATTTTACCCCCTCGGACTGAGGCTCTCAAAGCATACTTTTAATAATATGTATAGAAGCACGAATCAAACTCAAACCAGTTTAAAAATCTTTTAAATTGCTTGGCATTCTCTTTTTAGAAATTATCCATAAAATCTTTTTATTTAAAAACAGCAAAATAATCAGTGAATCCTTTGGGTTTTGCTTTTCTTTTTTCTTTCTTTCTTTCTTTTTTTTTTTCCTAGTGATCCTGGAGAAACATTTTCCACAAATAAAAGTTATAAGTACGATAATTGTAATTTTAAACAGAGATGTGTGTTATAGCAAACAATGTTCCTTTTATTTAAAAAAAACTTGCTAGTTTTCCTTGATTTCTTTTTTATCATATAAGGAATACCTCTTTGTTGATAAAACTTGGGAAAATATGAACAAGGGATAAAGAAAAAAATCATCCTACTACAGTCCATAAATTATCAGTGTAAATAGTTTAATTTTTTTTTTTTTTTTTTTTTTTTTTTTTTTTTTTTTTTTTTTTTGAGACAGAGCCTCAAGCTCTCCCCCTGGGCAGAGTGCCATGGCATTACAGCTCACAGCAACCTCCAACTCCTGGGCTCAAGCGAGTCTCCTGTCTCCGCCTCCCAAGTAGCTGGGACTACAGGCGCCCGCCACAACGCCCGGCCATTTTTTGGTTGCAGCCGTCATTGTTGTTTGGCGGGTCCGGGCTGGGGATTCGAACCCGCCACCTTAGGTGTACGTGGCTGGCGCCTTAGCCGGTTGAGCTATAGGCGCCGAGCCAATAGTTTAATTTTTTAAAAAAATTTTCTTTACATGGCTCTATATGGTTTTTACCTGGTTAAGATCGTATGGTTTACATGCTTTCAAATCTGACTTTTTAACTTAATATCATAGCTTGAACCTCATTACAAAATAAAATGGTGGCACTGATGTGCCTGTAGTCAGGACAACCCCTGGCCTGGCCTTGCCCTTTTTATGTTGGCAAGTGACAAAATGGTCCTTGTCACCAGTGCCATACCCTGGTACAGACCGGCTGGGGTCAGCAGTATAGTGCGGCTTTACATATAACTTATTTTTTTTTATCTGGTTGACTCTCAAAACACTTAACCAAATCTTGGACTTTGTAAGAGGAAGAGGAGGGCCCAGAGGAAGGCAAGAAATATGCCTGAGGGTCGGCTGAGGAAGGAAAGAAGGGGCTTCCCCACTGCGACTGCAGAGGAGAACAGTGAGGGGAGTGTCCTGCCCTGCACTTCATCCCGGGGTGGGGGGGATGGGGGGGTGGGGGGGAGGTGGGGGGGGTGTTGATCGGCTCCCTCTTCTGTGGGGTGTCTCCCCCTGTCCCTCTTGCTCCCCTTCCACACTCTTCACCTGCTCGTGCCCTGGGTGGCTGAGTGGCTCCCTGAGCTTCCCTGGCCCTCTGACTTTGATCTGGGCTGCCCGATGGGAACCCTCATGGGCTTAAAGGGAGTGACACTGGAACATTCCCTCCCGGCTCTCCCTAACAGAGTGCTGCAGGCTGGCTGGGTCCAGCCACTGAAAGCCCGTGTCAGCAGCTCTTCTTTAGGGACCCTCTCTGACTCTGGCTTCTGCTAAGCACACCCTCCCCTGTCCCTTCAGGCCTGGGGCAGGGGAGGTAACGTGCTTGTCGTTACTAATTCCGGGGCACTGCATGACTCTTTGGGGCTTTCCTCACTCTGCCCATCTTTGAAATACCCTTTTGTTAAGCTTTGTTCAGATTACCCAGTTGAGAGGACCTCGGTCTCCCGCCAAGACCCTAAAAGCAAATGTTCCTCTTTCAAGCCTAGGGTACTTCATTCAGTCTTGAGAATCAAACTATGACCTGAGTGTCCTCAGCAGGTCGTGTGGACATAATAAATGTACAGGTAACCAATCTGCAGTCCCAGCACATGGGACTGACAATGGCGCCGCTGCTGCTGACAGTGCCGGTGAGATAACGATGGACACGCCACCGCTGCCACGTTCGCAGTCGCTGCCTTGTCCAGATCCTCCCAGCTGGGCTTGACCCTCAGAACCCATCAGCAAGGGGCCTTTTGTTTTCCATTTGAGAGTCCAGTAAATCAAGTATCAAGCAGTCCGGGTGACCCCACCTGCCACCATACAGCTACTGACTCACCTCCTCCGTGTCTGGGCTCAGGCTACTCTTCCTCGGGGGCGGCCTCCCCGGCCCCCACCACGAGGACTGACACTTCCTACCTCCCCCATTTCCCTTCTCCCCCGCAGGTGTCACAAGCTGACACAGTATTGTTCTCATTTGTGTCTATTTTACTCCACTCAGTGGAGGGCAGAGATCTGTGTTCTATTCACTGCTTTAACCCAGGACTTAAAATAATTCCTGGCACAGAGTAGATCCTCACTAAAAATTTTTGAGCCAATAAATGGTAAAGCTGCAATTCAGAGCCGGGTCTGTCTGGATCAAAGCTTTCTGTTTTTCTACAATAGCCTCCTTAGCCAGTCCTGATCAAGGTAAATAGGTAATAGCCACAAAGAGAAAAGACAATGGCATTGTTCCTGTTCTAGACACATCCATTATGCAAACTGTGAAGACTGTGGCCTCACAACCTGTTCTAGACACACCCATTATGCAAACTGTGATGACTGCGGCCTGACACAGCTAATGAGAGAAAACAAAATGACGCTCACTTATTTGTTTGCAGAAATGTATTGACTGTTGAGACACCTGCACATGTGTGAGACCGTGTGGGCTGTGGATGAGTGGGGAGCCTTGGAGACTCCCGGGGGAGAGTGTGCAGCCACGGGTTCTGGTGCGACAGAAAAGGCAGGCAGGCAAGCTGACAGACCGAGGGGTGCCGGTCTGGGAGGGCAGACATTCTGGAACTGGATCCTGAATGTCATCTCCTTGCTCTTCAGGTGTGTTTTGGTCCCTTCCCTTGGCACTCACTCAGGAAGGGAGAAGGAACCGAAGTGGCTGCAGATTGGTGCTGTGAGATAAGTGAGCGGTAAGTTGTGGAGCCCATGATGTGCCAAGGAGAAAATGATTAGCAGATGACCAGAGTTGGGACTATGGCCTCGACATACATGGGTTTCCCTGTCTGTTCCCTGCTCACCTCGACGCTAGGCAGGTACTTAATCTTCCTAAGCCTCAGTTTCCTTGATTACATAATTGGATAATAATGGTACTTATTTCATTGTTGTCAGGATTGCAGGAGATAATAATCCCTGTTCCAAGCACATAAGAGGTGCCCAATAAATCAGTGCTCCAAGTCACAGTTACCCTGTGCGAGTAACTGGATCCCAGCAGGGTGCTCTGCCACTGAGGAGTTTCCGGTTTCTCCAGCAAGAGGTCCCCTGTCATTATGGTGAGGGACGATAGTCACAGAGGACCTTAGGAACTTCCCCTGCACAGGCTCTGGGACAACTGACATCACCAGGTGTCCATTTTTCCTTGTCATAGGAAGCAGGAAGGATTAAAAGACAGGACTATTGACTCTGGTTCTTAAGAAAAACACCAACTTCTCCAGGCACCCTTCCCAGAGCAAGGCTCTCTACTGTCCAGAGTTGTGGTCAGAGGCCACACCTGCTGCTGGCTCATGCTTCTATGGGGAATACGTGGAAAGTTGCCCATCAGTGTTTCAAGTGAGAGAGGAAAACTATGAGTGTCACCAAGAACATACAACTTATTCCTTGAAGGAAAATAATGCCTGAGTCAAAAGGTAAAGGAAAATAATGCCTGAGTCAAAGATCTCTCCCTCGGAAGTGTAAGGACTGCCGGACTCACCTGCAGGGCTGAGTGCTCTTCACTTTCCTGTCCCAACAATCTAGAAACCAGCTATTGACCACGAGAGGCTATTTAAGTCAAACTGACTGAACTATATTAGCCACCATTCTAGTGCTCAGTAGGCACAGGTGGCTACTGGACGCCACACTGGACAGCACAGACAGTATTTAGTCATCATAGACAGTTCCACAGGACTCTGCCATTCACACAGGTGCAAAGTCCTGTTTTCAGACTAGAGCTGCAAGTGCTGGGGGTAAAATCTGAATATTGCTTAACCTGGAATTTCATGGAGAAAATGAGAGATCATAAAATACTTTTGGCTGGACACTTAAGTATCCTTGCTTTAAAAAAATAAATAAGTCCCAAGTGTGATCTGGGACTGGAGAGAGTAATTGTGTCTGGCTGGAGAGAGTAATTGTGTCTGCATTTTTTTTAGATCTTAAGATCAAGGTTCAAATCTCCCTTAAAACATTATTTCTGTGTTAAGCAGTAAGCTGAGCACTCTTCTAGACTCCTGAGCCATGCTAACTCAGGTCTGCACTGAAGGTTCAAATCTTGTGTTTCAATTAGGGTGGAGAAGATTCTGGAGATTTTGGGGAAGAACAGAGTCCTGAGTCTACCACATGACTGAAGTCACTACATGGTGCCCTGTCCCTGTTCCTTCTCCCCCACAATCATCTTCCCTGTCATCTTTGACCCTTCGGTGACACTCCCTGTCTTCCTCCCAAACCTGGCTTGTTGTTTGGTCCTTCTCAACCATTTGAGGCTCCAGTGAGGGATCAGAGAGGGGACAGCATTGGGTGCAAGGGTCTTATAACCTTGGGAGTGAATGGAGCAGGACAGAATCAGAGACTCCTGGGGCAGTCTGATTGCAAGGCCATCAGATAAAGCATCTGAAGATCAAGCTGAGTTTTTGCACAGGTAAACAAACAAACAAACCAAAACCTCCTGCTAGCATTTCGACAGTGTCATCTTTTACTAAGAGTCTCTATCCCCTTTCCAGTTTAAGTTTCTAAAAGTTCCCTTGTATTACTTTAGCCTCAGTAGTTGTTGAGCT
>NW_003852520.1:1055795-1058248 GCF_000181295.1 Otolemur garnettii
GTAAAGAAAGAGACGTGAGACAGAGAGTAGAATTAAAAGTGGGAGCTCAGGGGCCCATTGCCCATTTGTGGGCTTCAGGTAATGGCCCAGAGTGTTTATTCCACTCTGATTTTATTAAAGTCTATTTGCCCAGAGGGTAAAATGAGGGAGGGAACAAAGACACCAGCAGTTTCTCTGATTGAGGATACTCCCCTCCTATTATTATTATTAACCTTAAGGGTAGCCTTCAGAAATCTGAAATCAGAGCCTTGTATGGGGAGAACCTCCTGCTTGAGTGCACACACAGATTTCTAGGGAGGTCTTAAACTCTGCTAGTTCCCTGTGGAGTAAAACACCACCTGCATTAATCTCCTCTGAGGAATCAGTGGGAAGGAGGCATTTTCCTCCCATCACCACCACAGAGGATCTTCCTCTGCAATAAGGGATACAAGGTCTTCTGCCCATATGTCAGAGCTCTAGCTACTCCCTTGATCTCTGCCCCAGGCAAATGCAAATCTCCACATTGGGTATCTGCTTTGCCTGTTTAATGGGCAGGAGATGCCCCAGAAGATGTATCTTTTCCTAGGACTTGCCACAGTCTCTTCTATAGCCATTATTGTCCTCAGGGTGCTCACAGACCCAGCAGGGTGTTTGTAAGCTGTATCCACAACAGGCTAGAATTTCAAAAAAGGCAATAAGCCTGCTACCAATGGCTCTCTTTCTTTGTTCTGACTCACTCAGATTACTTTTTAATTTTCCTCTTCTTCTGGGGGTCTTCAGTCCCCATTCTTCCAGCAGATGCTAAATAAAATGGACAGGTTTCGGAACAGAAGCATGGAGTGTCTTAAACAAGAACTATTCTATTTCCAAATGAAACAAAGCAAGGCTGTTGCCCCACAGTTTAGTTAAAAGGCTACAGTGAGCTACCTACTCAGTGTTTGTGAAGTTCTTTACATTTCTTAGGAAAACAGGCCAGTGGTCCCTAGACTCCATATCATCTTGTTGGGCAAATTACATTCCTCCTGCTGTGCCATGCCATCTTTAGGGCAAGGTGTGCTCATTGTGATTCCATTATTTCTGAAAAAAAGCATACTGTGGCCAGTTTTTAATATCTGCAAAGCTAGGTGGCACCTGTGGCTCAGTGAGTAGGGCGCCAGCCCCATATACCAAGGGTGGCAGGTTTGAACCCAGCCCCATCCAAACTGCAACAAAAAAATAGCCAGATGTTGTGGCGGGCACGTATAGTCCCAGCTACTCAGGAGGCTGAGGCAAGAGAATTGCCTAAGCCCAAGAGCTAGAGTTTGCTGTAAGCTATGACACCATGGCACTCTACTGAGGGTGACAAACTGAGACTGTCTCTAAAACTGGAAAGCTATGGAAGCTGTTCTCCAAATGAAGTCTCACCAGAAGCCCAGCATATAAAAGATGATTAGTCAGTCATAGTGGCCGGTCCTTGTAGCCCCAGCTAGTAGGGAGGCTGAAGCAAGAGGATCACTTGAGCCCAGAAGTGTACTCTAGCCTGGGTAACAGAGAGAGACCCTGCCTCAAAAAAGAAAAAGAGAGAGAGAGAGAGATGGAAGTGAAGCTGTTTGGTTTGAAGAGGGGAGAAAGAGGCTCAATCTGTCTCCCTCAAGTCTCTACAGAAACTTGAGGGCTTGCAGAGCACTGTTCAAGCTTCACTATCCCAGGTGGACTTATCAGAATCCTCAAATTGGACATTTCTTTGTCAAGGGTGCTCCAATTAGGAAAGATTATCACCTGTCCCAAGCAAAAGAAATTTATAAAGGATATTGTAAGCCATTACCTCAAGGACAAAGCACACTCAGTGATCCCAAGATTACAAAAATTATTCACGACCTCTTTCTTACCTCACTGCATTCGGAAGTGTGAATTTTGTGCTGTAGTGTGATCAGAATGGGTTATTCCTACTTCTTTTACCTTTATGGGGTGAGAGGACTTTTGTACATGTTTAGACTAATGTCCATAAAGCCAGTGAATGACCACATGAGAGGCTTAGAAAAAGAAGATATCTCATTTTCAATTTACAAACCCTTTACAAATTATTAAAGTTTATTGCCTTTTAAATTTTTATTTTAAAATGTATGGTATCTTCGGCTCAGCACCCATAGCTCAGTAGTTAGGGTGCTGGCTACATGCCCCCAGGGCTGGTGGGTTCGAACCCAGGCTGGGCCTGCTGAACAACAATGACAACAGCAACAACAACAACAAAATAGCTGGGCATTGTGGCAGGTGCCTGTAATCCCAGCTCCTTGGAAGGCTGAGGCAAGAGGATTACTTGAACATAAGAGTTTAAGGTTGCTGTGAGCTAAGACGTCACAGCTCTCTACCAAGTGTGACCAAGTGAGACTCTGTTTTAAAAAAAAAAAAAGTAAAATTGCAGCTTATGTAATTCTTGTACATCTAATTAAATTTACATAAATGGTTTAACTTCAGTTCTTTTTTTTTTTTTTTTG
>NW_003852520.1:1058326-1062636 GCF_000181295.1 Otolemur garnettii
AGCGAGTCTCCTGCCTCAGCCTCCCAAGTAGCTGGGACCACAGGCGCCCGCCACAGCGCCTGGCCATTTTTTGGTTGCAGCCATCATTGTTGCTTGGCGGGCCTGGGCTGGGGACTCCAACCCGCCACCTTAAGTGTATGTGGCTGGCGCCCTAGCCGCTTGAGCCACAGGCGCCGAGCCAACTTCAGTTCTTTTAATTATTCCATTATTGCTTATAGTACAAGTAAAATTATTGTGGCCCTCTGAGGTCTAAATCAATTAACTCAATTAATTTTCTAAATTGGAATGTCAACTTGTTAAATATCTTAAAATGTCAAATTCTTAAATACTGCAAGTAGTTAAAATGCCAAAGGCCAAATTATTCTAAAGTTAACATGAAAATGAAAATAATCTGGGTTTTATTTATTTTATCATTTTTATGTTTAATTATAAATATTTTTAGTGAGGAAATAATCATGCCAGCTCAAACCATAGTTGATATTTTTGCCCCAGTGACTGAGGCTTCCAACTGTATACAGAAACTCCTGTCCAGACCACAGAATTTGATCCTTTTACTTAATTCTTACACGTCACATGAAGCCCAGGCCCTGCCATTAGTGGCTGTGACAGGTTTCGTAACTTTTGAAAGGCATGGGTGTCACAGACCGTGTACTTGAGTTTATATATATCATTGCCCAATTTTCTTTTTTTTTTTTTGAGGCAGAGCCTCAAGCTGTTGCCCTGGGCAGAGTGCTATGGCATCACAGCAACCTCCAACTCCTGGGTTCAAGTGATTCTCCTGCCTCCGCCGCCCAAGTAGCTGGGACTACAGGCTCCTGCCACAATGCCTGGCTATTCTTTGGTTGCAGCCATCATTGTTGTTTGGCGGGTCCAGGCTGGATTTGAACCTGCCAGCTCAAGTGTATGTGGCTGGAGCCATAGCCATTTGAGCCACAGGTGCTGAGCCTCATTGCCCAATTTTTCTCTTTACATTGTACATCTATTTTCCCCTTAAAATTAAAGCTAACTCTCATATTTCTCTGGCTTTCCAAAGAAAAGTCAGTTTAAATAAAGTCATTTTATTTAATTCTGCTTGTCTTGGTCTAATAGTTACAAATAAAATCATGGCTTGGTCTCACTAGTTACAAATAAAATCACGCTGGTAACAAATAGTAAAGAAGAGTCACAGAGGGCTGAGACCAATGACACAGAAAACCATTTCATTGAAACTATGAGTGAAGTGCAGTTTTATAGAGATGCCTCAAGCCCAAATTATTACAGGGACATACAAGCACAAATGTAGGAAATAACTTTAGTTAAATTGGGACTATTTCAGACCATATAAACCAGGGTGGGCATGTGGTCCAGTGGAATTGTAAACAAAAGTAAGGAAAATGAGGTTTAATTCTGGATGTGCCCTCAACTCCCAGAAACTTTGTCTTGTCAACACTGCTAAATATTTAGCCAGATAAATTCATAGCTCTCTCACCTGAGCCTGATTAAACCCAAACAAGAAAGTCTCCTGGATTGTTATTAGAAATGCCAGGTCACTATTTGGAGTACAGAACATTCTTGTTTTTGCCACAGACTGATTTCATTAGAAAGTGCATATTTTGTGTATTTAATGTATCCATTCGTTTTATTCATCTGCATATTTATGTATATTTGCTACTGGTCTTACCCAAAGAAATCAATAGCTTAAAACAGGATAAATTTAACTTACAGTCATGCCCAGCGGCGCACTTTTGGGAAGGGTGGTCCTCTCCTCCACTGTCATTCAAGAACACACATTTCTTTTTCTTTCTTTTTCTTTTCAGATTAATATGAGGGTACAAATGTTTAGGTTATATTGTTTTCACTTCTGAGGTAAAATTTGAGTTGTAGTTGAGCCCTTCACCTAGGGGCTGCCGAACAGCCTCACACTGTGCACATTAGGGGAGCACCTGCCCGTCACTCTCCCCTCCCCCTCACATTAGGGGAGCACCTGCCCATCACCCTCCCCTCCCCCTCAGCAGACTACACTCGTGTTTTTCTTTCTTGTGGGTATGTGGTGCTTTATATACAGGTTTCATTAGTATTGAATGCATTGGATACTTTTTTCCCCATTCCTCACATCTAGCATTCTCTTTTTTTTTTGAGACAGAGCCTCAAACTGTCCCCCTGGGCAGAGTGCCCTGGCATCACAACCCACAGCAACCTCCAACTCCCAGGCTCAAGCAAGTCTTCTGCCTCTGCCTCCCAAGTAGCTAAGACCACAGGTGCCCGCCACAATGCCTGGCTATTTTTTGGTTGCAGCCATCATTGTTTGGCAGCCCGGGCTGGATTCGAACCCGCCACCTGAGGTGTATGTGGCTGGCACCCGAGCTGCTTGAGCCACAGGCACCGAGCCACATCTAGCATTCTCTACTGAGTTCTTTTAAGCTCTGGCCAGTAGCTGGGGGCAGGGACATAACACCAGGACTCTGTGGGAGGTCTGAGGCCACTCGGACAGTGGTCTTCCTGACCCGAGGAGTGTCTGCTGGACTCAGAAGTGTTATGCCCAAAAAATTCTCTCAAGTGGCCCCAGCAAACAGTCCAAGACACACTCCGATGTAAAAAGCAAGAGGTGAGTTTTATTCAGGCCCGGGCCAAGCCCAGGCCTGGACTCTCCTGGCATGCAAGCTGAGGACGAGCCCCGAACTCGGGGTAGAGCAAGCTTTTATGGGGTACAGAAAGCAAGAAGGGTAGGGTTGGATATGAGCACACTTTTGATCGGTGGTCGATGATTTCATTAGTAAAGGAGGATTTGCATTGGTGGCTGATGATTTCATTAGTAAAGGAGGATTTGGATTGGTACAGGTGAAGGGTGGGGGATTTCTTAGCCGGGGGCTAGCTGGAGGGAAATACCTGTATTTCAAGGAAATAGAAACTTATTGTTTATTACGGCAGCTGTTTGCCTGAGGAGACTCAGTTTATGGTTCACAATGGCTGTGGAACCAGGGGTGGGGGAGGCAGCAGGGAATGGTCCTGCAGGTTTTACTGGCAGAGGTTGGGGTGAAGAGCTAGGAATGGAGCTTATGCAGTAAACAGTATGTGCAAGGTATGCAGTAAACAGTATGTGCAACCAGGGGTGGAGGAAGGTAATAGCAGGGGAGTTGGGGTGGAATAGATTTTATGCAGTAAACAGCTAGGAATGGGGCTTGTGCAGTAAACAACAAAATGGAGCTGGTTTTGGCTCTCACATTAGGAAAGTAGAAACAGTCTCCTGCTTGGTCTCCGTCACATTACATCATAGCTATAGACCAATATTAGTGTTTGTTCAGTAATGCTTAAGTCAAACAGACAAAAATTGTAATCAAAATACAAATTGAGGTGACTGAAGAAAAGCTGGTGTCATTTTGCCAAGCATGAAAGTCAGACCACAGCAAGCAAAGCAACGATGTTCATCGTCCCTTCCCACGGAGCTTCTGGTCCACCATGTGCTTACAGCGTCTTGAAGTTGAGACTATCCTGCAGCGCTGACCCCTCGTCCAAGCGAGTGCGTGTTTCTGTTTGTTAAAGAAGACAGTTGTGGTTGAATTTACAAATAAATTTTTTTTGCCAGATCACAAGGATTCCTTGACAAGAGCTCTTCTTCCTATAATGCTCCATAAAGTGGGGTTTCCAAGGACAAAACAATTTGTCATTACTCACGTTTTAAGAACGAAACATGCGCAGCAGTGGGAGGAGCACAGGAGTGACAGAGGACACGAGGCTGCTGCTGTGGTGGGGCAGAGACTCTGCAGGGCTGGATCAGAGACCAGAGCAGGAGGAGGGGCCCGGAGAGACGTCCTGAGGGGAAGGGGGAGACCCGGAGGGAGACGTCCCGAGGGGGAGGGGGGGAGCCGGAGAGACGACTCAAGGTAGAGAGGGGGAGGCCGGGAGAGACATCCCGAGGGGGAGAGGTGGCCAGGAGAGACATCCCAAGGTGGAAGGGAAAGCCTAGGAGAGACCACCAAAGGTGGAGGGGGGAGGCCAGGCGAGACGACCCAAGGGGGAGGGGGAGGCCAGGAGAGACCCGAGGTGCAGAAGGACCCATCAGCAGTTTCTGGCACAAGACACCAGGATACATGTATACATCCACCTACTGGATACATTTACATGGATAATAACATCAGTAAACTGTTATTAACTATCATAAAACTGGTACTAGAGCCCAGCACAGGCTAGGAATATGGCAATGAGTAGGAAAGGGGTTTGTTTTTGTTTTTGTTTTTGTTTTGAGACAGAGCCTCAAGCTGTCCCCCTGGGTAGAGTGCCGTGGCATTACAGCTCACAGCAACCTCCAATTCCTGGGCTCAAGCGAGTCTCCT
>NW_003852520.1:1063391-1069016 GCF_000181295.1 Otolemur garnettii
GCCCGGGCTGGATTCGAACCCGCCACCTTAGGTGTATGTGACTGGTACCTTAGCCACTGGAGCCACAGGCACCGAGCCAAAAATGTATCTTTTAATTGACAAGATTATACATATTTAATTGAAGGAATTTCTTTATTTGTAGAACTTCTTATTTTTATCATTTTTACATTAATCAAGCCAATTATGTATATATATAGTTTAACCTAATAACTAAAGCAAGGCAATAAACTTGACATCAATTTTTTTTTTTTTTTTGCAGTTTTTGGCTGGGGCTGGGTTTGAACCTGCCACCTCCGGCATATGGGGCCGGCGCCCTACTCCTTTGAGCCACAGGTGCCACCCAATTATCACTTATTTTTAACCCTAATTTACTAGTTGAGAAACAAGGTTTATAGGACTTTTCAAGAATTGATACACATTTCAAAATATAGTAATGTAGTAAACCAAATAAATGATGACAGTGAAAGCTGATTTTGAAGAAATGACTGAAAGAGTTAGTGCCAGTTTCATTCAGAAATATAATCCCTCATATGCTAAGTTCAACTTGTAGTCATGACTGATGATAAAGTGCTAGAACTACAGTGTATTAGCCACAGAAATATACTGACTAATGAAGGAATGAAACCATAAAAATCTAAGTGCCATCTGCATACCAATTGTAAAAAGTAAGTGCAAAATCAAAAGAATTCTTTGAAAAAAAGAGTACTGAATTTAAAATCTGACAGTAGCAGATGTTAACTATTTCACATGAAAGCAGCTTTGCAGGCTTCTCGTAAAGTAGTACTTGGGGTTGCTAAGATGAGTCAAGCACACAGTTGCCAAGACGTGAGTGCAAGACTGCATCAAAGATGTAGGCTTCAAATGGTTGGGTGGCAAGGGAAGTAACGCAAAGGCTCTTTCCCCGTGAAACTGTAATCCAGTGCATTTGGGGACTGGCTAAGTCGTAGGGAAAAAATTAAACCAGCAAAGAATTTTTTACAGCGGCTAGATGAATATGCAGATTCTGTTATGGCCGTCCTTTTAGCAAATGTGTGATTTGAGTAACTGCTATAGGAAGAAATGGTTCTTTTATTTTCTTAGCCTCATGGCTGATAAACACAACTGTGAACTGTCTAAAACTATAAAGGATTACATTGTCCATAAATGTGTCTGGAGTTTAGGTTTTCCATAGTATTATATTCTGATGGCACAGCTGCCAGAACTGGAAAACATTCTGGATTAGTTACCCCGTTCAAGGAACTTGTGCCAGAATGTAAATCAGCACACCACTCTTTTCATCAGGACAGAAGTCAGCCAAACATAGGAATTCATGGAGATGAATTCCTTTCTTTCACAGAAAGATAATTTAAATTTAAATTTTAGAAAATGAATTGTTGAAACTGGCTACTGATAAAGAATTGAAGATAAATTTTGCTCCGTTTTATATAAAAATTAAAAGAAAATAACCTGAGCTTGCTGACATTACTCTAAAATATCTTCCTCCATTCTGTCAATACTCATGAGACTGGTTTCCCTACTAAGGATGGAAACAGTTCAGATGCATGCTGCCTCCTGCAAGCGATTGTTACCAACCCCATGGAGATTAGGCCGTCAACAGGCAGGCTCTCTCGCCATATTATAACCCTGAAATGTCGACGGGAATGGCACTGTTCACAGTGTTCAGAGGACCAGCTAATGCTGGGGAATATTCTTTCACTCATAAATTTTTGATTAGTTGTGACTATGGAACAGTCAAAACTAATCAAAAATTCTGAAAGCAGCAGTGACTGCCACTGTTAATCATCTGTACACAGACTTGCAAGAACATGTTGCCTTTGTAACTTTGTTCCCGTTTTATGTTTATTTTTATTGTACTTACTAAAATGTCCGATAATAACGAATCTAATAATAACAGTATGCTTCTGTTTTACTTTCATTTTTCTGGTGATTCCTTCTTATTGTAGTGAAAGAAGTGTTGATCTGTGACAGCTTGGAACTGAGAAAAAGGGAGAAATCTTTCATGACCAACTGAGAAGTGACTGAGAAGTGCTGCTCCAAAGGGCCATGAAGCCAACAGTTCCCTGAAACCAAGGCAATGTGCTTACCCAGGTCCCACGTCATAGTTCACAGAGAATCCCTGCCCCAAAGACCATGCAGGAGCCGGCTCCAGGGTCCAGTTTCCCTGGGAGCACAAGTGAGGGCAAGCGGTATCAACAGTGTGTGAGCCTAGAGCTTGGTGGGCTGTGTGCGCACAAGGCCTCGTGGTGTGCAGTGGGGAAGAAGGGGCCATCCAGGGGGTGCAGTCACCACGTTCCATGTTCCAGCATGACCTCCATACAGTCAAAAGGATTGTTAAGATGTATTTGTCAAGGCAGGATGATAGAATGGATTTAACAGTCAAAAGCTTCATGTACAACTTTAAAAGTTTTAGATAGTTGGACCAAGGGTCTCCATTTTGTGCTTCTATCTGGGCCCTGCAAATATTAGGGGAAACGCTGACCAAGACTTGTATTAAAACTGCAGCCACAGACTGAGCAGTTGGTGTGGAGGGGTATGTAGCGCGGAGAGGCACAGAGTGTAAGCAGGGCCTGGTTTGGACCGCAGACGCACTCCCCACTAGCTGTAGAGCCCTAGGCTATTTTTCTGTGCCTCGATTTTCTCATCAGTAAAATGGGAATCTTTTTTTTTTTTTTTTTTTTTTTTTTGAGATGGAGCCTCAAGCTGTCCCCCTGGGTAGAGAGCCATGGCATCGCGCTCACAGCAACCTCCAACTCCTGGGCTCAAGCGAGTCTCCTGCCTCTGCCTCCCAAGTAGCTGGGACCACAGGCGCCCGCCACAACGCCTGGCCATTTTTTGGTTGCAGCCGTCATTGTTGTTCGGCGGGTCCGGGCTGGGGATTCGAACCCGCCACCTTAGGTGTACGTGGCTGGCGCCTTAGCCGCTTGAGCCACAGGCGCCGAGCCTAAAATGGGAATCTTAACAGCACCTGTCTCATGGGACTGTTTTAAAGATCAAATGAGCTCATTTGTCATCCATGTGAAGCACCTAGACCTGGCCTGGCACCGAGTGTGCTGTCAGCACCAAGGATGGGGCTGAGAACACAGAGCAAGAACAGAGGATGCTCGGGGAGCCTGGCAAGGACGCTGGAGATGAAGGAGGCCGGCAGGAGTGCTTCACACACCGAATGTAGCAGAAAGGTCAGAGAAGGGGAGTCCTGGGGAGGGCCTGTTAGCTTCACAGTCAGAAATAAAATACCTTTAAAAGGCCGTCTCAAGCCACAGGCAGGCAGATGGCAATAAACTGAAACTCGAGTGTGTAGACGTGTCTCTCTTTAGTCTGGCTTAGTAACTAGTGGAAATTACTCTTTTAAAAGAGTTGACATGAGGGAAAGGAGATAGATAAGATAGTAGCTGGAGGGGGGTGCCAGGTTGGAAGAAAGTGAGCGGAAATATGGCAGACTTGTCATTAAGAGAGAGGAGCCCGTGGAGAGGAAGGGATGGCTGAGGGAACAGGAATCTCGGAAATGGGAGGAGATGAAATCCAGAGAAAGAGATAGAGATGTCTGCCTTACAGAAGGACCCCCATACCCGAGTGAAAGCAAGCAGGATAAGTAACAAGGATATAGAGCCATTTTGAGGGGTGATAAGTTGAGGTTCTTAAAGTCCACGCAGGAGACCTTGAATTTAAGCAGAGCCAACTAGCAGGGAGGATGTCCCCTTGCCTGCCATGGCCAATGCTGCAAATGGGCTCGCTCGTGCCAGCCCCCGTACAGCATCCCCCTGCCCACTGTGGCCAATACTGCGGCCAATACTGCAGATGGGCTCACTCGTGCCAGCCCCCGTCCAGCTCGCCTTCTGTGCCTTGGAGCAGCGGTTGGCAAGCTGCCGCCCTCAGGCCAAACACAGCCTGCTGCCTGCCTGTGTGTGCAGCCGGCTGAGCCAGGCATGGTTTCCACTTTTTTGTCTTATCCATTTTTAAGTGTACACTGAGTGCCAACTCAGCGGCAGGAAGCACATTTGCCATGTTGCACACCCATGGCCACCGTCCTTTCCCAGAACATCCTTATTCCAGACAGAAGCTCTGTGCCCAGGACCGTAACTCTCCATTCAGCGCTCGTCCCGGCCCCTGGCAACTGCTGTTCTACCTTCTGCCTATACGAATCCGCCCGTTCTGGGTGCCTCGTGTAAGTGGAATGACACGGCATTTGTCAGTTTGTGATTGCCTTGCTTCACTTAGCATGCCGCTTTCAAGGCTCACACAGCGCCTACGTTCCCTGCTATGGCTGACTGATATGCGTGCGTGCGTGCGTGCGTGCGTGCGTGCGTGCGTGCGCGTGCGTGCCGCATACTGCCTTTACCCGTCCTCTGTTGGTGAACGTTAGGGTAGTTTCCAGCTTTGGGCTCAGGTGACGAATGCTGCTGCCGTGAACACTGGTGTGCAAGCATCTGTCTGAGCTCCTGCTCTCAGTTCTTTGGGGTATATTCCTACGAGTGGAATCGCCAGATCACACAGTAATTCTGTGTGTAATTTCTGGATAAGCAGCTGAAGTATTGTCCACCACAGTTGCACCATTTTGCATTCCCACCAGAAATACATGAGGTTTCATTTTCTCCACATCTTCACCAACACTCAGTATTTTCTGGGTTTTTTAAACTTAGCATGACTGCCCATTGGTTCCTAGTGGGTGTGGCGTCTCTCTGCAGCTTTGATTTGCACTTCCCCAGTGCCTAGTGACGTTGAGCATCTTTTCTTGTGTTTGTTGGCCATTTGTAGGGCGGGCCTGTGGCTCAAGGAGTAGGATGCTGGCCCCATATAATAGAGGTGGTGGGTTCAAACCTGGCCCTAGCCAAAAACTGCAAAAAATAAAAAAAAAAAATTTTTAAAATTGGCCATTTGTATATTTTCTTTACAGAAATCTCTATCTTTGCTCATTTCTAGTCAGGTGGTGGTGGTTGTTATTGTTGAGTTCCAGGAGCTCTTTATATATTTTGAATATTAATCTGTTACATATTGAATGTTAATCTTGAATATTAATCTGTTATATTTTGAATGTTAATCTCTTATATACTTTGAATGCTAATCTCACATATTTGCAAATATTTTTTCCCATTCTCTGGGTTGCCTCTTACTCTGTTGGCCACATACACCAGAGTTCATGGGAGTTACCATAAAAACTCACCTGTGTGTGACCTGATCCCCCTTTAACACACCTCTGCTCCCTTCAACAGCTACAGTGGGCTCTGTTGTCTGCAATCAAGAGTGCTGAGACCACCACGTTACATCCAGTCATGGTTTCTCAAAAGGTAGTGTTTTATGAGGCTCTCAATTCTCCTTGTGACTTTTCTACCAATTTTATTGCCCATGATCCTTCGTGTCTGTACAACTGGTTTAACAGAATTTATGCATCTTAAGAAGGATACGTAAAGATGATGCAAAGAATAGATGCAACATTGAGACATAAAAAAGTAAGAATCTGAGTGAGAAACCATAACTGAAATAGCATATTTAGGTGTGGAAATTCACTCCTCAGACACTTATTTCCTTGTGACTGCAGACAGGAGAGACGCATCTCTAGGAGAGACACGTCTCTGAGGGACACATCTCTGAGGGACACGTCTCTGAGGAGGGACATGTCTCTGAGGGACA
>NW_003852520.1:1069036-1086424 GCF_000181295.1 Otolemur garnettii
GTCTCTGAGGAGGGACACGTCTCTGAGGGACACGTCTCTGAGGAGGGACACATCTCTGAGGGACACGTCTCTGAGGAGGAGCAAAGGAAATTGAGTCCCAAGAGTCAAACTTTCTGAGAGTATCTCAGAAGAAGAAAGGTAGTTGACCCTGGAGGTGACTGTTTCTTGTGAAGCTGACGTACCCTGACGGAGGCAGCGGTGAGCAGACAGGGAAACAGGCAGGGACTCTAGGCCCAGAGTAGTAACCCCGCACTCTGGGCTCAGGGAGCCCACCTGGATGTGAGGAAGTCACTCATCAGGGCTGCTCCTATCCCTTGCAGCCCCTGAAGTCATTCAGAAGTGCTGAATTGCTGAAGTGCTCAAATTAGAAGGCTCACTTTATCTTCCCTTACCCACACCGTGCGTCTCTCCCACACAGCCCTGTGGCGAGTGACAGTCACACCATGAGCGTCAGGAGTGACACGCTTTTTAGACCCTGACTTTTTTCCCGGTATGATTTATCTCTCTATTATTAGAGATTTTCACTTTTTCTTCCTCATTTGAACATACTGTGATGTTTCTAACTCATGGTCACCACTTCCTAAAAAACAAACAATTTCCAGTCTTATGCCATGTGAGAGAAGTTGGGAGAGAGAAGGGAGCAATTGAAAATGGAATGAAATTTAAAGAAGAAAAGCCCCAAATACCCATCCTAAAAGCTCAGAAGATGATTCTTGAAGAAATTGGAATCAATGAAAAAGCAAAAGTTAGAAGTGAGGAAGCCAGGACTAAGTGACAGGGTGACAGGGAAGGTAAACGTTCCCTCCAGGGAAAGGAAAACCACCTCTTGCCGAGACCAGGGGCTCAGCTCTTACAGTCCACACCCAAAGGACTGGGCTACTGGGCTCCCACCTTCCATGGGCAAAGCGTAGCCTATGCCACTGTCTGTGCCAAAGCCAGCCAGCTACACGCAGCACCAGGCATCTGGGAAGCCATCAACAGCCTGCCCTTCATTTTCAGCCTATAATTACACCACTGTGGGTGCAATTATTTGTGTGCACAATTTCCCAACCACAAATAATTGTGGCTGAAGAACTACTTGCATTGTGAAAGAGAGATATAATTAGGGCCCCCTTTTAATAAGTTAGTGCTTGAAATGTAGGCAGGCATATAATTCGATTAGTGAAAAGACACCCATAATTTTTTTAATTACACTTTTCTATTTTAACAGCTGCTTTCCCTGGCCCCGTGTGGACTTCCCAGCGGCATGATTAGTGTAGATGAACCAAACATCAGTCCTTCCAGACCTCAGGGGTACCCTACATACCACCAACTAGAAAGACGCACGAATAAAAGACCCTAGAGAGGAAGAACACAGATTATTGCATCCTGCTGGAAATTTTAAAATATCAACCGAAGTGCACCCAGCACCAAGCCTGACTGGTGGAAGACACAGCAAAGATCTCCAGAATTGAATCTCACAGAATATCTCCTGTGTTGAATCCACGCAGGGTTTAAAACACGCCTGTGCTGTAGCTCTTAGTGTATTTCTGTCACTTGCCAGTCTGCCTGGTGGGCCATTGGTGGGAAATGCCCGTGTCTTTTTGTCCATTTATTTTCTTCAGTGTATTGTTATCTCTGGTGGTAAAAAAAAATCACATTAGCATCAGTCAAACAAAACAAGATAAAAAGACCTACAGAGGTGGAGCTGCTGGCAGGCTTCTTGTTTTTTCTGCTTCATGGGTCTGGTTCCCTCGGTGAGCTGGCCTCGTCCTCTCTGCGGCAGTGAGCGTCCCCTGTGTGGGAGGCTCCTTGGCCCCACAGCTCTGGCTTGAATCTGGCTCTACCACTTAACTAGAATAAGTTACTCAAGCTCTTTGAGTCTTTTTTCCTCATCTGCAAAATGGGAGCAACAATACAAATACCCACATACTCTGTAAAGTGGTTTGTGAAGATGAAGAGGGTGGGTGACGTGGGAGCAGCTCACCACAGTGCCCCACATCAGTCAGTAGCTATGCCTTGTGCATTAGTGTTGTTTGTTTTCAGGGAGGAGGCAGAAAGAGAGACATGACTACAGACAATTCCAGGATTATATCATCCTCAGATGGTGAGCTCAAGGCAGAGGGGCAACACATATCCCCCACCTACGTACATGACTCAGGGAGGCACTGGCTGGCTGAGTCTGACTGAGGGTTTTCTGTCTGCCAGGCTCTGTGTCAGGCACTTTCCATGCATTGTTACCAGTTAATTTGCACCACAACTCCAGGTAACCACAGTTTTTAATCCTCATTTTACAAATGAGCAAACCAAAGTTTATACAAGTTCAGTGCTGAGAGTTCAGGGGCTGGCAAAGCTTTTTCTATAAAGACCCAGATAGTAAATATTTTAGCTCTGCAGGCCAGATGGTCTTTGTCACAACTAGACTCGGCCCTGTCACTGCAGAGCTGGAAGGAGTCACAGACAGTAAGTAACCAGATGAACATGGCTGTGTCCCCGCAAGACGCTTCATGGACACTGATACTTGAATTTCATATAATTTTTCATGTGTCATGAAATTATTATTTTTCTTTTGATTTTTTTCAATTACTAAAAAATTTAAAAACCATTCTTAGCTTAAGAACTCTACAAAAATAGGCAGCAGGCTGGATGTGGCCCTGGGGCTGTTGTTTACGGATCCCTGGTTTAGTCACTTTAAATAAATGAATAAATAAAATTTAAAAATAAAATTTAAAAAAATAGTGGCTCCTACTTCAGGTGTGGGTGCCATGCCCCTCGGATCTGCACATGTCAGCACTGCCATGTCACCCTCTCATTTTTTTTTTTTTTTGAGACAGAGCCTCAAGCTGTCCCCCTGGGTAGAGTGCCGTGGCATAGCTCACAGCAACCTCCAACTCCTGGGCTCAAGCGAGTCTCCTGCCTCTGCCTCCCAAGTTGCTGGGACCACAGGCACCTGCCACAATGCCTGGCTATTTTTTTTTTTCAGTTGCAGCCATCATTGTTGTTTGGTGGGCCTGGGCTGGATTCGAACCCACCAGCTTAGGTGTATGTGGCTGGCGCCTTAGCCACTTGAGCCACAGGCACGGAGCCCACCCTCTCATTTTGTGAAATGTACTATTGTTGAAGAATTGAGTCAGAAGACTGTAAGGAAACATTGAAGATTTTGAAATAAGGAAGAGAGACTACTGGATATCCTTTCACAACTCTGTATGTTGCAGCAAATGAATAGCAATGCAGGCCATTCTTGGCTGTAGACATGCCAAAAAATTCTGTCTGGTGGAGGGAAAATGTTCCCCGCGGTGAGAAAGCCAGCTGTGCACTATTTGTCAGCTCATTTCAATATTTTTGATCTGCATGTATGTCTGTTCTTTGGATTTTACATTGAACATGTTTTCACACCAGCCTTGTTCCCTTAGTCAATAATGAATTAAATAATACCTTTAACATGCATTCATTTCACATCTGGGTGAGAGTTAGGATGTTAACTTCTTTGAAAATTATCCCATAGCAGTTTTGGAGGCCGTGCACTGAGAGGCTCACAGATTCAGCGGACAGTGGCAGGTAAACTGCATGAACAGAAAAGATAGGCACCTTTTGGGCGTAAGTCCAGGTGCATCTATTCTTGGTGTTTAGAGGTAAACTCAGAGTGACAATGGAACTTTGCTTACTGGGAATTTGGTTTATGGTCTGATCTTTGGCAGTTTCTGTGAAGCGGGGTTGTTGGAGTGCAGAGACCTGTTCTCTAAGTGATCTGCTAATCTATTTATGCTTTATGTCTACTTGACCATCTTCAGCTAAACCAAGATCGGAGAGAGAGGTCTGAAAATGCTGCCCTGCTGGCTTTGAAGGTGTAGAAGGCCTCAGGAAGCTGGAAAAGGCAAAGAAATGCACTTTCTCCTAGAACAGGAATGGAGCCTCCTGATTTTGACCATTAAGACCCATTTCAGACTTCTGACCTTCACAACTGTCAAATAATAAACTTGTGTTATTTTTAAGCTACATAGTTCATGGTAAGCAATGGGAAACTAGAAACAGAGTCATTAAGAATATGTCCTTTCACCAGGATAGGAACTGGAAAAATCTGTTAGGCAAATCAAGGCCTTGTCATTTTTGAAAGGGGTGCTCATTCAATCAGGTCTTACAAACCTCTGAAGGCACTAAGATTGTTTAGAGCCAACGATCTCAAAACCCTTCCAGGAAGCTGTCCTGGTATTTGGTTCAATGAGTCCCGGCCTTATGTTAAGAGGTAAAGAGGAATTTGTCCAAATTTACAGGCAGAGCAGGTGAAATCTGGTAGAGAGTTTCCTGGGCTTGATTTCTTGGCCTCGCAAAATAATATAGGCTTCTAAAGTCCAATCATATTGTTTTAGGAAAACTCCCAGCTAACCAAACTATTACAGAAGGCCTGTGTGGTAAAATTGCACCCTCGCTACACCTACATAAATAATCAGGCTGAACTTGAAGCTAGTCTTATTTTGTGATCAAGAATATCCCATTTTTTTTTACAGTGCCTCCATGAGAATGTCCCCCCCATTGGAAACTGACACTTGGCTCCTTATGAATGAGTTTTTAAAAAATAGGAAATGTTTAAAAAAAAAAGAATATCTCATTTTTGAGATTTTTTAAATTAAATTATAGCTGTGTACTTTAATACAATTATGGGGTACAATGTGCTTGTTTTACATACAGTTTGAAATGTTTTCATCAAACTGGCTAACATAGCCTTCATGGCATTTTCTTAGTTATTGTGTTAAGACATTTATAGTCTACACCTAGTAAATTTCACATGTACCCTTGTGAAATGCACCGTAGGTGTGGTCCCACCAATTACTCTCCCTCTCCCCTTTTCTCTTCCTCTTGGGCTATAACTGGGTTATAGCTTTCATAAGAAAGCTATAAATTGGTTTCATAGTAGGGCTGAGTACATTGGATACTTTTTCTTCCATTCTTGAGATACTTTGCTAAAAAGAATATGTTCCAGTTCCATCCATGTAAACATGTAAAAGATAAAGTTTCCATCTTTCTTTAAGACCAGATAATATTCTATGGTTTTGAGATTATTTTTATCAAAAAGAGATTGTAAGGAAAAAATTAAGACATCAAAACAAGGAAAAGAGACTGCTGGATGTTCTTTCATCAAAATGCTGGAGTCTTCAGAAACTATCTCATTTTACAGGAATCAGCACTTTATTTTGAGTAGGTATCTTATAACTCTATGCTACAGAAAACTGATAACACTACAAATAATTTTTGTCTATGGATATGCAAACAAATTCCATCTGGTGGTATAGAGACCAAAGTCAGTTTTCACCTATCTGAAGATTTATTTCAGTATTCATGATCTAGAAATATGTCTGTTTTCTGGATTCTGCTTTGGATTATTTATACATCTGCCTGATTCCTTCAGTAAATGATGAGTTAAATAGAATCTTTAGTACATGTTTATTTTATATCTGAATGACAGTCATAATTTTATCATTTTTGAAAATTATCCTTTACCAAGATTTAGGTAAATAATATTATTAATATTTTTATGTATATTCACTTAGGGAAGTTCAATATTTTATGTATTGTTCTGTAGTCACCTGTAATTATTAAAAACAGACTTAATCTATTAACTTAAAACAGGCAACTTTATAATTTCACCTATTTGTCCTATTTTTGCCTCAAATGCTAAATAAAATATTCAGAAGGTGCAGGCAGAATGGGGACTGAAGACCCCATTCTTGGCAAGGGAAAACACTTCCAGAAAAGGGAAAAAATTAAAAAGTAAGCTGAGTGAGCCAGAACAAACCAGCTTTAAACCAGCTGCTGCTAAATTTCTGATCTGAGCAAGTCTCCTGCTTTTCCTAGAACTCTGGTCTATTGGGAAACAGCTTATAAAAACCCCTGCTGGGTCTGTGAACACTCTAAGGAATAATGGTCATAGAAGAGGCTATGGCAAGGCCTGGAAAGACACATTAACTAGGCCGTTTCCCGCCCAGTAAACAGACAAAGCAGATACCCATTGTGGAGATTTGCATTTGGCTGGGGCAGAGATCAAGGGAACAGCTCAAAGCCCTGAAATATGGGCAGGAGGGCTTATATCCCTTATTGCAGAGGAAGACCCTTTGTCATGGTGATGAGAGGAAAATTCCTCTCTGCCACTAATTCTTTTTGTTTTATTTATTATTTTTACATGTACATGTGTTTATTTGGTTTCCACTTTTTGCCTTCACAAAATTAAAGAGGCTTAAAATTTAATAACAATAACAATGTTTAAGATAAGGACTAGAAACAAAAACCTTGCAAAGAACAAATGAAGATAAATACATTCGGAAAACAAATCAGATGATTGCTGCAACGAAATAGTGAGCAATAATAATATTATTCTCAATATTATTATTATTGCTCAATATTTCATTAATATTATTATTGTTATTGCTCAATATTTCTCCCACTAATTTTTCAGAGGAAATTGATGCCATTGGCATTTTACTCTACAGGGAACTACTAGATTTTAAACACTCCCTAGGAATCTGTGTATATGCCTTTATTAAAGTTAATGATTATAAAAATAATAGCTGATATGCTCACTCAAAGAAACTGCTGGTATTTTTGTTCTATCCCTCAGCTTACCCTCTGGGTAAATAGCCTTCAATTAAAGCTAAGTAGATACTTGAGGCATCACTGGAACTCCAGAAATGGGCAGTGGTCCCCTGAGTTCCCACCTTTGAAAATGCTGTTCTGTGTCTCTTTCCTCTTTCTTTTTCGTCGTTTCTAACTTCATAGTTCTTCAGTAGGTAGCTGCCAGTTCGACATGTCTTAGTGGACCCTTCCCCAGGGGCAGGTGCCTGACAAGAAGGCTGTATCTTTTCCAAATATTTAGAGACCAGGCCCATTTCTCTGTGTCAGGTCTTCTCACCCAATAGCCCTTTCTTGCCTGACCAGGCCATTCAATCATTTGCTCCTTTCTGCTTGCCAGGGCTCTTCTTATTCCAAAAGTGGTTTTTCTGCAAAAACTGACAGTAAATTAAGAAAAAGTTTTCCAGACCATCCCCTCCAGCAACACAGATGCATGTGCACTCTTGTGCACTCACACACACTCCACACACTCCCAAACATCAATTTGCCTTTGTTTTCTAAAAGAAATTCTTTCAAGGGGCAGTGCCTGTGGCTCACTGGGCAGGGTGCCAGCCCCATATACTGAGGGTGATGGGTTCAAACCTGGACCTAGCCAAACTGCAACAACAAAAAATAGCCAGACATTGCAGCAGGTGCCTGTAGTCCGAGCTACTTGGGAGGCTGAGGCAGGAGAATCACCTAAGCCCAGGAGTTGGAGGTTGCTGTAGGCTGTGTGACACCACAGCACTCTACCAAGGGTGATAAAGTGAAACTCTGTCTCTAAAAAACAACAACAACAAAAAGAAATTCTTTCAAGATGCCCTGAGAGGGAGGGGGTCCTTCCTGAACTGGTCTCCAGCCATGCATATCCCAAAAGACATCCTCTTCCCACTATGTCCCCCACTCTCTGCCCCATAAAATAGGGCCACATTTCCGGAACCATCCTTTCAGATTCACCAAAAGAACAGGAACATTCTTTTTTTCTTGAGACAGGAACATTCTTTTTTTCTTCTTCACTTTTGTTGCCCTTGGTAGAGAGCCGTGGCATCACAGCGCATAGCAACCTCAAACTCTTGGATGTAAGCAATTTTCTTGCGTCAGCCTCCCGAGTAGATAGGACTACAGGTGTCTACCACAATGCTGGTTATTTTGTTTGTTTGTTTTAGCAGGCCTGGGCTGGATTCCAACCCACCAGCCCTTGTGTATGTGGCTGGTACCCTAACCACTGAGCTATGGGCACCTCCAGGAACATTCTTCTTATACATTTCATATAACTGCATGTGCACAGATAGATTCTTTTTACATTGAGAAGAGCTATTTATATTAAAACACACACACAGAGAAAATACTCACAAGACAATGATCCCAGTTTTGTAAATGTGTGTATAAAAAAATGACATTGGCCATGGTGGTCAATACCAGTGATTTTTTCTTGAGACAGAGTCTCACTTTTTGCCCTTGGTAGAGTACCATGGTGTCATAGCTCACAGCAACCTCAAACTCTTGGGGTTAAGCAGTTCTCTTGCTTCAGCCTCCCAAGTAGCTGGGACTACAGGCACCCACCACAATGTCGAGCTACTTTTTAAGATGGGGTCTTACTCTTGCTCGGGCTGGTCTCAAACCAATCCTCCCATCTCAGCCTTCCAAGTGCTTGGATTACAGGCATGAGCCACCTCACCCAGGCCAGTTACAGGTGATTTTAATGGTTTTTATGTCTTGTCATCATTTTCAAATTTTTTACAAAAATTAATAAATCAACACCAGATAAAAAGTGCTTACATTCTTTTTTTTTTCCTGAGATACTCTCACTCTGTTGCCCTGTGTAGAGTGCCAAGGCCACATCATAGCTCACAGCAACCTCAAACTCTTGGGCTCAAGTGATCTTCCTGCCTCAGCTTTCTGAGTGCCCACATTCTTTTTTGTTTCATGGTACCTGGGTGATCCACCAAATTGTAAGTAAATCTTGGGTGAGAAGCATCCAAATCAAATCAACTTGTCCAGGGTTCAGAAATACATCAAATAATCCTGTAATACATATAACAGCTGCAAAAATAAAGGCCTAGAGAGGCTCAGGATCTGGATCTAATGGTGGGCTGTACAGCAGGAATTTCCAGCACATCAACTGTGCTTGACACACAGATGGTGCTCAGTGTGTGAGCAAAGCACTGTGCACCACTTCTGTCACTCAGAAGCTAGTGTGGTGCTGCGTTCTGTGCTGTATTATCCTGTGAATGCATTTTCCTGTCTTTTTGGTTCAATTTGATGGCCTATGGAAAGATAACTGTCAAACTCCAGGGACTCAATTACAAAGCTCTTAGAAGTGATCAAGGAATATAGCAGTGTCTCAGGTTACAAAATCAATACCCACAAATCAGTAGCCTTCTAATATGCCAACAATTGCCAAGCCAAGAACAAAATCAAAGACTCTATTCCTTTTACAATAGCACCAAAGAAGATGAAATACCTGGGAATATATCTAACAAAAGACGTGAAAGATCTCTATGAAACTTTGAGAAAGGAAATAGCAGAAGAGGTCAACAAATGGAAGAACATACCATGCTCATGGCTGGGAAGAATCAACCTCATTAAAATGTCCATAGTACCCAAAGCAATCTATAGATTTAATGCAATCCCCATCAAAGCACCAATGTCATACATTAAGGATCTTGAAAAAATAGCACTTCAATTCATATGGAATTGAAAAAAATCCTGAATAGCAAATACAGTTCTTAGAAATAAAAATAATTCTGGAGGCATCATGTTGCCAGACTTCAGGTTATATTACAAGACTACAGTGATCAAAACAGCATGGTACTGACACAAAAATAGAGACACAAATTTATGGAATAGGATAGAGAATCTAGAGGTGAACCCTGTCACATATCATCATTTAATATTTGATAAGCCTAACAAAAACATGCAATGGGGAAAAGAATCCTTATTCAACATACGGTGTTGGGAGAACTGGTTATCCACATGCAGAAGACTGAAACTGGGCCCACTCCTCTCACCATTGACAAAAATCAATTCTCATTGGATAAAAGATTTAAATTTATGACATGAAACAATAAAAATTCTAGAAGAGTGTGTGGGAAAAACACTTGAAGATACTGGCCTGGGAAAAAACTTTATGAGGAAGACTCTCCTAGCAATTGCAGCAACTTGAAAAATAAATACCTGGGACTTGATCAAGCTAAAAACTTTTGCACAGCTAAGAGCACCACAAAACAGAGCAAACAGTCTTCTCCCAGAATGAGAGATTTTTGCATGTTATGAATCTGACAAAGTCTTGATAACTATAATCTACAGAGAACTCAAATTAAACAATAAGAAAAGTGCAAACAACCCTCTCTACAAGTGGGCAAGAGATTTGAATAGAAGCTTGTCCAAGGATGACAGACGAATGGTAAACAAACACATGAAAAAATGTTCATTGTCTTTAAGCATCAGAGAAATGCAAATCAAAACCACTCTAAGATATCACCTAACCCCAGCAAGATTAGCCCACATCACAAAGTCCCAAAACACCAGATGCTGGAGTGGATGTGGAGAGAAGGGAACACTTCTACACTGCTCGTGGGATTGCACACTAATACAGCCCTTTTAGAGAAAGTATGGATAACTCTCAAAGATCTAAATGTAGACCTTCCATTTGACCCTGCAATCCCATTGTTAGGTATCTACCCAGAAGAACAAAAATCATTTTACAACAAAGACATTGGCACTAGAATGTTTATTGTGGCTCAATTCATAATTGCCAAGTCATGGAAGCAACCTAAGTGCCCATCAACCCATGAAGGGATCAACAAACTGTGGTATACTATGTATATGTAATAATATCCCATGTATACTATGGAATATTAATTCAGCTATTAAAAAAGATCTTTTATATTTACTTGGATGGAGTTGAAATACATTCTTCTTAGTAAAGTATCACAAGAATGGAAAAATAAATATCCAATGTACTCCATACTAATATGAAATCAATATATGAACAATTACATGTCCATGAGAACAATAAAACACTATTATAGTCCAGTTTGGGGGTAGAGGGAAGTGGGGTGGGGGAGGTGGGAGACATATGGCAGAGGGAGGGAGGGTATGAGATGGGAGCTCACCTAATGTGCATACTGTGAGAGTGTATAACACACCCCCTGGGTGAGGGGCTTTTCTACAAATGGAACTTTACTCTGGAAGTTAGAACAACGTAACCTAAATATTGCACCCTCATATTAATTTAAATAAAGTTTAAAAAAAAGAAAGAGAACTACTGTTTTCAACAGAGTAGACCAGAGGAAGCTCAGAAATGCCTCATTCTTTGAAAGAAGTGGTGG
Organism: Otolemur garnettii; assembly: GCF_000181295.1. Classification (NCBI taxonomy): domain Eukaryota; kingdom Metazoa; phylum Chordata; class Mammalia; order Primates; family Galagidae; genus Otolemur; species Otolemur garnettii. Next base: position 1,079,950 of record NW_003852520.1, read on the forward strand.
GAATTGCACTCTTTGCTCAAATAGACCTAGCTCCAACCTCAGCTTCCCTCTTTCCACTGGGGTCTGCTATTTCCAAACATCTGCGCCTATCTGCATTCAACAGCACGAGGAGTACCAGGAGAACTGGACTCTTGGGTGTCAAGTCCACCACCAGCTGTGCCCTCCCTGCCTGTTTTCTCCTCTCAATGCAGGTTGTGTTCACTGGTGGGGTTCCCTAGGGTGCTGGATGAGACAAGAAGCACAAATTGCCCAGGTGCTTGGTAAACATTTGCTATTACTATTATTAATAGCTGTTGAATTGGATTGCAAGACACATAATGTTTTCTGAAATTTATTTTAAATCAACAAATATCACAGGAGCTCCTGTTGTGTACAAGACCCTGTACTCAGTAGGGTGCTTCAGGAATAAGAAGATATGCACAAAATTGTTTCTAGACTCTTGGAAATAATTATCCATATCGTTATAAAGGTAAGTACTATTGCCTGGCAAAATCAGACTGAGGATAAAAATAGTCGATGATGGCTGGGCAATGGCTCACACCTGTAATCTTAGCATTTGGGGAAGCCAAGGAGGAAGATTAACTGAGGCCAGGAGTTTAAGACCACCTTAAGCAAGAATAAGGATCCATCCATCTCTACTAAAAGTAGAAAAATTAGCCAAGCATTGTGGCAGGTGCTTGTAGTCTTGGCTACTCTGGAGGCTGAGCCAAGAGGATCACTTGAGCCCTTGAGTTTGAAGTTGCTGTGAGCTGTGATAATGCCATGGCACTCTAGCCCAGGTGACAGAGAGTGACTCTATTTCAAAAATCCCCAAATAGTCAAAGTTATAATCCTGAGCTGTATTTCTTAAGTTCTGACCCACCTGTGCAATTATGGGACCTCAGGTCCACTCAGATTCCTCCTTAATTCAATGTGTCACTTTTGCTGGCCAATACCGTGATGAAAGTCCATTCTTCTCCTGGCAGAAACAGACCTGCTGGTGCAGGTGCCCTGTCCATTTCCTTCTTCCTCCGTCTAGTTGCTTCAAGACCCTTTCTCCACACCACCTGTCCCTCAGCTGCTGCTTGATTCACACAAGATTCCCCCTTCCCTTCCCAAATGAATGCGTCTTTGGAGTTAAGAAAATGAAAAAAGAACCAAAGTAGAGAGGTCATTTTCTTCCAGTAGCTTCTGAGATGCTAATAAAACTTTTTTTGTTTGTACCATCATCTCTTCCCAAGACCCTTTCCACAGTCACTGATGCAAAGAGATCCTGACCAGGAATACCGACTCCACTTCCCTGCCCTGTGACACCAGTTCTCCCCCCTCAACACGACTGCATTTTCCCCAGAGGCCCCTTGGTCCTTCCCGCTGACCCCCACGGAGGGACCGTCTCCCCACACACCAGACTCCCAGATGTGCTTCCATGTGATGAACTCCAGGGTCCTCAGACCCTGCAGACAGGACATGAGCCCAGCTGTATTTTTATTTACATCTCTGATGTAACAACCTGACTGCTTATGTCACTGGAACCCTGTGAGACCATGAAGTAAAGACCAACTCCTAAGCCCCCAAATGACTGCAAGGACCCCAGAGAAACCTCAGAAACTGAGTTCCTAGCCATGATAGGATGGGGGGTCGGACACGGTGTGTTACAACCGCTCCCCCACTAATCGCCATTAGACTTTCTGTCCCAAGGGTTAAACAGAAACCAGCCCTTGGAAAGACTTGCTTCACCACCGATTTCAACTCACCACCTAATGCTGTAACTGGGCTCCCTCCTTTTGTGACATTTTGACACGACTGACCAGCATCTCTCCCTGGTAGGAGACCACTGACCACAGGCTGACTGAGGCTGGTGTACAGACTACACACAGAAAACCCACAATTTTCATTTTACATTTTTAGTATTTCTCAGTGCCAAAAGAAATACGTAACAGTTCCATTTATTAATTAGGTCTACACAACTTAATTAATATTTATCCCTGCCAACTTAGCTTGAAAAATATATATACACAAGTTGAAAGAAAAAAATAATTTTATTTCATTATTCAATAACCAAAATTACTTATGAGGGAGTCCGCCTGGTGAGCACCGGGTGGCTTCTCAGACCTTGGGATCAGGCTGGACCCACCATCCTCAGTCTGTTCACCCTGCACCTAGTGCCACAGGGTCGGCCGGGTGGACACAGGAAAGTTGTACAACTGCCTTAAGCTGGTAGTTTATGTGCTGCCTTGTAAGTTCCGTGAGTTCACTAATTGCACCACTGGAGCAATTTGTGTGGTACCTGATGGACGGCAGAAACTGACATCCTTCTCTTAAAATTCTAATATCTGAGGCACTGTGGTGCGTGCACAGCGGCAGGGGAGCCACGGACTCTGTCGGTACCTCATCCGTTTTATACAAACATCTCTGCTCTCTCTAAAACCAGCTTTAAAGATTATTTTTTGATTTTCAATTTGGAAACTTATTTATTGGCAGAGTCACTCCGTTAGGGAAGCATACTCAGTGAGAAAAGCACAAGTAGGCCATTGTCAATGACAATTATGGAAACGTGTGAGAATGAACTCAGGAAGTCTCACACAATGAGACAGCGCATCATGATCTTGCTAAGTCATCGAACATTTGTCAAAATGTGGCCTAAAAGACGTTTTTCCTTTTGAATTATTGCCAACCTCTGTTGTTTTGCTTTGACTGACAGCTCAGAGAGACGAGCAGCAGGCAGGTGGTGAAACTGCATCGGTGGCAACACTTAGCTTTGTTTCTCTGTTTGTTGGGGAGGATTATTTGTCTTTTAATCTTTGAAAACCCAAGAAGATATGAGAAGTAGAAGGACAAAGAGACAAGGGAAGAAGAGATGGTCACTACCCTGACATACACAGCTATGTTTCAGGGGCAGCCATGTTTTCCTCAAATATACTTTAAGGCAGACATTTAAGGAACACAGGAGCCCAGGCTGAAAGGATCTTTGGGCTCCCACTGCTCACCTCCCTCTGCTGCATCTGTCTGGCTGTGGTGAGGGGCACTGCCCTGGCCTGCACCATCCTCCCCTTGGTTCTACTTTCAACACCTCTGCGCCCGTATCTCGGGATCCAGGAGCACCGGAACAAGGTGAAGCAAAGCCTCACATCAGGACAGGTGGCTCAGTGCGTGCAGAGCTATTAAACCTTCAGTCACGCAGGGAGGAGAGACTCCTATCCTCACCTAGGATGAACTTTAATTATCCAAGCGAACGGGGCCCTCACGGTGGTTCCTTAAAATCTAGGGGAGTCATACAATCAAGAAAGGAAAAGTGGCTCCTGAGATCTGTGAGTAAGAAGCACAGTTTCAGAATCAAGAATACATTTTTGCATTTGCTTTCAGATTCCTGAACTCATGTTTCATCGCGTAGAAATCTGAGCTGGCAGTAAAGGGGACAAAAATGAATATGCGCCTCTCGGTTAGTAAGGGGCATTTTCTCGTTGCCTCACCGTGGAACAAGGAGCAGCAGTGAGATCGTGTTCTCTTCTCACAAAGCAGCTGTGCTGACACTTCAGCAGCTGGCTCTGATGTCAGCAATGGGCGTTTAATGTTGACCATCCCACAAGCCAAGTTAAACACTCAGGCTGCTGCTGAGCCCGGCCACGAGGGAAGCGCTCCCAAAGACAGACAGCTGGTGAAAAGAACCAGCCCATCAGCACCCAGAGGAGGAAGTTCCCTTTTATAAACTGTCTAAAAGGGAAAAAAGGAAAAGCATCATATTTTAAACTATGGATTAGCTATTTCATGTTGCAGCCAAAGCACTAATTAGTGGAGGAAACATGTCACTGTAATGGGTTTTTTTAACGATGTTTGGGAAGTTAAAGGTCCACAATGTGAAAGATTAACTCATTTGCACCATCATTAAGGAATGAATTAGAGCCATGATGCCCTTCAGAGTTGACTGTGCTGTGGTTACATGATGCAGAGGCATCCTTTGAGAATTTGCCCATGGGCCAGGCAGGCCCTGGGTCCCAGGAATCAGGAATGAGGAAGGCATGGAGATTAAGACATCTGCATGAAACCTTCTCCTTTTGCTTTAGGAACTATCAATTTCCAAGGCCAAACTGAAGAACAGACATTTTCAAAAAGAAGAATAGCTCCCTTTTGGCCACATCATTAGCAAGCCTTGGATAAAACACTCAGAGGGCTCAGCCTACCATGAGGTTCATCCACCCACGCTGACGCTCACGCTGACACTGACGCACCAAATGGAGTCTCGTTTAGACCTACGTAAGAAAGTCCGTTTGGAAACAGGGAAATGGAGAAATACAGGTTCCATGGCTTCAGATTCCACCAAAGAAAAGAAACATGGAAGTAATGTATAGAATAATTATTATCGTAACCGTACAGAACTCTGATAGTTTTTGAGAGTTTATGGGGAAGCCAAGAGCCACAGGTGTTTCATTCAGGGACAAATGGACAGTAGGGGACTAGTGTCCACCCGAATAGTGGCCCAGGTACAGATACAGAGAAAGAAAGGAATGAATGGAATAGTGGCCCAGGTACAGATACAGAGAAAGAAAGGAATGAATGGAATCTTCGGATTTGGGGTCTCGGGTGAAGATTCTGCTAGCAACAGCAATACACAAGTTCTTTGCTCTCCCATGGCCTTTGAACTCGCTCTGCCTTCTGCCCACGACATTCCCCTGATCCTCACGTGGCTTCTTCTCACGTACCACCCACCCCACCCACAAACCGTCCCTGCCATGGGCCACTCTCCATCACAGCACTCTGCCCAAATTCCTCCAGAACTCTCTCCACCCTGTGAATTTATCTTATTTATTATCTGTGTGTGTATTAATGGTCTGTCTCGCCAGTGATGGTAAATATTTAACACCTGGCTGTGGTGTCAAGGAATGAGAGTAAATACATGTAGCATACAGCTTCCAAATAATAACAAAACCCACCTTTATTGTTAATTCCAAACAGTCAGTTGAGTCTCACGAAATACCTCTGTTGATTTTTCCAAACTCTTGCATCTTGTTACTACTGTGGTTGCTGTTCAACCACAATTTGACAAATGGTGTTGCAACCCAATCTGCTAAGTCTTTTCTCCCTAAAAGTACTGTCATTCGACCTGCTGTCACCCACAATTAAACTATTTGTCATGTTGTATAAATTCTAGTCGCTAAATTGAAAACTTATTCTGCCTTTAGCACTACTGTTCCCAACAGTGCTGTCATTTTTCTGTACCGCTGTAAGAATCCGAACATCATTTAGTAATAGCATGAAACCTTTTAAAAGCGTAATGCTGTGTTCTGGGGGCCAGCCTGAGCCCTGAGCTCTCTGGCTGGGATGGTGGTGAGTCGTGCATGAAGGGCGCCCAGAACAGCAGCTATGCAGGGACTCCTTCCTACTGCAAAACACAATAACATCTTGGTTTTGATTCTCATAGGTCCTTCCTTACGTGATTCTTAGTCTTCCTGGGATGGAAAAGTGCACCATCCTGGTCCACCGAGGTCGCCTGCCTTCTAAAGGGCAGGGCAGTTAACATTCTAATTATTACAAGTTTCTAAGTATCAACAGTTTGGTCAGTCATGAGACCTGGAGCTGCAGACACCCAGGACAGTCTGGGTGACTGCCAGCTTGTCTTTTTATAGATGTTATGTCATGGATTCCACAATGTTGACAGAGTCATGACCTCCTGACTGGGCCACTTGAGCTGCTTATTCACATGAGGCTGTGATGCCCACTCGGACTGGTCATGTGGTCAGACCTGGCCTCATCAGCTCTGCAGGTGTGTGGACAGATCTGTTTGCCAGGGCTGCCTTAACCAAGTACTTAAACAGAAACTTACTGTCTCACAGCCCATCAGGCTGAAAGTGCAAGATCAAGTTGTGAGCCAGTCAGGTTCCCTCTGTGGGCTGTGGCGAAGACATGTGCACGCCTCTCTCCCCCAGCTTCTGGGGCTTGCTGGCCAGCATTCTCTGGAGTCCTTGGGGTGGCCCTGATCTCTGCCTCCATGTGTGTACTTCTTGTGTGTTTTTCTTGTGTGTACATCTAAGTTTTCTTTTTTTTTTTAATAAAGACAATAGGCATATTAGAGTAAGGGGCCCACCCTGCTCCAATATGACTTTCTTTGTCTTAACTAATTATATCTGCAATATCCCTACTTACAACATCACATTCTGAAGTACAGGGAATTAAGGCCTCAATAAATGATTTTTTTTTTTTTTTTTGAGACAGAGTCTCACTCTGTCACCTGGGCTAGAGGGCTATAGCCTCAGCCTAGCTCATAGCAACCTCAGACTCCTGGTCTTATGCAATCCTCCTGCTTCAGCCTCCTGAGTAGCTGGGAGTACAGGCACATGACACCACAGTGGGCTGATTTTTTTCTATTTCTACTAGAGACAGGGTCTTATTTTGCTCAGGCTGGTCTTGAACTCCTGACCTCAGGTGATCTTTCTGTCTCAGCCTTCCACACCTTCCAGGTGTGAGCCACCATGCCCAGCCTCAATGTATGAATTTTTTTTTT
>NW_003852520.1:1089223-1099048 GCF_000181295.1 Otolemur garnettii
GTGTCCCCTCTCATTGTCATCATCAGACTCCTGATTCAAACCCACCCGTGTCCCCTCTCATTTGTCATCCTCAGACTCCTGATTCAAACCCACCCGTGCCCCCTCTCATTTGCGATGTGTTGGCATCATCAGACTCCTGATTCAAACCCACCCATGTCACCTCTCATTTGTCATCCTCAGACTCCTGATTCAAACCCACCCGTGTCCCCCCTCATTTGCGATGAGTTGGCACCATCAGTTTGGCTGCCTGTCTCTTCTAGCAAGTTGGGGGCAAGTGTCCTGTCTTAGTCACCCTTGTGTTCTCACTGCCTGGGGCCCTGTGTGGCCCATAGTCAACCGTACCTGATGAAGGGAACGAATGGATTCCCTAAGCCTACATTGTACTAGAAAGTCTCGCTCAAGAAATTTTTATTTTATTTTTCCTTTTCATTCTGTTGCCTCGGCTGGATTGCTATGGCATCATCCTAGCTCACAGCAACCTCAAACTCCTGAGTTCAAGCTATCCTCCTGCCTCAGCCTTCCAAGTAGCCAACTACAAACACCCATCACAAGACCCAGCTAGTGTTTCTATATTTAGAAGGAACAGAGTGTTGCTCTTGCTCAGGCTGATCTTGAACTCTTGAGCTCAAGCTATCCACTTGCCTTGGCCTCCTCCTCCTAAAGTTGTTAATCCTAGATTCTTTAACCAGAGTGCTAGGATTATGGGCATGAGCCACAATAATTTAGTTTTAATTACCAAAATACTAAATCAAGTTTAATTGCTTACTATAACAGGACTTTGGAGCAGGCCTGCCCAGAAGGCATATCCTTAAGCAGCTTTTTGATGTTCTTGGTAAAAGCTGGAGAAGCACAGCAGGGTGAAAGACTGCATATGGTTTTGCTGACTTCACAGCCACCTGCCAGCCAGACTACACCATCTCTTAGAAACGTGGAGGTATGGAGGAACATGGTGAAGAGAGACCTCCCCTCCGTCCTGGGGAGGGAACGCTGCCACCTCAATGATCCTGTTGTGCACCCTCTTGTTCTCGTGTTCAGACAGAATTAAGTCTAGATGAGCTTTAACTTGCATTTTGTTTAGGTAAATATATCCACAGTCAAGAAATGGAACCAGGATAAGACTTACTGAGGCAAGATGCAACATAGGGCATGTGAGTGAGATTTCTATTACTGCATAACTCGCTCACCAACTTAAAAACAACTTTTATTACCCCACAGTTTCCATGGGTCAGGAATCTGGACGTGGCTTAACTGGGCCTCTGCAAGGGTCCAACAAGGCTATAAGAGTGAAAAGCACGCTGCATTTTCATCATTTGGAGCACTCAGCTTGGGAAAGGTCGGTTTCCAAGGTCCCTTGGGTTCCTGGCAGGACTAATGTCCTGGTGGTTGTAGGACTGACATGCCTGTGTCTTTCTGGCTGTAGTCAGGGGCTGCTTGAAGCTCTAAAGGCCACTGAAGGTCCCTGTGGATGGGACAGTCTTCTCCATCTTCCTGCAGAATGGCATTGGACTTCAAAGCCAACAACGGACAGTCTCTGATCTAAGGGAGGGCCCAGTACTTGGTAAAGTCAGATTCACCTCAAAGATAATCACCCCTTTGATCAGCTCTGATTCAGGGCTTTAGTTACATCTGTAACTTCACCCTTCACCTTTTCCATATTTTTTGGACAGGAAGCAGTTCATAGAGCTCACCCAGAGGAGGGAAGTTGTTGCATGTGACGTGAACAAGAGGGCCAGGGTTCTGGGACCCACCCTAGAATTCTACCTGCCTCAACATGTATACTTCAGGGCAAGTTCATGGAAAAATAATAGCCATGATATTAATGTCATGGAATTCCAGGGTTGGAAAGGACCTCCAGAGTCATTCTCTGCCTCTATAGGAATCATCCTCAACCAGACCTGGCGAATGAATGCTCATCCTCACATAGATCAGTCCTCCTGGATAATAAAAGCTGCCATTGCCAGGGAGATACAGGATTCTTATTCCGCACTAGGTCCAACTTCTTGTTAGTGACTTTCTAGCTTTCTGGGAAACAGAATTAAGAAGATTGTGAGGTTAAAGGTTCAATGAAAAGAACTTGGGGATCGATTATTGATGTCTGCTCAGGAAGGCATAATGGAAACAAACATATGATACATACTGCTTTAAGAAGAGGACTAGACTGGAAGACCTCTGTTCTATCCCCAGCTCCACTCTAGCACGTAATTTTCTTTTTTGGAGACAGGGTCTTGCTCTGTCAACTGAGCTAAAGTGCAGCGAGTCAATCCTAACTCACTACAACCCCAAACTCCTGGGTTTAAGTGATCCTTCTACCTCAGACTCCCGAGCAGCAGGGACTACAGGCATGCCCACTAATCTGTTGGGGTTTTTTTGTTTGTTTTGTTTTGGGTTTTTTTGTAGAGACAAAGTTTCACTCACTATGTTGCACAGACTGGTCTTGAACTCCTGAACTCAAGCAGTCTAGCACCTCGGCCTCCCAAAGTGCTAGCATTACAGGAGTGAGCCACCACGCCCAGCCTTAACAGGCAATTTTGAACGAATCATTTACTTCTTGGCCCTTGTTTCTTTATCTGACTAAAATTAAAAAGTCTGCTTCCTAGGGATTTCATGAAGATCAAATGACATTACTCAAATGAAAGTGATCTGTAATTTCAAATCACTAAACAACTGTAAGATATTATTGCCATCTAAATTCTTGAAAGAAATTATTCCATTCCATCTCCTGACAGTCTTTGCCGGCACTTTATTCTGCCTTCGTCAAATCTCAAATGATAAAATATCTTTCTCAAACCTGGACATGGTGCACTGACAGGTCCCTGGAACGGAGGCCTGGCTTGTCGCACCAGTAAGTGGTACCACCACACCATCACGACTGACAGGTCCACCCTCATGTCTCTGGACTCCTTTTAGTTTGCTACATTCAATGGTACAGTTCTCCCAAATTAAGCAAACAACTTTATTTTACTATCATGATACAAGCCCTAGGTTTGTTAAAAGTGTAGACTCTCCAGGTACATGGAAAGCAATTTTGGGATGAGAAAAGCAGATATTTAGAAAGTAAACACATTTTCCTGGAAGTGTCATTGGAGGAGCTTGTACCTAGAGATTCTGCTCTTACCCTTCTTTAGTAACTGCAGAGAATTCAGGAGAGGAAACAGTTCCCATTTGCACAGGGTGTCCAACCTGTGGCCCATGGGCCACATGCTGGTTTTATGGGGACATTTTTTTGCTCATCTGTGGTGGTAGAAATCATGAAAAGTATGCAGGGAGCTTTTTTTTTTTTTTTTTTGCTAATCAGCTTTCACTAGCATTTGTGTATTCACTGTGTGGCCAAAGACAACTCGTCTTCCATTAGATAGCAGAGGGAAAAAAGGATTGGACACCGTGCTACTCAAAGTGTGGGCCACAAATCAGCAGCGGCCACCCTGCCCGAGAGCTTAGCAAAAATGGAGACTCACAGGCTGCACCCCGGACCTGTTAGTCAGAATCTGCGTTTCACCAAGATCTCGGGTCATTTACTTGTACATTAAGGTTTTAAAACCCAAACAACTTGGGATATCAGCTTCTATCACTTGATCTCAACTTTCTTTCTTTCTTTTTTTTTTTTTTTTTTTTTTGAGACAGAGCCTCAAGCTATCCCCCTGGGTAGAGTGCCATGGCTTCACACCTCACAGCAACCTCCAACTCCTGGGCTCAAGCAAGTCTCCTGTCTCAGCCTCCCAAGTAGCTAGGACCACAGGCACCTGGCTATTTTTTGGTTTTTTTTGAGACAGAGCCTCAAGCTGTCCCCCTGGGTAGAGTGCCGTGGCATTACAGCTCACAGCAACCTCCAACTCTTGGGCTCAAGCGAGTCTCCTGCCTCCGCCTCCCAAGTAGCTGGGACCACAGGCGCCCGCCACAACGCCTGGCTATTTTTTGGTTGCAGCCGTCATTGTTGTTTGGCGGGTCCAGGCTGGGGATTCGAACCCGCCACCTTAGGTGTATGTGGCTGGCGCCTTAGCCGGTTGAGCTATAGGCGCCGAGCCCTGGCTCTTTTTTGGTTGCAGCCGTCATTGTTGTTTGGCGGGTCTAGGCCACCTTAGGTGTATGTGGCTGGTGCCTTAGCCACTTGAGCCACAGGCGCTGAGCCTTGATCTCAACTTTCCACATTTTAAACATCATCCAGAATCATTTCTCTGACCACTGTTTCGATTTGTTGTCAGTGTGATACATTCTGATCTATTAGCTGTTTTCTACATATAATGAGAGAATACATCGTTAAGATTTTACCAACTTATTTTTTTTTAAGTTTCACTTATAATCTGTTGGTTAGAAAACAGTGGAATCAGGAAGTGAGGGGCACATTCAGCTATAATCCAACACTGATTTAACAGTGTTGCCATGACCAAAATGCTAATGTCCTTTGTGGTTATTTTACAGGTGGAACCTGGACACGTCTGACTCTGCTGCATCTGAAGGCTGTAGGAGGCCCCAGGTAACTCCAGAGGAGCCCTGCCACATTTGCACCTAGATCCCTGCTGGGGCATGTTACTAATATTTTGTAGCATAAGTTGAATTAGTAAGAGAGCACAAACCCAGAAGATGAGGCGTAGATATAGAAGAAATGGAAAATGATGGGAGGGGGTAGTCTGGAATACCTTTATCTATAACCCAGAGATCATGGGTCCTTGTGAGCCGTCTCCTCCAGCTTCGAAAAGAGGGTTTGGTCTACATTGTACCTATTAATATGATACCCCCATAATATTCTGAAATAAAATAAATATGTAAACAAAATAAAACTAAATTTTAAAAAAAACAGGGCTCAGTCTACATCGTATCTGTTCCAAGCATAGGCTGTTCACAGAGCTTCAGAGAAACAATGTCAATCTTATTAGAAATTTTGTGAAAGACAAAGTGAAGGCTTATATTACACCTTAAACTGCTAACAGCCTAATACACTTGCCTGCTAGACCCTTCTGTCATTCAGCCACTCTGGGCTGCCCTAGAATGTCTCTCTCTAAACATTTCCTTCCATACCCCTAATATTTCTGCATTGTCCTCTGAGGGAACAACATGGCTCTGTCTCACATCCCTCAATTGTATATAACTGCACACTACTTATACTGTCTTTTAGAAGGACAATTTCACTTTGCACTCAGCAAGCCAAGGATCCTCCAGTGGCTGGGCTCTACCCTCCCCAGGGGTTATGATCTGACCAGCAGGTTAGCATTTTGGTCCTGGTGTCAAGATTCTGCTCTGGGACTTCATGTAAATGACTCAGCCTCAAATCTTTAAGCCTTACCTTTTTAATCTATAAAAACAAAGTGTGGAGCCTGAATAATAAAGACTGCACCTTGGATAATAAAAATAATGCCTACCTTACATGTGTATTGTGAATTCACTGTGTGGCCAAAGACAACTCTCCTTCCATTGTACAGCAGAGGGGAAAAAAGGACTGGACACCCCTGCTACTCAAAGTGTGGGCCACAAACCAGCGGCAGCCACACCACCTGAGAGCACATCACATATTGTGTGACAAGGACTTCCCTGATCTCAGTGCCTGGCACAAAAGGATTGAGAGTGTGGTCATCATTGTCAAATCCCTCCAACCTCAATCATGCCAAGTATTTGATGGTCTGCAAATTGAACTTCAAATACTCATTCAATAGACATCTGTTTAATGACTAATTTATGTATATTGAATAAGGAAAAGGACATGAGGAATGCACCTACTGAGAGCCATCTAGGTGGCACTTTACATATACCATATTTATTCCTTCAAATACCTTAATGAGGAAGATGACTGTCCCCACATCCACGGATGAGGACACGGCTAGGAGAGGTTCTAGGACTTGCCCGTAAGACACAGGGCTGAGTTTGCACCCAGTTGCTGTGAAGTGGCAGCCTTTTCTCTCCAAATTCCTCTGCCCCACAAGGAGATTACATGTGTCAAACTGACCAAGCTTTAATTGATAAAAGAAAAAGGGAGAAAAGAAGGGTCAAATGAGTAGAAAGGGGAGGAGAGAGAGAGAGTTGTGAAGGGGAAGACAGGAAGAGAGAAAGTCCGCCCCCGGGCTGGTCCTGTCACTGTAGACGATGGGTCCCTGCCCCATGAACTAGGCCAAGAGGACAGGCGTCGCGTCTGGGGTTCCCAGCAGCTGCACATCATAAGACCGGGTGTGGCCTTGTCCTCTGGGAGGCTCGGAGAGCGTTCTCCTGTGGAGCGTCACTCCCTGTCCTTCCCACTACTTAACCTCCTACTCCCTGATCATCTTGTCCGGGGGCGTCTCACTCCCGCCCAGGCTGCAGCCCGCTCAGCGCGTGCCTCTGCTTCACCCTTGTCAGAGGGTAGTAACGGGGAGCGCGCACCGCTGGATTTTATGGGACATTCCTGAGAAGTAGGAGAACATGGCACAGAGTGTGGGGAGGCAGACGGATTAGTTGTCAGGGCAGGGAGAATTATTTCACAGTGGATAACACCAGACTTTGGAGATACACCGCCAGGTATCAGGAGATTGTCTTGTTGATCCCATGGCATTGGGTGTGTCCCCTAAGGAATGACCCCCCTTGCCAGCTGCCTTGGGAAGAGGTCAGTTGAGAGTCGTGAATCGAGACTCTGGCAGGGGGAGGAGAGATACTGTTACATATATTCTTTGCTCTAAACTGGCCGAGATCTGTGGTCTGTGTCATGGAATCTCCTGGGGCACTTCTCTCGTTGGGGGTGGCTTCCCTGAACACCGGAGCTGACCCCGAAGGGAGACGGGGATGAAGCGCTTGGTCTGAGTGCCACCGAGTGCGCTCCCGTCCCTGCTGCACCCTGCGATGTTCTAGGCCTAATTATAGTATGTAAGGACCCCCGGAGTCCACCCAGGGACATGAGGATGAAGCTCTCGTCCCTGTCTGTTGGCCACAGGCCACCCAGGGTGGACGTGTAGTTTAGCTGAGGGCAACCCCGCGGGGAAGGCCACAGAGGCGAGCGCCCAGCTGCAGAGTCCACACTGTAGGCCGGTGACCAGGCAGGTACCGGGATCAGCAGCACCGCTGCGTCTATTCGCAGGTGGGTCAGGTAGTGAGAAATGCGAGGAAAAGACGAGACTCGGGGCCCTGCGAGACTCCAGAGCCTCTGAGCCCTTCAGCTGGTGGACGCGTGTCTCTGGGACCGGAAGCTCGCCGCTTTGGGCTGCTTTCAAGTAAAATAATGTGAAATCATGAAAACAGAACTAGTAAGACATGAAAATTTATCCAAAATGAAGCCACAAAAATTACAAATAATAAAAGCTAACAAATAAAGATCACAAACTCCAGAAAAACCAACAAAATATTTCTGTTAATTAACTTCCTTTTTAGGATTATTGTCAAGTTTGGGGAAACCTCTATTAATTCTCTTTCATATATGTGCCCCACAGAGGAGCTTCTGACTCCATACATTTCAAACTCACTTTCCATTGATATGTCAACTTAAAAATCACAGCATGCATGAATTTGGAAAGGAGACTTTATTTCTTTTTCTTATTTTAAAAAAAAAATTATTTATTAAATCATGACTATGTACATGGCTGCATTATGGGGTACACTGTGCTGATTTGATACACAATGTGAAAAGCTTACATTGAACTGATTAGCACATCCATCACCTGGCTTACTTATTTGTGTGGTAAGACAATTATACTCTTTTCCTAATCTTTATTTCTTATAAAGGGCGGTCTGCCGAAACCAAAAGGCAGGCACTTGGAGGTGGGAGGATGGAACAGGAATTTCTGCTGCTGAATATGCTAAGTATATACATTCAACAGGCTATCAGGAGAGATATGCATATTCATGCAGGGGATTCCAACAGTTTGTTGAGTAAACACGCGTGTTACATACAACCCATGTTCACTCTGGGGTGGAGACTTACCATGTAGATCTATTACAATCAGGCCCCAAACATCACAGGGTGAGGCAGGGGTGTGAGGGCACTCGGTGCGCAGCCTCTGTAAATGGGCCAGAACCCGTCCATACTCTGGGGTCTCTTATTAGGAGAAAGTTACTGAAATCAGTCTCTTGTCCAGCTTTGATTAAAGCTGTCATTAGTCACGGCGTGTGGAACAGGGGACGAGTCAGCACCTGGCAGTTGGTGAGCTATAATTGTTTTAATATTGTTTATCTCAAGTCTAGTGCTTGTTTAGCTGCTAGAGAAAAAAGAACAATTTTGTTAGAACATCATTTATTCTTTTTTTTTTTTTTGCAACAGAGTCTCACTGTCACCCTCAGTAGAGTGCCGTGGTGTCACAGCTCTCAGCAACCTCAAACTTTTTTTTTTTTTTAAGATGGAGCCTCAAGCTATCCCTCTGGGTAGAGTGCCATGGCATCAGGCTCACAGCAACCTCCAACTCCTGGGCTCAGGCGAGTCTCCTGCCTCAGCCTCCCAAGTAGCTGGGACTACAGGCACCCGCCACAACACCTGGCCATTTTTTGGTTGCAGCCATCATTGTTGTTTGGCGGGCCCAGGCTGGGGATTCAAACCCACCACCTTAGGTGTATGTGGCTGGCACCTTAGCTGCTTGAGCCACAGGCGCCGAGCCGCAACCTCAAACTCTTGTGCTTAAATGATTCTCTTGCCTCAGCCTTCCAAGTAGTTGGGTCTATAGGCGCCCACCACAATGCCTGGCTATTCTTTGGTTGTAGTTGTCACTGTTGTCTGGCAGGCCTGGGCTGGGTTTGAGCCCACCAGCAGATGTATGTGGCTGGCACCCTAGCCACCGAGCTACAGGTGCTGACCCAGAACATCATTTATTCTTTAAGTATAAGGGTGCATGACTTAACCCTTGCCTGGAATTAAATCCTGCTTATAATTTGGTATTTTTTTTTTTTTTTTTTTTTTTTGCAATTTTTGGCCGGGGCCAGGTTTAAAACTTCCACCTCTAGTATATCGGGCCAGTGCCCTATTCCTTTGAGCCACAGGAGCTGCCCTCATCTTCAATATTTTTACTCTTCAGCTAGCTTTGCATTAGGGTTGTTCTTGATGTTCTGCTTCATAGAGCTATAAAATTAAGTTGTTAATCTGTGATCTTTCTATGTTTTTGATGCAGGTATTTATTGCTATAAACTCTCTTAAAAATGCTTTTGCTGTGTTGCAGAGGTTTTGATAAGTTGTATCACTAAATTCATGCATTTAAAAAAAATTTATCTTGATTTTGTCATTGATGTAAAGATAATTTAGGAGCAGATGGTTTAATTTTCATGCACATTTTTATAGTTTTTACTGTTCCTTTGAAAATTGACTTTTAGTTTTATTCTTCTGTAGTCTAAAAAAGTATTTGATATTATTTCAAGTTTTCTTTTAATTTGACCCCCCCCTTTTTTTTGGCCTAACATGTGTTCTGTCTTGGAAATGCTCCCAATGCTGATGAGAAGTTTGACAGTTGTTGGATAGACTGGTCTGTGACAGTTGAGTTCATTTGTTGCACAGTCCATTTGAAGTCCATTCTTTCCTTGTTGATTTTCTGCCTCTACTACTGTCAGTGAGCTGTCCCTTACCATTCTTGAATTGTTATTCATCTATTTTCATAGGTCCAATGGTATTTGTTTCATTTGTCTTAATGGTCCAGTGTTAGGTATGTTTATATTGAGAATTATTATATCTTCTTGTTGAATCAATACCTTTATCATTACATAATGACCTTTTTTATCTTTCTTTACTGTTGCCGATTTAAAATCTGTTTCATGTGCTATAACTACTCTTGCTTGGTTTTGGTCTCCATTTGCATGAAATATCTTTTATCATCCCTTTATCTCAATGTATAGAAGTCTTTATCAATTAAGTGGCTATTTTCAAGGAATCATATGCTTGGGTTTTGATTTTTTTTT
>NW_003852520.1:1099068-1112024 GCF_000181295.1 Otolemur garnettii
GCCAGGTCCCCAAAATGCCTATAACCGTTCTGATGCCTCCTGAAGAGAGAAAAGCATACAGGGGGAAGATTAGAGTAAAAAGAGAACGTGGCCTTAAGTTTTAACTGATTGTGGTTAAAATATTTTGTGTCACATTTACAACCACAAACATCTACACGTGAACAGATCACTAGGGTCCATCCCAGGACTTAGAAAGCACCCCTGGAAGTCAAGGTCTCTGAAAAGTCAGCTGCACCAGCTTTTACCATGAATCTGCCTGTCAGTGAGTGACTCTGAGGATGTAAGCTAAAGCATTCAGATGGCACTCAACAAATTATTGTTAATTGGGGCTCGTGGTGATTCTTCCACAGTCTTTAAAGGCAGAAATCACTAGCTTCATCTCTGAGACTCAGAGCAACTTATAAAAAAACAGGAATGTGATACCTCCCCAGGAAGCTCTCTTTTGAATAAAAGTCACCTACATCAGGGACCATCCCCAAACTACCCCACTTACAGTCACTGGCCGCACATGCACATGTACAGTGAATGGTAGTGGTCTGTGCAGGGCCGTCTGGAGTCAACAAAGATTGGAAATTGGTTGTCTTGTTCGGCCGTAGTTAACACCCTCTCTTCCTATGCTGGCTCTAGGTCTGGGGTCGGGGAGACACTTGTGCCTGCCTGATATTCCTGATCAGAGCACGGGTCTCCCAGCACTATAATTGTTGATCTGCCTGTCTCCTTCGTAAAAATGAGCATGCCAGGCAGGCGTCCCGTTTCATTGTGTTTGCCTAGCACATAGCCCAGGATGACTAAATAACTGCCCAGCCCAGTATACGTGAAGAAGAAAAATCATCCTAACAGTTACTTTATCTCAGATTCCCCAAAAACAGGTTAATACTTTGTTCCATTTGGTCAGTAATCCAATGCCTAACCCCGAATCATTCAAGAATACTTGTGTTTTTCAGGTCATTTGCAGAAAGCATGAACAAGTTTATACAAGTAATTTTCACTGCTTGACAGAAAGCATTCACAAATCAAGGAGAAATAACGCACAGTATCCTGGTTGCTCTGCACCAGAATATGCAACAGATTCTCTTTCTTATTTGAGAAGGACAAGAGAGCTGCTTGTCTAGAATCACTGCTCCTTTGTCAGTAAATAAAAGGTCTTTGTATTTGCCAGGATTTCACATGATGCAGTCAAAAAAAGAAATGAAAAGGCGTGTGCAATTCTCCAGAGCAAGTGTGCTCACCAAATTTGCCTGATCCTCTTAATTACAGAGGATTCAGGGGATAACCCACACTTCTGTGTGGTGCTAATCGGAAGGCCGAGGGTGTCTGGATGTTTTTCCCTCTGAGTTTCTTCTTTCCTCTCTAGCTTTCACTGATTTAAAAAATATATATTTTTTAATTAAGACTAAAAATTTGAAGCTGACTTCCAAGAGATGTATAATAACCTGTGACACTAAGCTGAATTAACAGTAGACAAGATGTTCTTTCAACTGCCAACAGTGTTGATTGAGGGGACCTTGAATCCCTTGTACAGTTGCTAGGGTTCTCAGATAAACACTGGACTAAGATAAGATCCTACTTAACCCCAAATATTTCAAAGGGGTTATAAAATGATATAAATATTTTTCCAAAAAAATTAAAATCTAGATGAATCTTGAAACTAGTAAATGAAGATTAACTCTAGATATTTGGAAAAGATCTATATCTATCAATTACCTATGTTTATAAAGCAAGAAGAGCTTTGGTTTCTTCAGTGAAGGGAGAATGGGCTGGTTAGTAGAATTTCATTAAGCAGAAGTCAATCCATGTAGCTCTCTCCTCAGTTGCTCTTTTTCTAAGGATATTGGAAATGGTAGAGAAAGGTTCTGACTACCTCTACTTAACTATTTCTGCCTACTGTTCTATTATGTATGTGAGAATCCTGCCATCAGCCTCCTTCCAAGGCTCTACTAAGGTAAGTTAGCTTTTATCAACCATTAATACCTTAGGTTGAATTGACATTTGCACTAGCAAGGATATGAAGGAAAGACACAGGGTGGGTAGGTGGGCTAGAGGGTTCTGGAGAGGGGAACAGATAAAATGATACCCTAAGAGTGATAAAGGCAACTGACTGGCCCTGGGAGACATACCCTCTCCATGGGTGGAACTTGTAGAGTGAGGTAGTCCAGAGTGACCATCCTGAACTGTGGTCATCTGCCCAAGTCTTGCTTGCCCTTGACTTTTTCAGGAGGTGCCAGTCAACCTCCTCGAGGACCCACATTCTCTTATGGCATGAAGTCATGGTTAACTCGTTGGCTCTATAGCCAGAATGAGGTCAAGTCCTCAAGAACAATTCCAGCTGTCTGACTTTGGATGGGCCACCATTTTTGTTTACGCATGCCTGCCCTATTACAGTGGACCGTTCATGAGAACGGAACTCTCGCTGACAGCCCGAGAGGGCTCGTGCCCTCCAGGCGCTCAGCACTCCCTGACTGAAACCCTGAGTAGCAAGTTGCCAATGGATGAGCAGTTTAACCTCTCTGGGCCTAGTTTGCTCATCTGTAAAATAAGGGTAATTATAGCCCTCAATGGGACTTCTACACAGGCCGCAACCAGTGTCTGAATGCAGAAACAGGGCTAGCCAGGGGTCCTTTACGTTCTTCCTGTTTAGGGAGGACATGGTTTCAGGATGTGCAGCTGCTGGCAAAGGGCGGAGGATGAAGTCCCTGCAGGTGGGTCCTGTCATGAGTGCTCTAATCATGTGTGCTTGGAGATTCACTCTGCCCTTTCAAGAGGGAGATTTGGTTATACAGATGACCTTCGGTTATGGTGTTATTTTTGTAGTTGCAGAACAATTATTTATATTTATGCAATTAAAATAACTCCAATAATAACAAGACTTTCCAGTTATATCTCATTCTCATTTGACCTACACAACTCAGGTGAGAAAATATTTTTAGAATTCAGTACCCTTGGTTACAAAATAAGTGTATAAATATCAGTATCTTTCCTACATATGACTATGTTCAGTCAGAAAAAACTAATGGGAATACCTGTAGTTTTCTAATAGCAAAACTAAATGTTAAACATCAACGAATAAACTTAACAAAACATATGAAGCCCTAGGAAAAGAATCCTCTACATCTTTGCTCAGAGACACACACAAACAATTAAATGAAAATGATACACTTTGTTTCTGGATGGAAAGATTCATTAATATAAAGGCATCAATTTCCAAGTCAATTTATAAATACAGTGTGAAAATTTCTACAATGTTTTTATTGGACCTATTCAAACTATTCTAAGGATCATCTGAAAACTAAGCTTATATGAATTACCAATATCATTTAGAAAAAGAAAAATATGGTTATGGAAGAATGTGACCAATTATTTATAAGACATATTATAAAGTGTAATAGTATGACTGCTGGTCATAATTCTCTAAATTTAGTTCATAGCCTACTAAGGGTCATCAACTGCAATTTGAAAAATACTGGTTTATAAATGTCCAAAAATGGGCAATTTGGTTAAATACATTACAAGTATCGTCACAAAGCAGGATCTATGCAGCTGTTAAAGGTAATATGGTAGGGCTGTATTTATTTGCATGAAGAAATATTGTCAATGTGTTGATAACTGCAAAATGTACTACCATGTTTCCCCGAAAATAAGACCTACCCAAAAAATAAGCCCTAGCAGGATTTCTGTGCATTTGTTAAATATAAGCCCTACCCCAATAATAAGACCTAGTGATGGGCGCAGCTATGCAGATATGCTATATACGTGGCCATGCATTTTGGTCCAGAGAGAAGACATCCCCTGAAAATAAGCCCTAGTGTGTCTTCTTGAGAAAAAATAAATATGAGACAATGTCTTATTTGGGGGGAAACACAGTAGGAGCACTGCATTTGAGAGACCAAAATACCACATACACTTACATATGCAGAGAAAGAGCAGCTGGACACGTAAGTGCCCAAATATTAATGATGGTCATGGCCATCTCTAGCTGCTAGGCTATGGCTGAGTAAAACCTTCTTTTTCCTTATCTATAATAAATATGTATTTGTAGTGAAAATACAAATTTTACACATTTTGGACTATTACATAATATATCACGTGCAACAACATACAAATATGTTTGGACTATTATATAATATATAAGTCATGTATATTATTTTCAGTGTAATTTTCAGGAAAAAATGCAGCTGGGGCCCTAAATACATTAATAGTCATCACATGATCCTCCATATACTGTCATTGAAATGTAGGTAGAGATAATAATAAAAGGTAAAAAAGAAAAGTGCCATCAACAAAAAATATAACAAACGTCTTTTATTTTCTTTAACATTAAATTTGCAACAGTAGGCAATTCTCAAACAAAATAATCATATTTTTAGTTGCAAAATAGGAACTTCTTCCAACTCCCACCATAGAGCTTGTATAAGAATAAAACAGCCACTTAGCTTTCCCCACCTTTAAAGGAAAAAATACCATCTTAAGCTGCCGTTTGTCCATCTGCCGGCAGGAGTTCTCAGGCTGCCATGCAACACTGTGTCTCTGATCCCGCGACCGACCTGCTGGGCTCCAGGGGCCCAGGCTTAGAACTGGCCCTGACCACAGCTGGTAGCAGTCAAGATTTATTTATGCCAGGGCTGCAGAATAAGGCAGTTACTCACGAGGACATTTTTAGACCAGTACAATTATACTCAGGGAGCCTCTAAGGGGACAAGCCACAAACTGGCACAGAAAGTCTCAGGTTGTACGTGCATCTGGGAAGGCGAGACACGGGAGGGAAGGCGGTGCTTGCAGATGTCCAAGGTACAGGCAATCCCCGAGTTACAGACATCGACTTCCATACAACTCACACTTACAAGCAGAGGCTATTACGTTTTAAAAAATGAATAGATGTAATTTTTTTAATATTTATTATTTTGATAAGTTAAACATTTTGTTCATTTCTGCTTTAAATGTTATGTTTTGACTTACCATGAGATTAAACACTTTTCCGTACGTTATTAGTCATTTGTATTTCCTCTTTTGTATGTTGTTGCACATGATTTTTGCCTGAAAAGGACCATTTCCTTTTCAGTTATAATGAACATTAACTACCATGAGGATTACTATGCTGTAATTTTTTTCACTCCTAGTGACTGTATTATTTTATATGTATAATCTCATATCAAAATTCAAGATCTAAAATTTTCTCCCCCCGAAGTGCTATCTTATCCTAAAATGAAGACTATATAATGCCTACATGTTTATTACAGTCATTTGTTGCCAAGGACATTTTTCCTTCATGTTGATACTTCAAATATAAGAACTTTTAAATTTCCTTTTTTTCTAAGTGTCATAAAAGTAATTTTAACTAATATGTTGGGCCACCACTTTAAGATATTTTATTTACACAGCATTAAATTCCCTTATGAACAACATTGAATAAACAAAATTGTTTAGGAAAAAATTTGAATTGTGTTGTCCAACAGATCAAAAAAAAAAAAAATTGCAATAAGCTGACCAGGCTGGAAGTAGTTCTTGGTCTATATTCAGCCATCGTCAGAGCTGTCATGAAACTTCAGGGACATACCTATAAGTGCCATAGGGAAGGTGGTCACGATTTTGTTTTCATGAGTTGAGTATTTTATTAGTAAAGCAGTTTGAATCAGTGTTTATCAGACTGTGAGTCGTGAGGTCATTTTAGTGGATCAGACTTGCCATTTTTTTTTTTTTTTTTTTTTTTTTTGAGACAGAGCCTCAAGCTGTCCCCCTGGGTAGAGTGCCGTGGCATTACAGCTCACAGCAACCTCCAACTCCTGGGCTCAAGCGAGTCTCCTGCCTCCGCCTCCCAAGTAGCTGGGACCACAGGCGCCCGCCACAACGCCCGGCTATTTTTTGGTTGCAGCCGTCATTGTTGTTTGGCGGGTCCAGGCTGGGGATTCGAACCCGCCACCTTAGGTGTACGTGGCTGGCGCCTTAGCCGGTTGAGCTATAGGCGCCGAGCCAGACTTGCCATTTTTTAATGAAATAGAACGGAAGGGAATGGGAAGGGGAGAAAAAGAATAAAAGAGCATCACACATAATCCAGGTAAATGTGACTTCAGATAGGTCTGCCGGGCTGCTGTGGCTGGAAAGGCTTCAAAAGCTCTGGACTCAATATAACAGCTGGTACACTGCTTGTGAAAACAAACAAAAAAACTCAAACCCTAAATTAATTCTATCCTTACCCCACCAATTACTCTCCATTACGACTGGCCTTTATTAATATAAATTTAAATTTGTTGCTCCCGTGTATGAGGCCCTGCTCTAAGCACGAGGACCCAGTGATCATAAACTGAAATCCTGGTTCTCAAGGAGCTTCCAAAGAGGGAGAACAAACAAACCAGGCAACTCAAGCTGCCCCGAGGGCTGACACCCGCAGGAAAATCAACAGACTCGTATTTTATATTCTAAATATTTTACTTTTTTTTTTTTTTTTTTTGCAGTTTTTGGCTGGGGCTGGGTTTGAACCCACCACCTCTGCCATCATATGGGGCCGGCACCCTACTTCTTTGAGCCACAGGTGCTACCCTATTTTACATTTTTTGATGTTTACATATAAATATGTAGAGAAATAATTTGTGACTATTTTGTAAAACTTTGTAGTGAATATTTTTGTAAATAAAGGTACATTCAGTGACAATTTCCCGTTTTCCCTATGTGTGTATGTATGTATACACAAATATGTGTGTGTATACAGGGTGACCTGTGCACACAGTCCAGTGATTCTGTAAGCACCAGAAAAGAAGGGTAAAGGGAAGGCAAGAAGGGTCAAAGAAGGCATCACTGAGAAAGTGACATTTGAACAGAGACCAACATTTAAAAAAATTTTTTTGAGACAGTGTCTCACTCTGTCACCCAGCGTAGAGTGCAGTGGCATCATAACTCTGGGTTCAAGTGATCCTCCTCCTCAGCCTTCCAAGTAACTGGCATTATAGGCACCCACCACCATGCCCAGCTAGTTTTTCTATTTTCAGTATGGGGGGAGCCCTGGGGTACCGATGGTCCTCCCTCTTGCTCAAGCTGGTCTTGAACTCCTGAGCTCAAGCAATCCCCCCACCTCAGCCTCCCCGCATGCCAGGATTACAGGCCCCAGCCACAGAGCCTGGCCTCCCAACACTTGATTTTTTAAAACCTTGCATCTTAAATGTTATTTTAAATTTAACTGAACATTTCAATAAATAATAATTAACAATTGAGATTTAAAAATATACAAACGATTTCATTCCCTACCATGACACTTAATTTTTTGTTCATTTTTATATTTAGTCATTTACACAACAAATATTTATTTTGTGCCTATAAGGGCTGGCCCTATAACTGAACTTTTGTTAAGACTGAACTGAGAAGAAGATAAACTTTATTCCCGCTCTAAGTGTCCAGTCCCGGGTGTACAAAGAAAGGAAAGCGGGTATCCCAATACCCTGACCTTGGTCTTCCAGCAGGAGATGGCAGGGGAAGCAGGGCGAGGTTCCTTCCCCCGGTGAAGATCAGGAAAGGCTTCTCACTAAAATGAGAGATCTAGAGCGAAATTTAATTATTTTAAATTCCAAATTTTGCAATTTATATCCAAAATTCTCATTTTGAATTCCAGCTACAACCACGGGTGTTCCAATGGTGCTTAAAAGGAGACTTTGAGTTGTGACGGAGGTTCATTTAACTTCACTGGATTAATCATTACCCTCTGGTTTTAAAAATGCAGAAGGTTTGAGAATGTTTACAACCTTTTACTATTAATATTTCTGTTAAATCTATGATCGTTCTGTATCTTGTTATCATAAAGTTATCTTGTTATCATAAAGTCCCTCTGTTTACCAAGATGGGCAAAGACTGTCTGTTTTTGTGGTTTAAAGCGCTGTTGGAGGCTGAACGTTTGCATTGTGGAACTGCCTCCTACGGAGAATGTTGGAGAGAATCATGTTTGTTCACCTGAGGCTGTAAACTGTGTCGCCCTAAGAGGTTCAACCTTTTCACCAACCTTGTGATAGGTAACCAGCGAAACCTCAGGGAAGCTGTTGCAATGAATTCAATTCATAAAAAAATCCTGTGGATGTTTTGTTTCGTTTTGTTGGTGTGAGAAAAATATCTGAAGCTTTTCCTCCTTGCATAGTTGCTACAATAAAAATAAATAGGTGAGGCTGAACCAATTAATTTCAGGCACAACCTCAAATGTCATTTTCCACGGGAGTTAGTGCGTGAGGCGGAACACAGGAGCGTACCAGTGCAGGTCGAGGCCTGGAGGTCAGAAGAGCAGGTCAGCCTCGGGAGCTGCAAGGTCAGGTGGGAGCTCCCGGCACCAGGGCGGAGGCACCAGGGCAGACTGACCGGGTTCCCTGAGTTAGCTCTGCCCCGACCACCGCTTAAGCCACTGATGCAATTCACTCCTGAAATGACATTTCAAAGCCCCCACAACCTGATTTGTAGATTAATTTTTATTAATTTAGATGATTAGGTTACATTGTTTGCATTTGTTAGGTAGACTCACGTTGCAGCGAGCCCTTCACCGGGGTCTGTGCGCTTGCACATTGTGCTGTGGGGTGAAAGCACACCAGCCCCCTGCCCCCATCCCTCTCACCTGAATTTAATCGTGTTTTTCTCTCATGTGGGTGTGTAGTTGTTCATCTACTGGCTTCAGATCAATATTGAGTACACTGGATACTGGCTTTTCCATTCTTGCAATACTTTACTAAGGAGAATGTTCTCCCACCACCCGATTTTTACTTAAAACGTTTATCACTCTCCAACATGCAATCTGTTTATGTATTGATTTTCTGCTCCACCACAGTTAGAACGTAAGCCCATGGAGAGCAGTGATTTTGCCTGTATTCCTCAGTAATGCTCCCAGTACGGGTGACAGACGATGAGTGGCAGTTCAGGACTGAGGCTCGTTCATTTTGATCTTCACTCTATGTTTGGGGCACTTTGTGTGAACTACTGGTTAACTGTCCTCCTTCCCACCACATCCCCCTATTAGTATTTTTAAGTATTTCCCCTTGAGCTGGTTAGAAACTTCCCAGAGAAGAGTCTTCCAATCTCCTGCCTGGAGGGTAAGATCTGGCAAACTGCAGATTCTAGGAGCTCCGTGGGGAGAGAGGTCTGGAGTTCCTGCCTCAGGGGAACCAGTGTGCCAGCAGCCTCTGCACTCCTGCCTCCAGCTGGGCCTGCATCTCCCAGTGCAGACATTCTCTGTTCTACCTTCTTCAGAAAATAACCTCCAGTCTTCAAGAGACTATGGTTTCAGACTCCCAGGGCGCTGGAGTGGGACAGGGATGGTGTGAAACAAGTGAAGAAAGGAGAGCCCAGAACTTGAGCACGTAAAGCCTGCCTGCCTGCCTGGGGGCTACACGAGAACACAGTGTGTGTACTTAATGCTGCTGAGTGTAGCCTTAAATTTTAAGTTAAACTTAATTTATTTTATGTTACCACCATTTTTAAAAATTGATTTTTAAAAGACCACAAAATCCTTTAAATATTTAAAGTAATTTTTTTAAGGATTATAAAAATAATCCTGTAATCTTAGCACTTTGGGAGGCCAAGGCAGGAGGATTGCCTGAGGGCAGGAGTTTGAGGTTGCTGTGAGCTGTGATGATCACCCTGTTATACTCTGGCCAAGACAACAGAGCAAAACTCTGCCTCAAAAAAATTTGCTGATTTAAGTATGTTTATGATGGCTTTCCAGCTTATACAGTTGTTTTTAAAATAAAATTTATATAAGTCAGGCTTGGTACTACACACTTGTGGTCCCACCTACTCAGAAGGCCAAGGCAGGAGGATCACTTGATCCCAGGAATTCAAGGCCAGTCTAGACAACACAGCAAGATTCCGTCTCAAATAAAATAAAATAAAATAATTGAAAGACTATAGGTATTTTCGTTCTTTTAATCTCATGACTTTTCTTATCCTCTTGACATTTGTACCCCAATCCTCCAGACAGTTGTACCCCAGTCCTTCCTGAACATTCCATTTGGAGTGGTGTCGATTTACTGTATCTGCCCAGAACACTGACATTAACAGACTCGCCTAATTTTTACTGAGGATGACGGCACTGGACACTGAGTTGCACAGCCCTTCCCTGCCTGGCTGAGTGTACAAAAAAGTCAAGATAAGTAAGCAAAAAATTATTTTTTATCTATTTTATTTTTTCTGGTACTTTCTCACCAGAACCCTAGGCCTAGAGGTTCTGAGCACACGTTTGCAGAGGGTCCAGGAATCTGTATTTTTAAATATTCCCCCAGTTATTTATGATGATCTGCTAGACATGGAAACCCCCAGACTAGAGGAGAATCATTAAAATATGTGCGTGGGCAAGTAAATATTTGGAAATGTTTGCTACTAAGACACTGAAGGGATTCTGAAGCTCCCACCAAAAGAGCTCCAAGTTTAGAGTAGAAAACTCTTGTCAAGGCCGGGTGCATGGGCTCGCACCTAATCCCAGCACTCTGGGAGGCCAAGGCAGGAGGATTGCCTGAGCTCAGGAGTTCAAGACCAGTTGGAACAAGAGCAAGACCAGTCCCAGCTACTAGGGAGGCTGAGGCAGGAGGATTGTTCGAACCCAGGAGTTTGAGGTTGCTGTGTGCTATGACACCCTGACACTCTTGCCAAGGTGACAAAATTAGTCTCTGTCAAGAAAGAAAGAAAGAAAGAAAGAAGGAAGGAAGGAAGGAAGGAAGGAAGGAAAATGCTTGTCAGGAGGAAATTGTTTAAATGCTTTCTTTTCTTTTAATTGATGATCACAACATATAACTTGATTTCCTCCCTCTCTTGTTTATAGGTAACCAGCATGGTTAATTCAAAACACATTACTCTTGTCACCTGTTCTGTGGATAGGGCACAGTGGGTTCAGAATGGTTAGCCATCTGAACAAGTCACACTAAAAGTGTCTAAAAGAAGGACTGAGGCAGGGCCAGCTTCCTGGGCATGAGACCTGTGGTCACACAGGCCACCACACACACAAGAGCCCTTTGCTTTCTTTAATGTTCTGCAATTGTCAGCTTAAAATTCTTAAGAACTTTGGGTGGTGGCCGTAGCTCAGTGGGTAGGGCGCAGGCCACATACACCAAGGCTGGCAGGTTCCAACCCAGCCCAGGCCTCTAAAACAACAATGACAACTGCAACAAAAAATAGCCAGGCGTTGTGGCGGGTGCCTGTAGTCCCGGCTACTTGGGAGGCCAAGGCAAGAGAATTGCTTAAGCCCAAGCATTTGAGGTTGCTGTGAGCTGTGACGCTATAGCACTCTACCCAGGGTGACAGCTTGAGAGTCTGTCTCAAAATAAAAAATAAAATTCTTAAGAACTTTAACAAGGGGCTTTACGTTTTCATTTTGCACCAGGCCCTGCAAATTGTCCAGCTCCTCTGAAGTCCCTGATTCTACAATATGCTGTTCTAGGCTCAGCAGGGGGAGGGTCCCACTAGCAAAGAAGCAGCACTGTCTCTTTAACCCAAGATTCAGTGCGGCTATTTTATACAAAGCCTTCATGCTGACTTTGTCGTGTAGCATGGCAATGGGAATCCAGCATGGAGAGAGAGGCCGGAGCACAGTTGCACCCAAGTTTCAGAGAGAAATCGCCACAAAGACGGATATAATTTTCTCATAAATATTCACAAGATTCAAATAGTTGGATGTTAGTCACCCCATTTATCTTGGTGTCTGCTTGTGAATGAAACTCATCCAATATCTACATCTCATTGAGAAAAATCTGTAAAGCTAATGCAGAAGGAAGAATCAAGAATGCCAAAAATAAATGTTTCCATCCTCAGCCAAAGAATGGGTCGCTTGTGCATTCACATGTTGTAGCAAATGTGATTCCTTTTTTCCACTTTTATGGGCCAGCACCTATCCGAAACACAGATTCTTACTTTTACTGATTCAGACTAGGTTTCCAAAACCATAGAAAGGCTGCTCATGGAAATGAACAAAGAACGTATTTGTGTCTTTATCTGAGAATTCTTGCCAGAATCCCTTCCAAATCAGCAGGGGATGTTTGGTTTTATAATAAATTTGTATGTTTTAGTGAGTTTTGTAAACCCAGAAGCTAACTGACTTTGCTTGTGAAGCAGAGAAATAAACTGGTATTGGGAGAGGAGCCTGGAGCTGTAGCAGGGCTGACATGTTTGTGCCTTGGTTATTAAACAACCTCATACTCACCAGAAATCACTGTAAAGTCAGGTCCTGAGATCCAGAATTTGTGTTTCATTTCTTTCTTATCCCAAAAGCACCTAACACAATGCTAGCAAGTACTAAGCAAATCCCTTTCTTCACCCTCTCTCCAATTTTGGTTCCTCAGGGAAAAATCTCCTCCTTCCTCATAATCAATCTTTCTCTCTTTCACTCTCTCCCCCTCCCTTCCTCCCTCCCTCTCTTCCTTCCTTCCAGACAGGGTCTTGGTCTGTTACTCAGGCTGGAGTACTGTGACATCACCATAGCTCACAGCAGCCTCAAACTTCAGGACTCAAGTGATCCTCTTGCCTCAGCCTCCTGACTAGATGAGACGACAGGTGTGTGCCATCATTCCTGCTGATTTTTCTACTTTTTGTAGAGCTGGAGTCTCACTCTTGCTCAGGCTGGTCTTGGATGCTTGGTCTCCAGCAATCCTCCTGCCTCAGTCTCCCAGAGTGCTAGGATTGCAGGCGTGAGCCCCAAGCCCAGCCCTCCATATCCGTCTTGATTGGGTAGTTCCACCGTGTAGCCAAGTTTTCATGTTCTCTCTTTCATATTTCCATTAGAGTTTATTTGTAGTTGGTCCCAGGCCCTCTGATTTCAAAGATGAAAATAATATGAAAACTAATTCAGTTTCATGTTTTAATGAATTAACAGGGTAGCACGGACCTCTATTCTCCTTTAGGTAATATTTTTTACAATAACTGGTTGTTTTTTTTTTTTTTGAGACAGAGCCTCAAGCTATCCCCCTGGGTAGAGTGCCATGGCATTACAGCTCACAGCAACCTCCAACTCCTGG
>NW_003852520.1:1112809-1127755 GCF_000181295.1 Otolemur garnettii
TTGTGCCAGGGAACTTGACCTTGATTATATTCTAGGGATGGAGGTTGGGGTATATAAACAAATAACAAGAAAGTGTCTAGTAATAATAAGGTTGTGATGCAGATCAGCCATTATGACGTGTAAGGAAGTGGCTGCTGGTGCCCACCCAGGATCTGTGGCTGAGTGGCCAGATAAGCCGCTCTCAGCTGTGATGGAGACCTAAATGGCAAGACGGAGTCAGCCATGGAACCATCTAGAAGAAGAATGTGTCTGGCACAAAATACAGCAGGTGCAAGAGCAGGCCCTCATGAGAGGTGGCTCCACATGCTCAGGGCACATTGTGGCTAGAAAGTAGCGTCCCCAAGGGCATGAGGCCAGACAGGCAGGCAGGGCTGGTGCACGTGGAGTCTCAGAGGCCAGGGAGAGGCTTTGGGTCTGATTCTGAGTGTGACTAAAGCCCCTGGGGTGGAAAGGACATACTCTGCATGTGTTTTAAAATAACCAGCTGAGCTGCAATTAGGCTACAGGTGTCAGAGGGGAGGTAGGGAGCGAATTAGGACAGAGATGACACCAGTGCAGGTGTCAGTACAGAGGTCCACAGAGCTTCCTGGTGGATTGCACACAGGGCACTGGGGAGAACAGCTGAAATTACTTAAGGTTTTGGTATGAGCAGCAAATAAGGTAGTGCCATAGATAGGGGTAGGGAGGATAGGGTGGAATTATTCTAAGGGGAAAATCAGGAGTTATGCTTTTTTAAAATGTTGAGTTTGAGGTGCCTATTAGATTTCTAAGTAGGAATATCGAGTGAGCATTTAGATGTGTAAGTCTGGGGCACAGAAAAGAGGTTGGGGATAAAACTTTCTACCTGGAGTCATTGGCCTGCAGAGTGACATGAAAGCCTTGGGCCTGAGAGAGAAGGGGAAGGGCTAAGAGGAGAGGCAGAGAGTCAGCAAAGGGGCCTGAGGAGGCAGAGCCATAGAGAGGCATAAAAATCCCAGCTATGAGCCAAGAGCAGGCCGGGCACGGCAGCTCACACCTGTAATCTCAGCACTCTGGGAAGCCAACTCAAGTAGATTGCTTGAGCTCAGGAATTGAGACCAGCCTGAGCAAGAGTGAGACCCCCTGTCTCTCCTAAAAAAAAAAAAAAAAAAAAAACTAGCCAGGCATGGTGGCACATAGCTGTAGTCCCAGCTACTCAGGAGGCTGAGGCAGGAGGGTCACTTAAGCCCAAGACTGTGAGGTTGCTATGAGCTGGGATACCATAGCACTCTGCCCAGGGTGACAGAGTGGGACTGTGCCTTGAAAGAAAGAAAAAAAGGAAGGAAAGAAAGAAAAGATCAGACACCAAGAGTGTTTCAAGGAGAGGGAATGTCAGCTGTGCCCTGTTCCCATGAGGCTGCATCAGAGGAAACAGGTGATGACAAGGGGTCTCAGGCAGCCCTGGCAGGGCAGCTTCAGAGACCCAACAGTGTGAGGGGACTGAAGGATGCATGCCACCCACTCCCAGGTCAGGCAGTACCTGCGCTGTGCTGGGCCAGGAACATACAATGTTCTCAAGGGCTTTTCAGTTTTCTAAACCAGCGGTTCTCAACCTGTGGGTCGCGACCCCTTTGGACTGTAAAGGTTCACAGCATTAGGAAGGTTGAGAACCACTGCTAAACAATGCAGCGCACAGAAAACCCACAACGAAAACATGCTGTAATGTCTTCATCACAACCTACATAGCTCGTAAACCTTGAAATGCCGTGAAAGGGCTCCTGGATAACCAGCTCAGATACCTTCCCTGGGTGGCTCTCCAAGACATTGTGAAGGAAGAGCCAATAAAACAATTGTAAAAAGCCTCACAAAAATAAAAACCTATGGCTGGGAATAACTCACGCCTGGTGAATTTCTGGGTGGTGATGCTAACGAACCCTCATAAACACGGGGCAGTGACTTCTGTGGTTACAGCATGTGTCGTATAACGAATCCCACAGCTAGCAAAGCGCGTCTAGAAATGGCACAGCCTGTATTTCCCTTGTCAGGAAGTGCTACTGATACTGTATCATGTTCCATTTAATTCAATAAATATTCTTATGGAGCAGAGAGCAAGGGAAGGGTCTGCACTTGGTGCTGAAGGAAATACACAAGGAGTCCCACGCGGTCTCTGTCCTCAAGAAGCTGAAGGAACTCCCTCTGCCACCAGCTGCCCCCAGAGAGGGCAGGGACTGGGTGGGTCTCGGCTGCAGAAGGCGCGCAAGTCAATATTTGTGAATAAATGAATTAAAAAGAGAGAAAGATAAGTATCTGGTACATGGTAGGTACTTAATAAATTACTGACCAAACATCTTTAGAATATGTTACAAAATAAGTAGGAAAAGGTAAAGAATATTGGACTTGGACTGCCAGAAAATAGCTTCTAAAAAAGGTCTTGAAGATTAGATACGATTTTTAACAGACAGAGTCAGAAGTCTTCCAGGCATGGAAATAAGAAAGAACTCTTTCTGTCAGGTTTGTAAACACAAAAGGAGATACTCAGGTTCTTCTTCCATTCCTGCTTACCCAGCAAAGAGAAAAAAGCACACGTGCTGACGGGGGCCTTTATCACCCAGCCGAGTGAAGGGTTCCTCCTGAGTCCATCATCTAACATTGAGTCAAATGTCCTGCAGGAGCGACGCACACAGGTGTCCTGGGCTGGCCCACAGGGACAGCCGCAGAGAAAGCTGTTTCCATGGGCCAGGGCCCATCTCTCTTGCCCAACATTACGCTCTTGAGAAATAGCGCTCTTGGTTAGGTAAAGTCTGGGTGGAGATAATCTGTCCACCCAACCTCAACCAGAATCACTCAACTAGAGCAGGACATGACGTAGGCAGCAGAGGCCACGCTTTGCCCTCTTCGGATCCACCCATAGGCGAGGAAGAGCACATGTTAGCCACGGTCCCCTCCCTACCAACCCTCGTGGGGAGCAGGACTGACGGCCAGGATGGGACCTCCGTGGAGTCTGGCCCTGTCTAGTCTCTTCCCAGCAGTTCAGAGAAGGCAGAGGCTATTTGGGAGACCTGAAAAATTACAAGTAGGACAAACTAAGGGGAAGTCTCTACCTCTCCTCTCCTCAGCTGGCTCTCTGCCCCAGAGATGCCCAGATATGTGCTGGGAGGAGGGGTGCGAGGGGGGCAGAGCCAGCCTCACAGGTATGGGGCCTGCCCAGCCCCTCAGGGCCCTGTGCTCAGAAGGCCCTTGCTTGGTTTACTGCTCTGCTGTCACTGTCTTGAAATTCTCCATAATCTCATTTTTTACTGGGCCCCATAAATACCTGGCCAATCCCGGGGGTGGGGGCAGGCAAGACCTGTCCTTCAGGCAAAAGCAAGCATGGGCCTGACTCTCACCTGGACCGTCAGCTTCTCTTAAATTTCTCGAAGCTTCTTGGCCTTGTCTTCCCTCCCAATGTCAGAACAAAGGGAGCTTGTACTGACTAACCTGGGCCTGGAGGCCAAGCAGGAAGCAGCTGTCCCCAGCTGAGACAACTCTTGGAAGGCTCAAATTTTATCCTTAAAAAATGATATTTGCATTCTCTTCCACAAAATATCTTAGATACATTCTTAGAATATGATAGGCTTTTTCCCAGAAAAAAAGCTATCTTTGAGTAACTTACTGATGCTTCAACAAGTC
Source organism: Otolemur garnettii (assembly GCF_000181295.1). NCBI lineage: Eukaryota > Metazoa > Chordata > Mammalia > Primates > Galagidae > Otolemur > Otolemur garnettii. The sequence goes on from NW_003852520.1 coordinate 1,116,437, forward strand.
ACACCCTGTCACTACATGGATATGATGTCCCTCTGGCCTCCCAAATGACCTCAAGTGGTGTGGCAAGGTGGCTCCACTTCCCAGAGAAGAGGCAGGGGACTCCAGCTGGGCAAAGGCCCACCCACTGGCTGCAGCTCCCCCTGCTCCTCACAGGCCCCCACGGTCTCCACCGGCACATCGTGTACCTCATGGCATCTGGTTTTTCTGCTTTTTCCTCTTCTTATAAAGTCACATTTACATGCCAGGACACAGAATAGCTCTGTATTTCCACTTCCAGGGGAGGGGCTGGCTCCTGGCTGCACTCTGCCCCCTTGTAACCTCCACACCTCCTCCCTGCTCTGGGCACATGGTGGGGCGGGGGGCTGGCAGGGCCAGCATGTGGCAAGTACACATGGCTCTTGTACCACTCAGGTTGGCACACACAGTGCCCTCTTCCTAGGACAACAGAGAACTCCCACCTGTCCCTGGGTCTCTGTTCAGAAACCACCTCCTCTGGAAATCCTTCCTTGACACACTCCTCTCACCCACTTGCCACCAAGAGGCCAGTGCCCTCAACCTACTCTTTCCTTACAAGAGTACTAACCACTGTGTTAACTCGCCTGCATCCCCCACTAAACCCCAAGCATGATCAGACAGAGACTTGCTTGCCTTGACCCCCACTGTATGTATCCTCAAAACCTGAGAGCCAAAAGATCTTGTTGAACTCCGTTGAAGCTGGGCATCACCAAGTGATTGTCATGTGTCCTGTCACAGCAATCCTGGAGGGAAAGAATCAGTGCTCTCAGATGGGGAAAGTGAGGTTCAGAGAGGCTGAGCTGCCCCAGGTCAGGCAGTTGGTGGTGGTAGGGCAGGGCTGTCACACTGAAGAGTCTACATGCCCCACTCTCCAAGCCAGGCAGTGTGATCAGAGGAGCAGCACTGCTGGGAGGGCTCAGAGTGAGGGTCTGGTGTAAGGACTGGGCCTTCTGCAATGATGGGAGCTTGTCAAATGGTCTACTAGGCCCTGCCGTCTCAGGCAGGCTGGCGGCAGGGAAGGAGGAAGAAGTGAGGACAAACAGGAGCCAGAAACCTCCAGGAAAGACTGGAATCCAGGATGGCATCTCCACTCCAGACCTCCAGCTTCCACTTGCGGGTGACTCCCAGGACCAAGGGGGACCCTAATTGGGAGTAAACACACACCTGGCCTGGAGGCCTCGGAAGCTGGAGGCAGAGCTCTGGCAGGCTGTGCAGGAACTGGTGACCCAGTGCTGCCCATGCCAACCCAGCAAGCCAGCAGACGGCAGCAGTGTGCCCAGGGCACACAGCAGCTATGCCCTAAACCGGCCCTCTGAACACAGACTGGAGGGGCATGAGCGCTGCCCTCCCAGATCCTTGGGGAAGCGCCTCTTGTGGCCCAGTCAACCCATTACTCTGCATGGAAAGGAATTCCGGGAACCCCAGCTTCAACTTAGCCAAACAGATGCAGTGTAGATCTCCATCCCTCTCTCATAGCTGCAAGATTTCCAGCCGGGCACATCTGGTAATCCCCGCACTCATGGAGGCCAAGTTGGGCAGATGACCTGAGCTCAGGAGTTCAAGACCAGGCTGAACCAGAGCAAGATCCCTTCTCTAATAATAGCCGGGCATTGTGGTGGGCACCTGTAGTCTCAGCTACTTGGGAGGCTGAGGCCAGGGGATCACTTGAGCCAAAGAGTTTGAGGTTGCTGTGAGCTGTGACTCCTCAGCACTCTATCCAAAGTGAGACTCAAAAAAAATTTTTCCATTTCCAAAAATCTAACATTGATGGTATTAACATATAACGTCATGCAGTATACTAATGCTCTCAATAATTATTTCCACTGCCAACTGCCTCCCATAACTCTGAAGTGGGAGGAACTAGGCCAGCTATCCCATCTCTTGTCTGGGTTTCATGGCAACGCCTCTCCCCCCCTCAGATAACCACAGTACTTGAAGTGGCTATCTCAGTTGAATCGGCTTTCTCAGCGCAGGTCTATATGTCCTTAAGAACTTGGAATTCATCATAGAGGAGCAAGCCCTCAGAGCATTACCCTCAGGAATCTGGAGTTGTGAAAAGTTAGAGGGTTGCAGCACCTGTCTTTTTCCATGCAGTAGTGATTCACTGTCTTCTAGAACCGGCACCTCTGTTTCCCTTTGAGGAAGCAGAAGTGTGGGGGAGTTTAGGGCCGTTAGATCTCCAAGAGGTAAGTGAGATAAGAAATCTGGAATTTGAGGGCTTTGGGTTGGAGACTGAGATTCGGGAGTTGTTGTTAGAAGAAATTTCTGCTTTGGGTGGAAAATCAGGCCGATGGTCTCTGAAGCTGCTTCATGCTGTTAAGATGCTAGAATCGCCTTGAATAGGGAAGCAGTTCTTCCCAACGCTGATGATTGCTGCGGAGGCTTGTCTGATAGGACGGTGGGGGTGCAGTGCTGAGATGGGGAGGTCTGTTTGCTTGGCTGGGAGAGGCTTTTCCCTCCTGATGAAGACCAAGGGACTTTCTCTTAGGACGGGAGGAGAAAGCGAGAGGAATTGTCCATCAGATAGTTTAAACTTCCTGAGACTCAGTGGTCTGCCTCCACTCTTAGGCCATCTGGTTTAGGGACAGCTGTCTCCTTCCTGGCTCCAGGAGCGAGCCCGCAGCGTCCCCCCTAGTCACAGTGCGCAGCCCAGGCATAGCGCATGACCAGCAGCCCAACCCAGGCCACCAAGACCCTGCTCCAAAGCCCTGACTGGACTTGAGGGAAGCAGACGCTTTCTGTAAGGTCTTGAGCAGGGAGAGGACAGCCTGTCTGAGAATGGAGCTAGCACAGTGAAAGCACGGGGTGTGTTGTCCTGAGGCCAGTCCTGTGCCCCAGGTTCTCTCACCTGAACGCCAGCAGCACATTCCGTAATTCAACAATTAAATATGCTTTTCCTGAGCAGCCGCAGCACAACTTCTGTTGATAGTAGCAACATGCACTGAGTGCCGGTGCGTTGCTGAGCACTTCATGGCTGATTCTTATTTAATCCTCTCAACAGCCTTATGAGACAGGTGCTATCAGTTGTTTGCCCTTCTAAAGAAAGAAACAGAAGCTTAGAAAAGGTAAGGCAAAGGTAAAGGACAGCGGCCACACAGGGGGTAAGTGGTGAGGCACCCAGTACAGCTCTACACCCCCCACACAGCGTCCTGTCTGGCTCCTGAGATCTGCAGCTTCAACTCTTTCTTTCTTGCTTGATTTCTTGCTTGCTTGCTTGACAGAGTCTTACTCAGGCTAGAGTGCTGTGGCATCATTGTAGCTCACTCAACCTCAAACTCAAAAGATCCTCCTGCCTCAGCCTCCCTAGTAGCTGGGACTACCAGTGTGCACCATCCCACCTGGCTAGTTTTTCTATTTTTAGTAGAGATGAGGTCTTGCTCTTACTCAGGCTGGTCTCAAATTCCTGAGCTCTGGGGATCTTCCCACTTGGGCCTCCCAGAGTACTGGGGTTATAGGCGTGAGGCACTGAGGGCCCAGCCTGCTCCTTCATCTACTCTGAGTGCAGAACGCTACTGTAACAACCAGGACAGCTTCTACTATATGCAAAATACTGTATTAGGCCTGATGGAGGATAAAGAAATTAACAAAGTCTATCTCTGCCCTCCAGAAGCTTACCATTTAGTGGAGGGAATACAAAGACCTCAGACAGCTGCCAGGCACCAAGGAGGGAGGCCTCCTGCTGCTGTCTGCAGCCTGCATGGTGCAGGTGGGGAGTCTGAGTGTGCTCCCAACTCAGAGCATCGCTCTTCAGCCACAGTGCACGTTGGCACAGGGACTCACTGACTGAGCTGTGTGTCAGCAATAAACGTACCTGAACCCAGCGGTGCAGGGTTCCAGAAGACCTGTTTACCTCTGGGGCAACTGCAGGCAGCTCAGTTCTTGCTGAGCTCTCTTTGCTCTATTCCTCTCATTACTGAGATGATGACAGTCTAATCTCTGAAACGATTTCCTCCTAACTCTGCTGCTGCACACCAGGAAACCCAGCTTCATTCAGGTTGGGGATCATACGTCTTCAGATTTCAAAACCCAATTCTGCAGTTCAAGAGTGAGGATAGATGGGATAGAGGGACCATCTCCCTTACCCCCGACCCTGAGCTCCCAAGCCTTCCCAACCTCCTATATCAACCAAAAGATCACGGTTAGAAACACGATAATGTGTGAAATGATGGGATGACCAATAATTCATTGGTTTTATACACTGAATATTTGGGGGTTCCCTTTCTGTGTCAGCCTTTTGCTTCAAAAACTCTCATTTCCCTAAGGCTTACTAAGTTACCCCATCTGTCCTGCCTCACCCCTCTTCCATGTTCCCCAGTGGATGATAATTTAAGGTCACAAAAGCAGACAGTTTCAACCTTACTACATAAACTCCAGAAAATGAATTGTTAACAGTATTTATTTTATCCCTATATGCCAGCTACATAATATGTAAAATCCAGGGCATTTGGGGGCGGAGATCAAGGATAATTATAAAACTTAAGTCTTAAAGTTTCTGTTGATTCTGGAATGGTGAAGCTGAAATAACTCATCTGCAGTCTGTAGACCATGCCCAGTAGGAGTTTCATTTTGTTTTCTTGAGATAGAGTCTCACTTTGTCACCCTTGGTAGAGTGCCATGGCATCATAGCTCACAACAACCTCAAACTCTTGGGCCCAACCAATTCTGTTGCCTCAGCCTCTGAGTAGCTGGGACTACCGGTGCCCACCACAACACCTGGCTATTTTTCAGAGACAGGGTCTCACTCTTGCTCACACTGGTCTCAAATTCATGATCTCAGGCAATCTACCCACCTCAGCCTCCCAGAGTCTCAGTAGGAGGTTTTTTTAAAAAAAAAAAGAAAGAAAGAAAAACAAAAACCCAGAGTTAAATAAAAGCTTACCTTGGCAAAGCTTGAGGTCCTTAAACGTTTGGGTCCTGTTTGTCTGTCAGATTCTCTTTTGTACCCGAGAGTTTGCGGTGGGATGGTGAACAGCTATTAGAGTGTTTGGAGACTGGAGAGGTTAGAAAAGGTTCAAATTATGACAGTAGTATAAACAATTTAAAAAATGAAATTAGTTATTACCTAAAAATTGCTTCTAATGTGAGTAAAGAAATATAATAAAAACTATATAAATACATAAAATAAAACATACTTTTCTCTCTGCCTGCACCCACATTTCCCATCTCTCAAGTTTCCATGTAAATAGACATGTCTTCAGGAAGCCTTCTCTGACCCCCTTAAGCCCACCCGGACTCAGTGAACACCTTCTTCTAGTATGTTTCACAAAATCCTGCAATTTATTTCTTGCAATCAGTGTCAAAATGGCTACCGACTGACTACTTCCCTCTGTGTGTCCCCCAGATCAAAATGGCTACCGACTGGCTACTTCCCTCTGTGTGTCCCCGAGAGAACATGAACTCCGCCCAAGGGAGGCCCGTGCTTCTCTTTTTCATCATGATTCACAGCACTTGGCATATTATTAGATGTTCATTAAATAAGTATCACCAGGTGAGTGAGTGAATCAATTAATCAGTTGTGAGGAGACAAGAGAATTTGTCTGGATATTGTCTGAGTATATTTATAATTCAGCTTCTGGAGATCATTGTTGAATAGACATGATGTAGGCTGTTTTCAAAAGGGCCAGTGAAAAGTGAACCTATAGGTCTGAACTATATTCCAGCAGCCTCTTTCTTCGTCATTCTGCTACATGTACATTTTGTCCTCTCTTTCTGCGGCTCCCACCCATTTTGTTTTGTTGCAGGTATGGGGTGTTAACGTAGGTAGTAGAACCTTTCTCAAAGATATAGGTTCTTAAAAAGTAAGCCAAAAATAGTGGTATCTCAAGATTTAGAACAAAGCTAGAAAAGACATGAAATTCAGTGATTACACTGTTTCCTAAAGAGATGAGAGTACATTTCTCATCTGGTCTCAACTCAGGAGGTTTTATATCCGCATCATCTAGTGACCTGGTCAAATGCTGTTAAAGGCCAGGCACCGTGGCTCATGTCTGTAACCCCTGAACTTCAAGGAGGTGAAGGCAGGAAGATTACTTGAGGCTAGGAGTTCAGCACAACTTCTGGGCAACATGGCAAAACCTTGTTTCTACAAAAAAATTTAAAAATTAGCCAAGTGATCACTTTAGCTCAGGAATTGAACTTTATAGTGAGTACGATCCAGTCCCTGCTCTCCAGCCTGGGTGATAGAAGGAAACCCTGTTTCAAAAAGAAAATAAATAAATTTTAAAAGCTGCTAAAAAATTACTGTCTTGGATTTGGATATTGGCCTGATTAGGCCTGGGAAACTTTCTCTCAATCTCTTATATAAAGTATAACAGGAAAAGTGAGCATTACTTTTGGACTCAAAGACCACTTAAGAGAAAAAGTCACTATTCAAACATCTGCTCTCTAACAAATTATCACAAATTTGTCATTGATAAAGGTCTACTCCAATACTGCAAATATGCTGGAAGGATCTGGGATGCAGAAATAAGAGGGAGAAAAATAAACACACACAATCTGTTGTAGCCTTTTCTGCCTCCCTCACTTCACTAGGAGGTAATAATGATAATAACAGCTTCCCTTTGGGACATATAAAGCACTTATAATATGCCAGACACTGTTTGTCCTAAGCATATGTATGCTACTGTTAAGGATCCTTATAACCCTCTAAGATCACTACCATGATTTTGCCTCATTTTACAGATAAGGACATGAAAGCACAGAGAGGTTAAATGACTTGCTTAAGGCCACACAGTAAGTGAAGCAGCTGGAGTTTAAGCTAAGGCAGCGTGGTTCCACAGACTTTGCCTTTGGCAGCTGTTACTATTCCACGTGTTAGGTATAATCTCTTAATCCTTTATTCTTCCCAGAGTAACACTAGTGAATCAGCAAGCCAGTACTGAGCCCTGACCTTGCTGCCATGGGGGCAACAAAATGCCCTGTGATTCGCTGCTCCCTAGGCCTGTGTATCTTCCCAAACTAAACTAAATCTCACATCTGTTTAAACTTTTCCTGACATTGGTTCTCAGCTGACACATCAGGGCATACTGAGTGTCACATCAAACTTTGACCAGATTCAACCTTAATGTGGCTTCACTGTCAGTAGATAGAAAATTGAGCTAAGACAGTCACACTCTGTCATAGACTGTGGCCGCCTCTGGGGATAAGACACAGAGGCAGGCGGTAACACTGTGCCAGCCCCAGAGAAAGGTGGCAGGTCTCTTAAAATAGACGAGATTCTCTAGTGGAGAAGTTTTGTTCCTCTAGAATGAAAGCTACATGAGGGCAGGACTTGGCCTGCCTTGTTTACAGCTGTGTTCTCCGGGACCAGCACAGTGCTGGGCACAGAGCAATCGGAAAGCAATTGACAGGGGAACGAGAGAATGAATGAAGAGAGTGTGGGGCGGGGCCTGTGGCCCAAAGGAGTAGGGCACTGGCCCCATATGCCGGAGGTGGTGGATTCAAACCCAGCCCCTGCCAAAAACTGCAAAAAAAAAAAGAAAAAAGAAATAAAGAAAATAAGAGAGTGTGGCAGAGCAGGTGCAGGTTTCCTCCCACAGGGCACGGCTGAGGGCGGACGAAGCGAGAGTGAGCAGTGGATGCAGTGGACGCCTTTCCGGCCCTTGCGTCGCGCTGTTACAGTCTGCCAGGACTGTAACATTTTCTTCCATTTTCATCATTGATCCACTTCAGTAAGAGCAGATCTCAGAGAATATGATGTGATTTTGATAACTTAGTCATGTTATCAAAAATGCTAGGATTCAGAAACACACACGTGTACACAATCTGTATAAATCCCCCCAAAGGACTGCTAACGTACTTATAGCTGCACATCGGAAACAGGAGAACTACTCCGTCTGGATTTTGACAGACAACTTGCATAGTAAACAGAAACACAGTCACAATTCCTAGAAAAAATGCTTATTAAAAACGACATACAGTTCTAAAAGACAAAGCCTATTAATTAAAAAAAAAGAGATAGTTTTTAAACAATGTGCAGCAGACCACAGAGTTCTTGTTTTAACATAGAGCACTTGAGTTGAACTACATTCTTTAACCTCTAGGTCACCCTGTGTGGAGCTCACCCCATGGAAGTCCAGGGAAAGGACACAGTTTGGGACCTTAAGGAAAACCATGTAGCTTTTCTCTAGCAATTTTCATATCTCCGGCTATAAAAGGGCATTTTTCCATTGTACAGCATTGTGAAATTATTTTCCTCTTTTGTTTTTATCAAGAACGAACAAATACAGCTTTGATGGAGATAAAGACCGGCCTCCGAGCTGGTTTGAAGGAGGCAGGTCCTGGGAGATGGGAGAGTCGTGTGCAATTCAGACACCCAGACCCTCTCAGCTACCTGGGGGGCAGCAGGCAATCGAATCATCCAGCAAAATGAGAAAAAGATATTGTATTCTATATGTGAAATTTCAAGAAAATATCTTTTAAAAGCAAGAAAGAATAACTTTAAAAATATCTTGCCTTATTGAGTGAGTTATTATTGAACAATAGGCTTTAAAGTTTGACAAGACTGGGTTTCAATCTTCACTGCCTCATTTTCTTAGCAGTGTGACCACAGGCAAGTTATTTAGCTCTCTGACCTTCACTTTCTTTGTTTGTAATAATGGGCCTGACACAGTGGCTCAAGCCTGTAATCCTAGCACTCCAAGAGGCCAAGGCAGGTAGATTGCCTAAGCTCACGGTTCGAGACCAGCTTGAGCCAGAGCAAGACCCTGTCTCTAAAAAATAGCCAGGTGTTGTGGCAGGAGCTTGTAGTCCCAGCTACTCTGGAGCCTGAGGCAAGAGAATCACTTGAGCTCAAGAGTTTGAGGTTGCTGTGAGCTATGATGTCACCACACTCTAGTGAGGGTGACTCTGTCTCAAAAAAAAAAAAAAAAACCAAAGGGAAATAATAATCCTTACTTTTAGGGTTGTGATAAGGATGGTATGAGATACATATGTAAATTGCTTACATCATCTGACATATTCCTTCAACAAGTATTTATCTCGGTGGCATCCTGCTCTGTTCTCAATATACGAGAATGAAGAAGACGGACAAGCTCCTTATCTTTCAGAGCCTAGAATCTAGTAGGAACACTGTCAAATAAACAGACTACTTCTTTGTCAGGGTCTGAGATTTTACCCTATTGCCAGCTAGTAAGTTCGCCAGTTACTGCTTCATGGATGCTGGCAGAAGACATGAGACTCTTGGGTCAGAGACACAGGACTTCATTCCTTGCACAGCACAGCGTGAGTGTCACATTCACCTCAGGTCTTCTTCCTCCCCAAGTCCCGCAAGGGCAATGTGAAGGAGCCAGGGAGGTGCTGCAGTGAGTTTGCAAGATAGCTGAGTAACACTGAGCTGGGAATACACTGCTTTTACAGTAAACAGTAGTCTACTCTTTATCTTAGGGGAAGATGTTATCTCACCTCAAGGCTGCTCATCTAACCCTTAGAAATGGCTCTCAGGGCCTTGCATTCTTGGCATACCCAGCCAGAACATGCAGGGGACATTCAGGGCTCATGGCGGACAGCCTCTCCCAATACTCTTCTATAAAATAAGAGTAATAACAGCTATCTCATAAACACATTGTGAGAATTAAATGAGATAATCTATTCCAAAATTGCAGAAATGAGTTTTTAAAGAAGTTAGGTGTACCTGGCACAAAAGTGAGTAATAAATGTAACCTATTGTTATTGATAGTTGTAACAGCAGAATGAGCACAAGGAATAGGTATTTGGAATTTTTGATGAATTGACAAGTTGGGGTGGGGTGTTACTATAATAACAGGTCACACTTAATTGGGATTTTACCATGTGAGGTACTATTGCGTATATTACTTAATAACCCTGTGAGGTTTATACTCTGATTTTCCTGATTTGATAAACAGATTTTACAGTCATGAAAATGGAAGTTCAAGGCAGTTAAGTAATTTGCCCTAGTTTAGACTATGATGGAATTGGGATTTGAAATTTGTTTATCTGTAGCTAGATATGAAATAGTCATTATATCCACTGTCTCCAGGAGATGCATCTTTATTAGGAAGATAAATAATTTCTTTTTAGCAAACACCCTTCCCATGTCTCTCACTATAACTAATAATCTGTATTTTTTTCAGTGCACCTTGAGGCTCATATTTTCTTAACATTAGAAAGATGAAATCAATTAGAGATTATACATAATATAATATCAGAGGAGTCAGCAGGCCGCCTGGATGCTTCCAATAAGCTTCACTTACTTCTAAAGTCTAGGACAATGTGTCCTTGACACTGAAATGTAATAGTCAAGTAAAATTATCACCTCACCCATTTAGTCCTCAAAATGGGAAACAGCAGTTTGGCAACATTTCTCTGAATGTGCACTTAAAAAAGAAAAAAGAAAAAGAATTACAAACTACTGTAACAGTCATTAAACTATATTAACTACCATTAAAACTCTCTCATACGTACACATACACTCGGACAAACACATATTAACAACAACAAAAAATGTAGGAAAGAATGAATACATGAAAAGACATCCCATGTTCATGGATTAAAGGGCTTTAAATTGTTAAAGTGTTCATACTGGCCAAAGCTATCTACATAGTCACTGCAATCCCTACTAAAACCCCACTTTTTGCAGAAATAGAAAAAAATTCTAAAATTCAAAGAGACTCATAAAGGACTCTAAATAGCTAAAATAATTTTGGGAAAGAAAAACAAAGATGGAGACTTCAGACTTCCTGACTTCAAAACATATTATAAAGCTACAGTAATCAAAACAAGATAGTACTGGCATAAAGACAGAGAAATGGACCAATGGAACAGAATAGAGAGCTCAGAAATAAACCCTTGTGTGTATGGTCTTTGTGTGTAGTGAATAAACCCTTGCGTGTATGGTCAGGTGATCTTTGACAAAGGTACCAAGTGGGGAAAGGATAGTCTCCAACAAACGGTGTTGGCAAAACTGGATATCCACACCAGAGAGTGTGCAGTTGTATATTTACATTACACCAGGTTCAAAAACTAACACAAAATGGGTTGAAGACCTAGATATAAAATACAAAACTGTAAAACTAGAAGAAAGCAGGGGGAAACCTTCATGGCTTTGGCTCTGGCAAGGATTTCTTGTATATGCCACTGAAAGCACGGGCAACAAAAGCAAAAATGGGCAAATGGGCTACATTATATGTAAGGACTTCTGTGCAGCGAAGGAAACAATCAACAGAGTGAAATGGGAAACAATACTAGTGAAGTTGACATCCAGAATACACTTTAAAACAGTATTAGTGAGGTTGACATCCAGAATACACTTTAAAACAGTATTAGTGAGGTTGACATCCAGAATAC
>NW_003852520.1:1128318-1131197 GCF_000181295.1 Otolemur garnettii
TCTCAAAAAAAAAAAAAAAAAAAAGTTGGTGAGGACATGGAGAAATCAGAACACTTGTGTACTATTGGTGGAAATGTAAAATGATATGGTCACTATGGACAACAGTATGAAGTATCCTCAAAAAATTAAAAATAGAATCATCACATGGCCCAACAATCCTGCTTCTGGTAGATATCCCAATGAATTGAAAATAGGTTCGTGAAGAGATATTTGCACAGCCATGTTACTGCAACTTATTCACAATAGCCAAGAGGTGGAACCAAACTAAATGTCACTGACGGATAGATGTATACAGAAAATGTGGTATATGGACCAACGGACCATTATTCAACCTTAACAAAGAAGAAAACCCTGCCGTGAGGAACCTCAGGTCATCAAACTAAGTGAAATAAGCCAGTCACAAAAAGATAAATACAATGATTCCACTTATATTAATTTACTAACATAGTTAAACTCTTAGAAAGAATGGTGGAGGCTGGGAGCAGAAGAGAGAGGGAACAGGGGAGATGTCGTCTGGTGGTAGAGAGTTCCAGTTTTGCAAGATGTGAAGACATTCTAGAGCTCTATTGTGCAACAGTGAGCACAGAGATCAGACTATTGCACCATACTCGGCAAAGATGGTAAACTTCATGTTTTATACCAAGATAATTTTAAGAAAAATGTAGGAAGGACACGATCTCAGAATAAAGGTCAATCTTTTCTAATGAAGGACAACTGGCAACCCAGTTTCAACATAATATTAAATATATGCTTTTTGTTTCAATGAAAACTGCTAAAAGTCTCAGCATCTTGAAATCTCTTACCTCAGCGAAAGGAACCCAAGCCCCCTGCCCTGCTCATTTGGATGATGATGGTCACACTCAAGGGTTTGAAGACCAAACTTCCAGTTGGTGATAAGGAGGATGTGTGGCCACCTGGTTCTCTAGACATACACGCTTTGGAATCTTTGGGGGTGGAGGTTAAGGATTTAGAATCCTGGGTCCCGGCAGGACAATGTCTTCACACACTTAACACATATTTCACACACTACTGAAAAGAGTTGCAACTGGATTACAAACATGAATCTGGGGAAGGAGAGAGGAATGAACAGGTGGAGCACAGGAGATTTTTAGGCAATGAAATTATTCTGTATGACACTGTAATGGTGGGTACATGTCATGATACAGTAGTCAAAACTCAGCATGCGTAACCCCAAAAGTGAGCCCTAAACTATTGATTTGGTTAATTATAATGTATCAATATTGGATCATCGATTCTAACAAACATACACACTAACACAAGATGTTGATACTAGACAAAACTCTGTACCTCGGTGGGGGTGGGAAAGGGGTGTGGGAACCCCCTACACTTTCTGCTCAAGTTTTCTGCAAACCTAAAACTGCCCTAAAAGATAAATTAATTTTTTAATGAAACTAAAAAAAGAAGAAAAGGTATGTCTAAAAATTAAAAATATCAAAGAACTGGCAAAAAATATAGATTAAAAGCATAATTTAAGAATAACAAACTTTATGAAACATCAAAAAACTATGAATCAAGAAAAAGACTAATATACCATTAGAAAGATGAGCAAAACACAGAATAGACTATTTTTTAAAAGAGGAAAAATAAATGGCCAATTAGTATATGAGAGAAGTGCTCACGTTAATAAAACTTAAAATTATGAGATCCTGTTTTTTTAACTACATGAAATTGGCAAATATTTAGAAAAGAAATAACAGTAATGGTGAGAGACTAAACAGGTGCTTTCCTATATCACCAGTAAGGACTGCAAACCGAGATGACCTTTGGGAAGAAAAAATTAATCCAGAACTTTGAAGGCAGAAATGCGATTGTATCATATAGCCTTTGTTTTCAGGGCTTGCCCTAAAAAGCCCACCTGAGGATCAACTGACCCAAGGAGAATTGAGCCTTGATTTGTTAGTTGTTTACAACTGTAAATTTAGATGTTAACATCTGGAAAATTGGTGAGATGCTAATACTAAGTCCCCCCTCTCTGGGACCTCTCCGTGAATGCAACAACAAAAGTGCCTCTTCAAGCCATCTCGTGGGATTCACATGGAGCAGGGTAACTGCCACACACTTAAAAATGAGTTCATAAGCCAACATCGTATCAAAGTTCTCAAACTCCGAGAACATTCTCCTTACGGATTTATTCTTACACTGTGCCTGCCAACTTCATTTAGGTGGGTACCATTAAGACTTCCATTTTACAGACCAGGACACTAAGGCAGAGAGAGTTGACAGCACAGTCTCAGAGGAGGGCCCGGCACATATGTCACCAGGAGCCGTATGTCACACTTATGTCACAATTCAGCTCTTGAAGGTACATGAGATTCACTCAAAGCCCTTTAAAAAATACTTTTGGGGGGACTTCAAGGAAAGACATTTTGTTCAGTTAGTCTGGAGTTAGGTCCTTCCGTCAGTATTTGTACTCTACTAAAGAGGAATGTTATCTCAACCAGTGATTTTCAAATGTTTTTCAGTTCAGATCCTAGCACAGGCCCTCTACCCTGACCGAGCTTCTAAAATCCTTTGGACAGTGTGTGTGTGTGTGTGTGTGTGTGTGCGCGTGCACGCACATATGTGCATGTGTGCAAGTGTAGGAGTGTGTCCGAGTGTGCGTGTGCATGTATGTACATATGTATATGTCTGAGTGTTTGTGTGTGCAATGTGTGTCTGTGTGTGTGCAATGTGTGTTTGTGTGCATATATGTGCATGTGCGAGTGTATGTGTGTCTGTGTGCGTGCATGAGTGTACATGTGTGTCTGTGTGCATATATGTGCGTGCATGTGAGTGTATGTGTGTGTCTGAGTGTGTATGGATATATGTGCGTGTGTGAGTGTATGTGTCTGTCGGAGTGTTTGTGTGTGGATATATGT
>NW_003852520.1:1131718-1134127 GCF_000181295.1 Otolemur garnettii
AGTGTTTGTGTGGATATATGTGCATGTGTGTGATGTATGTGTGTGTCTGAGTGTTTGTGTGTGGATATATGTGCGTGTGTGTGTGTCTGTCGAAGTGTTTGTGTGGATATATGTGCATGTGTGTGATGTATGTGTGTGTCGGAGTGTTTGTGTGTATATATGTGCATGTGTGTGATGTATGTGTGTGTCTGAGTGTTTGTGTGTGGATATACGTGCGTGTGTGCGAGTGTGTATCTGTGTGTCTTTTAGAGAGGGGTAGCCGCCACACACCACTCTCAAATTTAAGGACGCCCTGGTCCTCCCCTTGCGCGCACACAGTCCTCCTCATCCTCCAGAAAGCAGCCTTTCAGGAAAACAGCTCCAGCTGGTCTCGGGAACGCGGCGGAGGAAGCACGGGGTTTACAACACTGGCTCTGCTTCTTCCAGGCGATTTCCAATTTTAAATTCAACTCTGATTTAGTCAGATCCCACCCACCAAATAAATTTGTCGGAAAATTTCCTGGACGCCAAGCTGATGGCATTAAAACTTTCGCCCGCGCGCGCGCGTCCTTCTGTCGCGGAGCCCATGCGGGTGCAGAGCGGGCGGGCGGGGACCCGGGGCGTCCAGCGCGGGAAGCCCCTCGAGCCCCGAAGGTCTCTGAAGTGGCCGCAGCCGGCGGCAGAGCGTGCCCGGGACACGGCCATGGCCAAGGCGAGGACACGCTTCCAACCCAGGGCGCCGGGCAGGGCCGTCCGGGAGAGGCGGCTCGTCCCCTGCAGCTGTCCGCCGCCCGCGAGTCCCCAAGTCCCCAAGTCCCCAAGTCCCGCAGCCCGCGCGCCGCGCGCCCAGGTGCTAAGGCCCTGCCCAGGGGGCGGTCCGGGGCGGGCCCGGCGCTCCGGCCTCCGGGGCCGGGCTATAAGGTCTGGCCAGCCGGCGGCGCGGGCCGGCGGGGTGTGCGCCTGGGCCCTGGTGAGGCTGCGGCGGGCGGCGGAGCGGGAGGAGCCGCGGGCGGAGGGCCGGGGGGTCGGGGGGCCGCGCCTGCCCTGCCCTGCCCGCTCCCGAAAATGTGGCTCCCGGCGCCCGCATCCGTGGGAAGCGGGGGGCACCGGAGTCAGGACCCCGGGCGGGAGCGCGCGCCGTCCGTCGGCTGCTCTCTGCTTTATTATTATTTTTATTCGTCTCTAGAACATGGACTTCCCGTGCCTCTGGCTGGGGCTGCTGCTGCCTGTGGCAGCAGCGCTGGATTTCAACTACCACCACCAGGAAGGGATGGAAGCGTTTTTGAAGACCGTTGCCCAAAACTACAGTTCTATCACTCACTTACACAGCATTGGCAAGTCTGTGAAAGGTAGGGTCCGCCTCGCACGCCCCCAACCTCAGCCCCCCGTTCATTCAGTAAATGTCCCGCAGTTTCTGTGCCGTCCCAGAATCTGCTCCGAGGGGCCCCACGCAGGTAACCGGCAGAGCCGGCGTGCTGCGGCTGTTCTGCTTTCGTTTGTTCTGTGGCAGGAAGGGAGGGAAGCACTGAATTGTCTTCAGCTTGTCCGGTGTAATTCGGGGTCGTTGACCCTTTGCGTTACCGGAGTTCTTTTTGCGGACTTTGGTTATCTGGAATGTGGATTTTAGTTCCTTTTCAAGATAAATTCTCAGAAAAGCAGTTTATCCGCCTCAGTTTACCTTTTTTGGCTTCTTTAAACATGATTTGGGCTGTTAGTATAATTTCTTAAAGTCTTTTAAACTAAAATAATGCAGTTATGTAGGCAAGAATTCTGTCACGTATAATTAGTCCTCTGACTTAAAGTTATGCAAAACTACCATTTCTACAAGTTTCTTTTAATCGTAAGTAGTACAGTTCTCTTGGTAAGATTTATGTCATGTATCCTTCTCTCCCCGCAAGAAGTATCACCCAACACTATGGCTTAAAGTGGCTCTATGATTAAAGGCTGTTTATAGAATGTATCCAATTGAAGATGACAATTGCTAGGTAATCTGTTAGCAACAACTGATGCTCTTCCTAACATTTTCATGTTTATCATTAATTATTCTGGTTTAGAAACTAGATTTTGTTCAAGATCACTCAGATGTGAATTTTTTTTTTTTTTTGAGACAGTCTCACTTTGTCGCCCTAGGTAGAGTGCCGTCTTGTCACAGCCCACAGCAACCTCCAACTCTTGGGCTTAAGCAATTCTCTTGCCTCAGCTTCCCAAGTAGCTGGGACTACAGGCGCCCTCCACAACACCTGGCTATTTTTTTAGAGAAGAGGTCTTGCTCTGGCTCAGGCTTGTCTGGAACCTGTGAGCTCATGCAATCCACCTGCCTTGGCCTCCCAGAACGCTAGGATTACAGGTGTGAGCCTCTGTGCCTGGCCTCACATGTGAATTTTATAGCACATCTGGCAACCAGATTATTTGGACAAGGCAAATAATTTT
>NW_003852520.1:1134341-1136583 GCF_000181295.1 Otolemur garnettii
TGCTGTACATTTTATATAAAAAGCAGATACATGGCCGGGCTGGGGATTCGAACCCGCCACCTTAGGTGTACGTGGCTGGCGCCTTAGCCGGTTGAGCTATAGGCGCCGAGCCAGATACTATTTCTTAATCCTCTATCATTACATTGATACCCTTTTATTACTGTTGATACCAGTAATCTTAAGGCTTAAATCGAAAGTTTCATAAAGTTGCATAAATTTGGATCTCAGCCCTTTGTAGGGTGTGTTCAAACTCTACTTGGATTTTAGCTCTGAGCTTTTGAGCCAATTAGGCGTCTCATAATTACCATATTTTTAAATAGCATTTGTTTTTCAAAAATATTAAGGTCATGGTTTTATATTGAAGAAAAAGTATTACATAAATACACTGATGTGCAATGCAAAATTAAAACGCTGGGCTGTGTGCAATAGTGCCTTTGTTTTTAAACAACGTTGCCAAAGAGTTGGTGCTAGAATTACTGTCTGTTGCTCTGTAATCCAAAATCACAGAGGTTGGATGTGTGAGAAATCTTATCTTGAATCAGTGTCTGTATTTAGCCTTTTGAAATCACTCCCCCCTAGGGCCAGAGTAGAGCAATTTAAAAAGATCTAAGAATACTAATTATATTAATAAAGGAAATATAGGACACAACCAGCTTGAGTTATTGTTCCATCATCATTTAAACCACAAGATGATGAGGTTGTTGTTAATATTAAGTACTAAATGATTTGGTAAGTTTTCGTATTTTCAAAAACAAAGTGCTTGTGAAAGGGAGATACAGACTCTCTTTTCTAATGTGAATCAGCCGTTTTGATCTATCCTGCATGAACTCAAACTACAATCAATAACAGTGAAAGACAGAAAGCTTATTTTTATTTTTTACTATGTGTGCACTCTTCTTGTTAAAGGAGCGAGGATTATTGTGTGAAAATAAAATCTGACATTAGCCATCAAATGTTTGTGTTGATCTCAATCATTACCAGGACTAAGAAAAATTCCAAATCTGCCATTAGGTTCCAAGGGGTAGGTTAAACTGTACACCAGTAACAGTAAGTGTCCCTGCATTTTAGTGATGATTGAGAGGCAGTGGTCCTTTGCTGCAGCACCAAATAGGCCATTTTCTCTAGCTGTTCTGCCCTCTGGTGTAGGATAAGTTTGCTTAGCAAACAGGATTTATGTGATATTTCTTATATTGCATGTAGTAACATGGACAGAAGGAAAGTAATGTTCCCACTTAGCTAAATATGTTTTTGGTTTTCATAAATGCATATCCCATACATTTTCATTGTTGTAATCAGGGATTATTTTCTGATTTTTTTTCTATTTCACATAATTTCATTCCATGTTTCTATGAATCGAAAAGTTCTGCTGAAGTGAATTATTTTTTTGTATAGTATTTTATCTCTTTGATTATGTGAATTTTCTTAATCATTTACCTCTTTGGGCAGTTATATAGTTATAACTAATTAAATCTGTTATAGACAGTGATGCTACAAAGTGACGCTGAATGTGTGTTATTGTATTAATTCTATTGTTATTGGTGTTTTCTTTAATTTTTTATTTTGAAATTTTTTGAAACTAGCATAAATGTTGAGCACACATACACCCTTTACCTAGATCTGGCCATGGTAGACTAACCATATCTCAGTTAAGCCTTGTCAAGGGAATCCCACTGCTAGTGACATAGTAAAGAAAATCTAAGGGCAAACAAGAAAAGTGTCTCAGCAACAGGACAGATGACTGATTCTGAAGAATGAGAACAGGTGTGATGTTCACTGGCTCACTCATGAGTTCCTCCATTCTTTTAAGGGAGTAACTCCCATTTTTGCCACTAACCTCTCTGTCTAGCAGGGTGCCTGGCACGTTATCAGCAATCTATATCTGTTTATCTAATGGATTGGATATTTGCTGAGCAAAAGCCCTGGAAGGCAAGCAAAGATGTATGCTACTCATTCCCAGCCATTAGGTAGGCCTCTTTCACATACAGATGTATTAATCAGGGCTTTGTCAGTCTAAGCTCTCCATAACCCCCAAATTAGTTTAGGGCCATTTTATGCTTTGTTTTTTGTTTTTGGGTTTTTTTTTTTTTTTTTTTTTTTTTGAGGGGCCATTAGAAAAATCAAATCGCAAGGTTTTCATGCTAATTAACTATTATAATAAAATTATGTATTGATGAATCTTCACTTGACAGATGGTACAATTAGGCTTTCAATTTCAGGCCCCTTTTTTTTTTTTTTTTTTTTT
>NW_003852520.1:1136639-1147014 GCF_000181295.1 Otolemur garnettii
TTGTTTTGGTGGGCCCGGGCTGGATTCAAACCTGCCACCTTAGGTGTATGTGGCTGGCGCCTTAGCCACTTGAGCCACAGGCACTGAGCCTATGTTTTGTTTTTTAAGCAAAACTTTGTGTTGAGGGCTAGCTCTCAATAGATGGCAGTGAGAAAGTTTAGACATACAAAATGTCTGTTATATACAAAATCCCAAGGACCATTTTAAATGAGATTTTCTCCCATCTTTAAGAATCTTGTCACACTTCCTGCTAAGTCTAGTGTTTATTTTACGTGAATAAGGAAGGTGGGAAAAAGATAGATAATAACAATCTCTGTTACCAAGTTCTTTCCATGTATTAGAGATTTTAATACATTGTTTCAATCTCAACAACTCAAAGTAGGTATTATCCTCATTTACAGAATAGGTCAAATGAGGCACAGAGAGGTTAATTATCCAGTGCAGATCACACAGCCAATAATGTTAGAGGGAGAATTCAAACTCAAGTCTGCCCATCTCTTAAGCACACACACACACAAAAAGGCGCTTGACACAGATGGAAATGGTTACACGAAAGTCGAGGTTGTTCGTGGAGGGTTTTAGAGTAATGGTTCGGGCATATTTGATCTGAAGGTGGAGCTTCTGCCGAGGATCTAAAGCTGAGCTGTCCAGTACAGTAGCCATTAGCAACCGGGCAGCTGAACAGTTAAGATGTGACTAGAATAAACTGAAATGTGCTAAAAGTGATTTTGAAAACCAATGAAAAAAAGTAAAACACTTATTTAATAATGACTTTGTATTAATCATGTGTTAAGAAAATATTTTAGATATACTATGTTATATGAGAAATATTTATTTTAAAGTTAATTTCACCTGTTTCTTTTTACTTTTGTTAATGTGCTACTAGAACATTTAAAATTATATACATGACTTGCATTATAGTATTTTGATTGGGCTATGCTGCTCTAGAGAGAAGTTTGTTATTACTCAAATTTTTCTGAGTATAAAAGGAATTCAAGTTCATTTAGAAAATTTGGGCACTGGCTCGGCGCCTATAGCTCAACCGGCTAAGGCGCCAGCCACGTACACCTAAGGTGGCGGGTTTGAATCCCCAGCCCGGACCCGCCAAACAACAATGACGGCTGCAACCAAAAAATGGCCGGGCGTTGTGGCGGGCGCCTGTGGTCCCAGCTACTTGGGAGGTGGAGGCAGGAGACTCGCTTGAGCCCAGGAGTTGGAGGTTGCTGTGAGCGTGATGCCATGGCACTCTACCCAGGGGAATAGCTTGAGGCTCTGTCTCAAAAAAAAAAAAAAAAGAAAAAAAGAAAATTTGGGCGCTACAACAAAGCACCCAAAGAAAATTAAAATCCCACCATCCGAAGGAACAGTAGGTTAGATTAGTAGATTAGAATCAGACTGTGCACTGTTTAGGGGCCTTTTCACTGACTCTGAGCCAAATATCTTGTTTGTCTATGTCTAATAATAATCTGTGTGAGCTTATTATTTCTAAAACCTGGTTTTTAATCTGTGCTCTCTGTCCTATCAGTGGGTATGCCATTCTTTATTTAACTTACACCCCACTGATGGATATTTATTTTGTTTCCAAACTCTCCTGTTATGAGCAATGCTATACAAATATCCTCTTACCTGACACAGCAAAAGGTGTCCCAGTGCAGGGTTTGGAAACACAGTGCCCAAGTTCAAATTCCAGATTTTCAGTTTGGTAGTTTTGTGACTCTGGGTCTTTAGAACAAATGCCTGTCACATAGTAAGTCCTACATAAGAGCTCCTATTACTATCATTATTACGGATCTATACCCAATGAGGAAATTACTGAGTCTAAAGCAGTTTTGTAAGTGATACATATGACCAAATTGACTTCCATAAAAACTGTGTTGATTTATAATCTCTTGAGAAATGTATATTAAGAAAATATAAGGCCAGGTGTGGTGGCTCAGGCCTGTAATCCTAGCATTCTGGGAGGCCAAGGCAGGTAGATTGCTTGAGCTCAGGAGTTTGAGACCTGCTTGAGCAAGAGTGAGACCTGGTCTTTAAAAATAACTAGGTGTTATGGCGGGCACCTGTAGTCTCAGCTATTTGGGAGGCTGAGAGAGGAGGATCGCTTGAGCCCAAGAGTTTGAGGTTGCTGTGAGCTATGATGCCACAGCACTATACAAAGGGGGACAAAGTGAGACTGTCTCAAAAAAAAAAAAAATATATATATATATATACACACACACACACGTATATAAACTCTTCTAAAATTTATACCAGTCATAAATCAACACTGTCATTAGTGCTTTAAACATTACTGTGATATCTATTAATACTTCTCACTGCTGTGTTTAGAGTATGAGGGAGAATTTATTTCTTGTTTTTCTTTCTCCAAGAACTCCAACCTTCATCTGTTCATTCATCAGACAACTTACTGGCCCCTCTGCCTGAAGTCTTCTTCATACCATTTCAGATGGAATCTCCCTGGCATTGGCTTAGAGGAGTGGAGAACCTGAGGCCTGGGGCCACATGTGGCCTTCAGGACCCTTGGATGTGGCCTTTTGACTGAACCCAAATTTTACAGAACAAACCTTGGGGATCTGGAGGGTCACATGTGGCCTTGAGGCCAAGATTCTTGCCCCTAAGAGGCATGTTCTGTGTTCACGGGCACAGATCTCTGGCAATCACTTGCCCTTGACTGAGTAGATTTTAACTGGTGATTGATCCTCATAAAATAGCATTGTATATAAAATGTTGGTACAACTGCTTGGTTTTCCACCACATTCTGCTCATTTCCCAAATATGCTCATAAAACCAGTTTGCTTGAGATCCTATATAAAACACTCTTTGTGATGCAAATATTGACCTATGGAGAACTAAATTTTTTTTTTTTTTTTTTTGAGACAGCCTCAAGCTGAGCCCCTGGGTAGAGTGCGATGGTTTCACTGCTCACAGCAACCTCCAACTCCTGGGCTCAAGCGAGTCTCCTGCCTCAGCCTCCCAAGTAGCTGGGACCACAGGCACCCCCTGCCACAACGCCTGGCTATTTTTTGGTTGCAGCCATTATTGTTGTTTGGCGGGCCCAGGCTGGATTCGAACCCGCCACCTTAAGTGTATGTGGCTGGCGCCTTAGCCGCTTGAGCCACAGGAACCGAGCCTGGAGGACTAAATATTAAAAAAAAAGAAGTAAAGGGTCAGATGTCCCTTGTGGCTCAAAGGAGTAGGGCGCTGGCCCCCATATGCCGAAGGTGGCGGGTTCAAACCCAGCCCCCTGCCAAAAACTGCAAAAAAAAAAAAGTAAAGCCTAGGAATTTCAGCTGTGGTATAATATATGTGTTTATGATTTAAAGTTATGGGTTTAAACCTCCCTGCCCCCCTCACTTCTTTGTTCAGAGACAGGGTCTTGCTCTGTTGCTCCCGGCGGGAGTACAGTAGCACAGTCAGGGCTCACTGTAGCCTCAAACTCCCGGGCTTAAGCAATCCTCCTTCCAAACATTTTTCTTTAACAGTAGAAACATGATCTTGGTCTTGCTCAGGCTGGTCTCAAACTGCTGGCCTCAAGCAATCCTCCCACCTCAGTCTCATAGAACATAGGGATCACAGGCTTGGGCTACAGCAACAGGCCTTTTTTCTTACAAGGAAATGATCTCCATTCCCCCTATATTTGTAATATAGTATTTTGAGATGAACTGGAGACAGAATATCCAAAACGTAACACACACTTTTAATTTGCTTCTTGTATCTAGTAATTATTTTTATTCCAAATCTTAACTATGTCTAAACAGCAATACTCTAGGGGCAAATGACGTTTGAAACCTTTTTGTTTTTTAATTGAGACAGGGTCTTACTTTATTGCCCAGATTGGAGAGCAGTGGTGCAATCACAGCTCAGTGCAACTTCCGACTCCGAGGTTCAAGCAATCCTCCCACCTCAGCCTCCCAAAGTAGTAGGATTACAAACTTGAACCAATTCATCTAATCCTCAAACTTCTAAAAAACACTGATGACAGTTAACATTAAGTGCCCGGGACACTTTACATATATGTCTCACTTAATCACTCTAACAATGAATGATATGAAATACCATGACTATCTTCTATCTTACAGGTAAAGAATTGAGATTAAATAAATTGTTAATTATTAGTAGGTGACATTTGACTGAAATCAAAGTCTGTCTTGTGCCAAAGACTAAATCCTTAAGACTCCTAGCTATAGAGGAAAATTTCTCCAGATCTCTTTTTCTCTGTTCTTATCCTCCCCCAACCCCAGCCCTCCTTGTCTCTGTCCCCTGTGATTCTGAGAGAGTTGACCAGAATCTTCTATCATCCAAGAAAAGGCCTGTGTTAAATGCTCTTTATGTGCTCAGCGGGTCCCCACAGAATTCCTTGATCTCCCTTTGAATTGTATTCACAATTTCAGCCAAAGCGGTTCAAATTCCATCTTTTGATGTAGAATTAGATTTCTATTTTCCTATAGAAGGAAAAGACTTTCCTGCCAAAGCCTTTTGATTATGAAGCAAAAGGAGAAGAATGAGTTTGTGATTTGCACATTTATGGGACACCCATGCACCAAAACTGCCATCTTGAGTTTGAGATGTTGAACCAGGAAACAGGGATTCTCATTAAGGATCATGCTGCCCCCTAGGGGGGACTTTGGAAATATGATGGGGGGGCTATATCTGAACTTCTAACAGTTTGCGGGGAGGGGAGAGGTTCTCCCTCAATACTACCTGCCAGCAATGTACCCAACAGTCACACATAGGGAAAAACCATCCCCCAGGATTTTTGAATGTCCTCCATATATGAACGACCAGATTACAATGATCTGAACCTAAAACCAAACTGTTTTCTGGAAAATACAAAATATTCCCCCCCAGTTTTCGTATATAAACTACAGTACATGTAAATTGAGGGGAAACTATATTTGTTTTGCTCTCAACTTGATTGAGAGCTATTTCACATTCAGAAACTCCTGACATGAGCAGCACAGAGCAGTCACCTGTCATCTGCACATTCAAGGTGACCTTGAGCACAGAGGTGTAAGCACCTGACTTCCTCAATTGTCTTCTGGTGGAGTCACACCAAGTTGCTGCAGACTGATACCGTATCTTATGTAAACTGCTCTTTTATTTCTCCTTTATGTAATTGGAACATTGTATTGATCTTTGTGAAATTATGTAAGTGTTGTGTTTTCTGAGCTGTGTGCCAGCCTAGTAAAGTAGGACCTGCAAAATAATGAATGTGAAAAAAAGAGACATCACAATAGAGTGAAGAACTATCAGTCTAAAATCACAGACACGGAGGGCTGAGAAGGAGCCCCCGCCCCCCGAGTTCAGCCAGCCAGCAGCTAAAAGGTGTTCAGTTTTATGTTCTTAATCCTGGAACACATGTGTCTGTTGATGACGTTGTGATGACAACAGCATCTAGAGTTGAGATGTGATAACTGCCAGTAGTTCTGCTTCCTCCTTTTAATTTGTGTGTTTAGAATGTCCCTTTATCCTTGAGCAAAGTAAGAAAGATAAAAAATTAAAGTAAAATTAAAAATGATTATAAATTAAAATTAAAAACTAAAGTGAAATTATAAAAATGATAAGTATATATCAAATACCAATATGCATTTGGGTTAGGGGAAAGAGAGTATATCACATTTAATCACATATTCCCATCTACAGCTAGACTTGGTGACACACACCTGTAGTCCCAGCTCCTAAGAAGGCTGAGACAGGAGGATCACTTCAGCCCAGGAGTTTGAGGCCAGCCTGAGCAACATTAGCAAAACCCCCATCTTATAAAAAAAAAAAAAAATCCCATCTAGTGATTTAAAACAGTTGACATTCTTTCTAGCACTCTAGCAATTAAATGTAATACTGTATAGTAAGTAGTTTGCTAAGAGGTTAATAAGTCCTAATTTGAGCTTGTGTTAAGATAAAACAGGCCAGGTGTGGTGTCAGATGTTTGTAATCCTAGCATTCTGGGAGGCCCAGGCAGAGGATCCCCTGAGCTTAGCAGCTCAAGATCAGCCTGATCAAGAGCAAGACCCTGTCGTTACTAAAAATATTTTTAAAAATTAGCTGTGGTGGGCACCTGTAGTCCCAGCTACTCAGGAGGCTGAGGCAAAAGGATCAATTGAACACAGCTAAATTTATACCATGGTGGCATGTGACTGTAGTTGGAAGGAAGGGAAAGGAAGGAGAGGGGAGGGGAGAAAGAAAAGAAAGGAAGAAGGAAGGAGGGGGAAAGAGAAATAAAGAAAGAGAGAAAGGGAAAGAAAGAAATTTAGGGAACATGGTGACATATGACCATAGTCCCAGCAACTTGGGAGGCTGAGGCAGGAGGATCACTTGAACCCAGGAGTACGAGGCCACAGTGAACTAGGACTACACCACTGTACTCTTTGCAAGACTCTGTCTCTCGAAGTAAATGAATAATAAAGTACAAATTTTCTGACCTGTGACCTTTCACTTACATACCTTTGCCAAACACAAGTTAGCTACAAACTGGCTTTAAGAGTTAGCATGGAAAAAAAAAAAAAACAGAGTTAGCATGAACTTACCCAGAGTTGAAGATAACTGCCTAATGGTAGTGCTTACGTATCTACACAAAGTCTTCACCTTATCACAGAATTCAGGAGAAGAAGCCAATTAAGTAATCCTGTTTGTTTAAAGAGCTTTCAATTAGTTGCTTATCCAGTTTTTACATTCCTCTGATGCCAATCTCTGTGGAAACCAAACCATGCTTAATGATCACAACTGAAGTCACATGAACCGACTGTCCTCCAAGCACAAACTCAGCCTCCTCTCCTGTGTAATGCATGGGTAGAGATATAAATGTACTCAGGTGAAATTTATCATATCAGGTTTTTAGAGCAGGAATGGATGTTAGAGACCATTCAATCATTTATTCAGTTGATTGAAACTTAGCCCAAAATGTTACTTCCTTCAAGAAGCCACAGACTTCCCACTGGCGCAGGCAGAGCTGGAACTTCCTGGCCCTCTTCCTGAGCGTCTCCCTGTGCTCTGCCTGTGCTGCCCCTGGAGGCCAGCGGCCAAGCTGCGGTCAGTTTTGCATCTTCTGCCCTGAAGTTTGCTTATTAGAGGTGACAGACACTCTAAGGGACCAAGCTGAAGAGTGACTCCATGCTTATTATACGAAACATATGAATGTTAAATTTATTGTTATGCAGTATATTACTATAAAGTATGTAAAATGTATGTATTATGTACACTTACGTAGTTACATTTGTGGTATGTAACTTTATGTGTACCTTTTATTTTCATTTTAATAGATCCAAGGGGTACATGTTGATTCTGTTCTGTGTATATTATGTATTTTACAGTGGTGAAGGCTGAGCTTTGGTGTACCCATCACCCAAATTGTGTATATTGGGTGGCGCCTGTGGCTCAAAGGGGTAGGACACTGGCTCCATGCCAGAGGTGGTGGGTTCAAACCCAGCCCTGGTCCAAAAAACCTGCAAATCGTGTATATTGTTCCCCATAGGTAATTTTTCATCTGCCACCCCTTTCCGCCATCCCCCCTTTTTGTTTCTCCAGTGTCCATTACTCCACTCTCTGAGCCCTTGTATAGCCAGAGTGCAGCTCCCACTTGTAAGTGAGCACATGGAGCATCTGTTTTTCTGATCCTGAGTTACTTCACTTAGGATAATGGCCTCCAGTTCCATCCGAGTTGCTGCAAAGAACACATTGTTTCATTCTTTCTTATGAGTGAGTAGAGCTCCATAGGGTATAAATATATTCCCCATTTTCTTTCTCCACCCAGCAGTTGATGGGCACTTAGGTTGCTTCCTTATTTTGCAGTGGTGAATTGTGCTGTAATGAACATACGAGTGCAGGTGTCTTTTGATATAATGATCTCTTCTCCTTGGGTAGATACCCAGTAGTAGGATCAAATGGTAGGTATACTTTTAGTTCTTTGAGAAATCTCTATACCAGTCTCTACACAGGTTGCCATAATTTGTATGCCCACCAATCATGTATAATCTCCCCTTTTTATTGCATCTGATCTGTACCAAGATGTATTGTTTTTACAACCATTCTTATTGGAATAAGATGGTATCACTTTGTGGTTTTAATTTGCATTTCCCTGATAATTAGTGATATTGACAATTTTTTCATATGTTTGGCCATTTGTATGTCTTCCTGTGAAAACTGCCTGTTCATGTCATTTGCCCACTTTCTAACAGGCTTGTTTGTTTTTTCTTGCTGAGTTGTTTGAGCTCCTCATACATTCTGGATATTAGTTCATTGTCAGGTACATAGTTTATAAACAGTTTCTTTTTTATTTTTTTTTTTTGGCTATTATATATTTTTTTTTTATTTTTTATTTTTTGAGACAGAGTCTTAACCTGTCACCCTGGATAGAGTACCATGGCATCACAGCTCACAGCAACCTCCAACTCCTGGGCCCAAGCAATCCTCTTGCCTCAGTTTTTCTATTTTTATTCATTTATTTATTTTTGAGACAGAGTCTCACTATGTTGCCCTCAGTAACATGCCATCACATCACAGCTCACAGCAACCTCAAACCCCTGGGCTTATGTCACAACCCGTCGGGCTCCTAAGGCCCTGGTCTCAATATCCACAAGAAGAAACCAAGCATGACACAGATTAGAAGTACAAACTTGTGAGAGAGAGGCTAGCCCTTACTTGCAGGGTAGCCCTGAGCAACCTCTGCACTAGCCTTTTATTGAGACCATACAACACAGGTGAGGGGAGTAATTAACAAATGACTACATGCTGAAGGCTCAGGCTCTTCTTCCACAAAGAACACCTGCACAGAATGGCCCGAGGTTCCACCCCTCAGCAGCAGATCATCTTGCTCAGATGTCATCTGGCTCTTGGCATCCCCTACAGGCTTAAGCAATTCTCTTGCCTCAGCCTCCCAAGTAGGTGCCAGCCACAATGACCAGCTACTTTTTTGTTGCAGTTGTCATTGTTTTAGCAGGCCTGTGCTGGATTCATACCCGTCAACCTCGGTGCATGTGGCCTGGCGCTGTAACCACTGTGCGACGGATTCCAAGCCAAGTTTTTCTATTTTTAGCAGAGACCAGGTCTTGCTTTTTGTTCAGGGTGGTCTTGAATTCATTAACTCAAGCAGTCCATCCACCTGGGTCTCCCAGAGTGCTAGGATTACAGGCGAAGAATGGCCATTATTAAAAGTCAAGAAGTAATGAATGTTGATGTGGATGCAATGAAAAGGCAATGCTTATACACTGTTTATGGGAATATAAATTAATACAACCTTAATGAAAAACAGTATGAAATTCTTCAAAGAACTAAAAGCAAATCTATCGTTTGATTTGACAACCCCACTACTCATCATCTGACCAAAGAAAAGAGAGTCTTTTCTTTTTTTGTTTTTGGGAAAGAGTTTCTCTTTGTCACCCTGGGTAGAGTGCCCATGGCATCATAGCTCACAATAGTCTCAAAGTCTTGGGCTTTAGTAATCTTTTTGCCTCAGTTTCTTGAGTAGCTAGAATAAGAGGTGCCCACCATAATGCCCAGCCAGTATTTCCATCTTTAGTAGAGATGGGGTCTCACCCCTGCTCAATCTGGTATCAAACTCCTGAACTCAGGCAATATACCTTCCTTGGCCTACCAGAGTGTTAGGATTACAGGTGTGAGCCACCATGCTCAGCCAGAAAAATAGGTCTTTACAAAAAAGATACCTGTACCTCTATGTTTATCACTACACAATTCAGAATCGCAAAGACATGGAATCAGTGTAAGTGTCCACTAATAGATGAGTGAATAGAAAAATGTGGCAGGGGTTTGTATGTATGTGTGTATGTAGATATACACACACTTACATATACCATGGAATGCTAGTCTACCACTAAAAAGAATAAAATATGGGGCAGCGTCTGTGGCTCAAAGGAGTAGGGCACCAGCACCATATGGCAACAGTGGCAGGTTCAAACCCAGCCTTGGACAAAAACTGAAAAAAAGAATAAAATAACATCTTTTAGGCCAGGTGGGGTGGCTCATTCCTGTAATCCTAGAACTTTGGGAGGCTGAGGAAGGTAGATTGCTTCAGCTCAGGAGTTCAAGACCAGCCTGAGCAAGAGCGAAACCCAGTCTACAAAAAATAGAAAAACTAGCTGGGCATTGTGGCGGGTACCTGTAGTCTCAGCCACTTGGAAGGCTGAGGCAAGAGAATTTCTTGAGCCCAAGAGATTGAGGTTGCTATGAGCTGTAATGCCATGGCACTCTACTGAAGGTGACAAACTGAGACTCTGTCTCAAAAAGAAAAAAAAGAGGCTCAGTGCCTGTGGCTCAAGTGGCTAAGGCGCCAGCCACATACACCTAAGGTGGCAGGTTCGAATCCAGCCCCGGCCCGCCAAACAACAATGACGGCTGCAACCAAAAAAATAGCAGGCGTTGTGGC
>NW_003852520.1:1148638-1150617 GCF_000181295.1 Otolemur garnettii
ACAGGCGCCGAGCCAGAACATTTTCTCCCATTCTGTATATTGTCTATTTACTCCTTTGATTTTTTTTTTTTTTTTTTGCTGTGCAGAAGCTTTTTAGTTTAAGTTTCATCTGTCTATTATTTATTTGTGTCAAATTTCCTTTTAGGATCTTAGTTATAAATTCTTTGCCTAGACCAGTGTTCAGAAGAGTTTTTCCTATCTTCTACAGTGTTTTTGGTTTCAGATCTGACATATAAATCTTTAATCTATCTTGAGTTAATTTTTGCATATGTTGAGAGAGAAGGATCCAGTTTCATTCTTCTGCATATGGATCTCCAATTTTCCCAGCACCATTTATTGCAGAGTGTGTCCTTTCCCCAGTGTATGTTTTTGAGTGCTTTCTCAAAGATCAGTTGGTTTGGGGTATCTGGTTTTATTTCTGAGTTCTCCATTCTGCTCCATTGGTCTATATGTCTACTTTTATACCAGCACCATGCTATTTGGTTACTACAGTCTTGTAGTATAATTTGAAGTCAGGTGCCGTGATGCCTCTGGTTTTGTTCTTTTTGCTTAAGATTGCTTTGGCTATTCAGACTCTTTTTTGGTTCCATATGAATTTTAGAATTATTTTTTCTAATTCTGTGAAAAATGACATTGATATTTTGATAGGAATGGCAATGAATCTGTAGATTGTTTGGGGCATTCTGGTCATTTGCACAATATTGATTCTTCTGATCCACACATGGGATGTTTTTCCATTTGTATGTGTCATTTATAATTTCTTTCATCAGTGACATGTAGTTCCCTTTGTAGAGATCTTTCACTTTTGATAAGTTTATTCCTAGGTATTTTATTTTATTTTTATTTTTGGCAGCTATTATAAATGGAATTTGGTTTTGATTTAGTTCTTAGCTTGGTCATTATTAGTGTATAGAAATACTATTAATTTTTATACATTGATTTTGTAACCTGAGACATTGCTGAATTTTTTAATGATTCTAGGAGTCTTTTGAAGACTTTGAGGGTTTTCTAGGTATAAAATCATATCATCATCAAACAAAGA
This sequence comes from Otolemur garnettii, assembly GCF_000181295.1. Taxonomy (NCBI): domain Eukaryota; kingdom Metazoa; phylum Chordata; class Mammalia; order Primates; family Galagidae; genus Otolemur; species Otolemur garnettii. Next base: position 1,149,681 of record NW_003852520.1, read on the forward strand.
AAATTTGACTTCCTCTTTTCCATTTTGAATGTTCTTTATTTCTTCTGTTGCCTAATAGGTCTGACTAGGGCTTCCAGTATTATGTTGGATACAAGTGATGAAAGTGTCTTGTTTGAGTTCTTTCAAGGTTAATATTAATATGTGAGGCTTTGTTTTTGTCATATTGTTAACTGATTTCTAGTTGTTTTATAAATGGTTTCTTTTTCTTTGTGGTTTGTTGAACTGCTGTCATGTTGCAATTTGTTTCTCTCTTCCTCCTTTGTATGATTGTTTTATTAGACCCTTGAGTTTATTTCTGTATGTGTTTGCATAACAATAAATACTGACCTTTCATTTCCTTGTTTAAAATACTTTTGAGCATTTCCTGTAGGGCTGGTCTAGTAGTGATGAATTCTCTCGGTATTTGCTTGTCTTCAGAAGACTTTATTTTTCCTTCAGAAGGACAACAAAAAAAGAAAATCATAAGCTAGTATCACTTATGCAAAAATTCTTAGCAAAATTCTAGCAAACTAAATTCAAAAGCACATCAAAAAAATAAAATCCACCATGACCATATGGGCTGCAAGGATGGTTCAACATTCAGCAATCCATAAATATGACTCACCACATAAACAGAAGCAAAAGCAAAGATCATATGATCATCTCAATGCAGAAAAAACACTTCACAGAATTCAACACCCTTTTATGATATAAACTCTTAAAGTCATGGGCATAGATGGAACTTACCTAAAAATTATAAAAGCCACATGTGAGAAACCCACAGCCAACATCATACTGAATAGGGAAAAGCTGAGAACATTTCCACTTAAAACTGGAAAAAGACGAGGATGCCCACTGTCACCACATAGGCTAGAAGTCCTAGCCAGAGCAGTCAGGCAAGAAAAGGACATTGAGGGTGGACAAATGGGGAAAGAAGTGGTGAAACTGTCTCTCTTTT
>NW_003852520.1:1150777-1152567 GCF_000181295.1 Otolemur garnettii
CCTGCCACAATGCCTGGCCATTTTTTGGTTGCAGCCATCATTGTTGTTTGGCGGGCCCGGGCTGGGGATTCGAACCTGCCACATTAGGTGTATGTGGCTGGCGCCTTAGCCGCTTGAGCCACAGGCACTGAGCCTGTCTCTCTTTTCTAATGATACAACTCCACCAAGACACTCCTGGAACTAATAAATGAATTCAGCATAGTCTCAGGTTACAAAATAAAGGTGCACAAATCAGTAGCATCCCTATACACCAACAATAGTCAAACTGAAAAGCAAATCCAAGACCCAATACCTTTCACAATAGCTACAAAGAAAATACACTGTCTAGGAATATATTTGGCCAAGGAGGTGAAGGATCTTTTTTTATTTTTTTTTGAGACAGAGTCTCACTGTTGTCCTGGATACAGTACTGTGGCACCATAGCTCACAGAAACCTCAAACTTTTGGTCTCAATCAATGCTCTTGCCTTAATCTCCCTGAGAGCTGGAACTACAAGCACACACCACAAGGCCCAGCTAGTCTTTGTATTTTTTTTTTTTTTTTTTTGGCCAGGGCCAGCTTCAAACCCACCACCTCTGGTATATGGGGCTGGTGCCCTACTCCTTGAGCCACAGGCGCCACCTGAGTTTTTCTATTTTTAGTAAAGATGGAGGTCTCACTAATGCTCAGGCTGGTCTCGAACTCCTGAGCTCAGGTGACCTGCCCTTCTTGGCCTCCCAGAGTGCTAAGATTATAAGTGTGAGCCACTGCACCCAGCCTGAGGTGAAGGAAGACAATCGCAAATGATGTAAGCAGATCAAAAACAATATCATGCTCATGGATCATCAGAATCAACATTGTCAAAATGTTCATACTGCCCAAAGGATTTACAGATTCAGTCAATTCCCATCAAGATGCCAACATCCATTTTCACAGATCTAGAAAACAATAATTCTGCACTTCATTTGGAAGCTGCAAAGAACCTGAATAGCCAAAGCAACATTAGGCAAAAGGGACAAATCTGGAGGCATCACTTTGAGCTATACCACAAGGCTAGAGTCACCAGAACAGCTTGGTACTGGCACAAAAATAGAGACATAGACTAATGGAACAGAGCAGAGAACACAGATTTAAAGCCATCCACATAGAGCCAGCTGATCTTTGACAAAGCAGACAGTGACATACACTGGGGAAAAGAATCCCTATTCAATAAATGGTGCCGGGGAAAGCTGGGTAGCCCCGTGTAGAAAACAGAAACAGATCAGTACCTCTCGCTGTTCACTAAAATCAAGTCAAGATGGACAACAGGCTTAAACCTGAGACATGAAATCACTGGAATTCTAGAAGAAAATCTTGCAAAAACACTTACAGATATCAGCCTAGGCAAAGAACTCACAAAGAAGACCTCAATGGCAATCACAGCAATAACAAATGGGCATCAATTAAATTGAAAATCTTCTCCACAGCCAAGTAAAGTGTTAACAGAGTGAATAGACAGCCTTCAGAATGGGAGGAACTATCCACATGCTGTATATCCAATAAAGGGCTACTAACCAGAATCTCCACAGGTCATAACAAAATCAGCAAGACAAAATAAAACAACCCCATTAAAGGAAGAAGGTGGGGATGGGTGCTCCCGCCTAAGGGGCACCATGTAAGGGCAGATGGCACACCTCCTGGGAGGGGACACAACTGCAAACAGGGACCTTACCTAACAAAGGCAACCACTGTAACCCAACTGTTTATAACCTCATATTAACCTGAAATTTTACAAAACTCTATAATAAAAAAAAGTGGGCAGAAGACATGAA
>NW_003852520.1:1152767-1175142 GCF_000181295.1 Otolemur garnettii
GCGGGTCCGGGCTGGGGATTTGAACCCGCCACCTTAGGTGTACGTGGCTGGCGCCTTAGCCGGTTGAGCTATAGGCGCCGAGCCAACAGAAGCTTTTAAAAGAAGATAGACTAATAGCCAACACATACATGAAATATGCTCAGCATCACTAAGCATCAGGGAAATGCCCATTAAAACCATGTGGAGAGAGCGCCTGAGCTGGCCACGGCTGCTTGGTGATTCACAGGGGCACAGCCAGCCATGGGAAGGGGACCTGAAGGGAGGGGCAGACACCAGGCTCTGTGGCAGGTGACTAGCTGCCCTTTGTTGTCAGCTGGGATGAGGATGCAGCCACACTCCCACCAGCTGCCTGTGATTGCTCAGCAGTGGAGATGTCTGCCACCTGCGCTCGAGGCCTGCGGGCCACCTCCCACCAGCTCCTGGACTAAGTGGAGCTGTCGCCACCCAAGAAATTGAGGTTGTTGTACAACCACCCAGCAGACCTCAAAACAGCTGTTCTTCTTGATCCCCAATTATGAAATGGGGGTTAGTGTGAGCTAGATTGGCTGAAGTGGCCAGACCTGCAGAGAAACTCAGCGCAGCTCTGCTGTTGTGAGGGTCACAGTTTCGTTGGTTAGGACACTCACTTGTAATTATTCCAAAAAATTGAAGTCTGTTTGCTGTTAATTTCTTCGTGGAGGCAGCAAGAGCCTCTCAGCTTTTTCAAGTTTGGAGATATAACCAAGTACTCAAAGCTAAAGCAAGCAAATAAAAGAGTTCCTGACCACCTGAACAGAGATGTGAACATAACACTGGTACCCAGTTTATCACTGATTAGGATAAGGCGATGCTAACTGCTGCCATGTGGAAGGCACAAAGCAATTAACCGTAACTGGGAGCTGGAGCTTGACTCAACAACAAAAAAAGCAAACTTTCAATAAACAGTTTCTCTTTGCATATGACTGAAAGAACTTCTATGCATTCTTATAGCACTTATAGCACTTCTTATAGCATTTTTCTACCATCCGCCCATAATAAATCATACTTGTTCATATATAACCCCCAGCCTCTTTCTGTTCTAGTTAGCCAAAGTCTGTGTATATAAGAACACACAAATTGGCTCGGCGCCTGTGGCTCAAGCGGCTAAGACGCCAGCCACATACACCGGAGCTGGCGGTTCGAATCCAGCCGGGCCGCCAAACAACAATGATGGCTGCAACCAAAAAATGGCCAGGCGTTGTGACGGGCGCCTGTGTCCCAGCTACTTGGGAGGCTGAGGCAGGAGACTCGCTTGAGCCCAGGAGTTGGAGGTTGCTGTGAGCTGTGATGTCATGGCACTCTACCCAGGGGGATAGCTTGAGGCTCCATCTAAAAAAAAAAAAAAAAAGGAACACACAAATTCAGGGGAGATGAAATAATCTGCCTATTAATAGGTATAACTGAAAGGAAGTATTGCTGAAGAGGGTGAGAAATGGATGGTGGAATGGCTATCAAGATGATCTCAAACTATTTTAAAATATTTTAATTTGCTTTGAAAAATCTTCATTTTTAAATATATTATTTAAAGATCTTTTACAGCCATATAGTTTTAAATATGATCATTGTAAAGATTAATAGAGAAAATGTGTTAACACAGTGCCTGGTCCATGATGAGTATTCAGTTTTGAATCACATTTGGTAATATCATATAGCAGAAAAAGCTCTAGGATCAGACAGACCTGAATTTGAATCCCAGATCTATGACTTATACTCTATAACTTTGGACAAGTTAGGAAAGAGCCTGGCGTAGTACCTGAGACCTGAGTAGGCTTTCTGTGAATGGTCAGGACTTCCGTTCCCTTGATAAGGAGAGCCTGGGCATAGATTACTCCACAGTGGAATAATCACCAGTCTGTTTGATTTGGCCTTCCATGTGGAGTGCTAAGCTTTTTTCTAAAGGTGGTAGTAAAAACAGTCTTCATTAGGATTGTAGTTGAGTGAATCACAAAGCAACTTATTTCAACATTTAAAGAAACAAGTGAAAAAAAGAACTTTTTGACTGAAACTATAACTGATGAAGATTTAGCAATCAGGAGTTGAAAACCCCAAACCTTATGATTTGCCCCTTTACTGTCGTCCATCTTTGAGGAGAAAGGATTAGAGGATTTGGCCTTGGTAAAAGTGAAGAAGTTCCAAAGAATCAAATCATTATCACTTTATTTTCATAAGCCACACTGTTATGTTTGTTTGTTTGGCATGTGTATTTCCTAGGTTAGGCAGTGAGGAAAAACATGCATTATAAAAGGTGACATAAACATAAAACATAAAAAAAGTTTATAAAAATGTATTTGTTGGAAAAAACACACATTGAGATATCACCTAACCCCAGTGAGAGTGGCTTTTATCACAAAGTCCCAAATAATAGATCAGCAGCATGGATGTGGAGAGAGAGGAGCACAGTGTTGCTGGGACTGCAATCTGGGACCATCGCTGTGGAGAGTAGTATGAAGATTCCTCAGAGAACTAAAGTAGACCTACTGTTCAATCAAATAAGCCTATTATGGTGTATTTCCCCCCCCCAAAAAAAAAGTCAGTTTATCAAAAGATACTTGTATTTGAATATTTCTCAAAGTATAGCTCCTAATCATGATTTTTTTCTTCTGGGTAGATACCTAATAATGAGATTGTAGGGTCAAATGGAAAGTCTACATTTACATCTTTGAGGATTCTCCATGCTTCTCTCCAAAAGGGCTGTATTAGTGTGCAATCCCACCAGCAGTGTAGAAGTGTTCCCTTTTCTCCACATCCATACCAGCATCTGGTGTTTTGGGACTTTGTGATGTGGGCTAATCTCGCTGGGGTTAGGGGATATCTCAGAGTGGTTTGATTTGCATTTCTCTGATAATTAAAGACAATGAGCATTTTTTCAGGTGTTTTTTAACCATTCATTTGTCATCCTCAGAGAAGTTTCTGTTCAAATCTCTTGCTTACTTGTAGAGAGGGTTGTTTGCACTTTTCTTATTGTTTAATTTGAGTTCTCTGTAGATTCTAGTTATCAGGACTTTGTCAGATTCATAACATGTAAAAATCTCTCATTCTGGGAGAAGTCTGTTTGCTCTGTTTGTGTTACTCTTAGCTGTGCAAAAACTTTTTAGCTTGATCAAGTCCCAGTTATTTATTTTTGGTGTTGCTGCAATGGGTCTTTATGCAATGGTGTTGCTGCAATGTTGCTTTATGAGTCTTCCTCATAAAGTTTTTTTCCCAGGCCAATATCTTCAAGTGTTTTCCCCACACTGTCTTCTAGAATTTTTATTGTTTCATGTTGTAAATTTAAATCTTTTATCCAACAAGAATCAATTTTTGTCAATGGTGAGAGGAGTGGGCCCAGTTTCAGTCTTCTGCATGTGGATAACCAGTTCTCCCAACACCATATGTTGAATAAGGATTTTTTTCCCCATTGCATGTTTTTGTTAGGCTTATCAAATATTAAATGATGATATGTGGCTGGGTTCATCTCTAGATTCTCTATCCTATTCCATAAATTTGTGTCTCTATTTTTGTGCCAGTACCATGCTGTTTTGATCACTGTAGTCTTGTAATATAACCTGAAGTCTGGCAACATGATGCTTCCAAAATTGTTTTTATTTCTAAGAACTGTATTTGCTATTCAGGATTTTTTTCTAATTCCACATGAGTTGAAGTACTGTTTTTTTCAAGATCCTTAAAGTATGACATTGGTGCTTTGATGAGGACTGTGTTAAATCTATAGATTGCTTTGGGTAGTATGGACATTTTAATGAGGTTGATTCTTCCCAGCCATGAGCATGGTATGTTCTTCCATTTGTTAACCTCTTCACTATTTCCTTTATCAAAGTTTCATAATTCTCTTTATAGAGATCTTTCACATCTTTTGTTAGATATATTCCCAGATATTTTGTCTTCTTTGGTGCTATTGTGAAAGGAATAGAGTCTTTCATTTTGTTCTCAGCTGGATAATTGTTGGCATATTAGAAGGCTACTGATTTGTGGGTATTGATTTTGTAACCTAAGACACTGTTATATTCCTTGATCACTTCTAAGAGCTTTGTAGTTATGTCCCTGGGGTTTTCCAAGCATAAGATCATGTCACCTGCAAAGAGAGAGAGTTTGACCTCCTCTGTCCCCATTTGGATTCCTTTGATCTCCTTCTATTATCTGGTTGCAATGGCAAGGACTTCCAACACTATATTAAATAGCAGTGGAGACAGTGGGCATCCTCATCTGGTTCCAGATTTAAGTGGGAGTGCTTCCGGTTTTACTTCATTCAGTATGATGTTGGCTGTGGGTTTGCTGTAGATAGCCTCTATCAGCTTAAGGAATGTTCCTTCTAAGCCTATTTTCTTGAGTGTTTTTATCATGAAAGGATGCTGGATATTGTCAAAAGTCTTTTCTGCATCAATTGAAAGAATCATATGGTCTTTATTTTTTATTTTACTTATGTGTTATATTACATTTATAGATTTGTGTCTATTGCACAAACCTATGTCTCTGGGTAAAACCCAGTTAATCACATGGTGATCACAATGTGTTGGTGTATTCTATTTGCTAATATCTTTTTTTTTTTTTTGAGACAGAGCCTCAAGCTGTACCCCTGGGTAGAGTGCTGTGGCATCACAGCTCACAGCAACCTCCAACTCCTGGACTCAAGCGAGTCTCCCTCCACCTCCCAAGTAGCTGGGACCACAGGTGCCTGCCACAATGCCCGGCTATTTTTTGGTTGCAGCCATCATTGTTGTTTGGCAGGCCCAGGCTGGATTTGAACCTACCACCTTAGGTATATGTGGCTGGCGCCTTAGCCTCTTGAGCCACAGGGGCCGAGCCTATTTGCTAATATTTTATGGAATATTTTTGCATCAATATTCATTAAAGATATTGGTTTACAGTTTTCTTTTTTGTTGTTGGGTCCTTTCCTGGCTTGGGGATCAGGGTGATATTTGCTTCATAGAATGTTTTGGAGAAGATTCCTTCTTTCTCTATATTTTAAAAAAGTTTATGCCTTATAGGAACTAGCTCCTCTTTAAAGGTTTGATAGAATTCTGGTGTGAAACCATCTGGTCCAGGGCTTTTATTTTCTGGGAGATTTTGTTTAATTGATGCAATTTCAGTACTTGACGTTGGCCTGTTCAAGATTTCTAAATGTTTCTGGCTGAGTTTTGGAAGGGATCGTGCTTCCAGATATTGGTCCATCTCCTCTACATTTTCATATTTCTGAGAATAGAGTTTTTGGTAGTAATCATTGAGGATTTTTTGAATTTCTGTGGTATCTATTATTTCTCCTTTATCATTTCTGACTGACATTAGAGATTTTACTTTTCTTTTTCTGGTTCAGGTGGCCAAAAGTTTATCAATTTTATTAAACTTTTCAAAGAATGAACTTTTTGTTTCAGTGATCTTCTGAGTAATTCTTTTCAATATCATTTAGTTCTACTCTAATTTTGTGTATTTCTTTTCTTCTGCTGGGTTTGGCATTAGATTGTTCTTCTTTTTCAAGTTGCTTGAAATGGCCCATTAGGTTTCTGCCTTGGTCTCTTTCTGTTTTCTTGATGAAGGTATCTAATGCTATAAATTTCCCTCTAAGGACTGCCTTTGCAGTATCCCACAGGTTTTGATAGTCTGTGTCTTCATTATTGTTTTGTTCTAGAAAATTAATGATCTCCTCCTTGATCTAGTCAATGACCCAGCTATCATTGAGTGAATGGTTTTTTAGTTTCCATGATTTTATTTGAATATGAAGATTTCCTTTGCTGTTGAGTTCAACTTTTATTCCATGATGGTCTGAGAAGATATAGGGAATAATTTCTATACTTTTGAATTTGTTGAAGTTGGCCTTGTGGCCTAAGATATGATCAATTTTGGAAGATGATCTGTGGGTTGATGAGAAGAATGTGTATTCAGTTTTGTTAGGATGAAGTGTTCTGTAAACGTCTGTTAAGTCCATTTGTTCTAGGTGCTTGTTTAAGTCCATTATTTCTTTGTTTAGTTTCTGCTTGGAGGATCTGTCCAGTATTGCCGATGGTGTATTAAAATCTCCAACTATTACAGTGTGGGAGATATCATATCATTCAGATCAGTTAGGGTTTGCTTCATATATCGAGGAGCATTCTGATAGGGTGCATAGATGTTAACTATAGAGATCTCTTCATATTGTGTGTTTCCCTTGATCAGTATGAAGTGCCCATCTTTGTCTTGCATTATTTTTGTTAGTTTGAATCCCATAGTATCCAAATATAAGATTGCAACCCCAACTTTTTTCTGCTTTCCATTTGCCTGGAATACCATTGCCCATCTCTCCATCTCTTCACCCTGAGTCTTGTTTTATCTTTTGAAGTAAGGTGAGTTTCTTGTAGGCAATAGATATCTGGCCTGAGTTTTTGTATTCAGTTGGCCATCCCATGCCTCTTTAAAGGATAGTTCAAACCATTCCCATTAATTGAGATAATTAATAGATGTGGCAGAGTTTTGGTCATCTTGTTTTTCAGAAGTTCAGAGCTGAATTTTATGCCTCTCACCATTGTGGAAGGTAGGCTTTGTCCTTTAATTTCTGGGTAGGTTTACTTTGGTGATGTACCCTCCTGTTGATTGTTATGAAGAATGAGTCTGAGTATTTCCTGTAGAGCTGGTCAAGTCATGGCAAATTTCCTCAGCATGTGGATGTCAGTGAAGTATTTGATTTCTCCATCACAAATGAAACTCAGTTTAGCAGGATATATGATCCTGGGCTGGAAATTTGTTTAAGAATGTTGAGGGTTGATGACCATCCTTTTCTGGCTTGAAAAGTTTTGGCTGAAAGATTTGCAGGCATCCTTATACTTTTCCCTTTGTACATAATACTTTTCTTACACCTGGCTGCTTGCAGAAGTTTCTCCTTCATATTATCATTGGCAAAATTAATTACAATGTGTCTAGGAGATGTGATGCTTTGTTTGGATTGAGTCATTCTAGGGTTCTGAAACTATCTACTATCTGAATTTCTGTGTCTCTTGCAATACTTTGGAAATTCTCCACCATAATGTCTTGGAGCAGAGAATTTGTACCTTTGGAACCATCCTTTTCTCCTTCAGGAATCCCTATAATTCAGATTTTTTTTTTTTTTTTAGAAAGATCCCATGACTCTCTCAGGGAATATTCTGTTCTTTTTCTTCATTTATTTGCTTCGTTGAATGCTTGGGATAGTTCAAAAGTCTTGCCTTCTTTACCTGAGATTCTTTCTTCACACTGCTCAACTCTATTTCTGAGGGACTCTGCTGTATTTTGAAGCTCCTCGAATACGTTTTTCAATTCTTTAAGCTCTGCTATATATTTCCTCATTATGTCCATATCCTTGATGACTTTGTCTTTGAATTCATTAATTTCTTGAGACAACTTCTGAACTGATGTTTTGGTTCTGTTTCCATCTTTTACTCCAGTCCTATTATCTTATTTGCCATCCATATTCTAAATTATATTTCTAACATTTCAGACATTTCTCTGTGGATGGGATTCTCTGTTGTATTTTCTTTGACATCCCCAGGAGACACTGAGCTGCCCTGACTTTTCATGTTGCCAGAGTTTTTCAGCTGATTCTTCTTCATGAGTATTTTCAATTTCTTACTCTTTTTCTCTTTTTTAGTATGTTAATTATACTTTTTTAGTTGAATAGGTTGTTTTTCATGAATCCACTCGTCACTGTTGTAGTGCCACTACTGCAGTAACAGACAAGTGGTGAATCCACAGCCCCTGTTTCCAGGGGACCAAGAATCAATAGGCCGCCCAGGGAGCCAATCCCTGGATGGTCAGTGCTGCTGAGGAAGAGAGAGACTTCTGATTGCTTGGCATCCTCGGGGCATGGGGGGCAGTCTCAGGTGCTCCCCCGTAGCAGCATTGGGACTTTGTAAGGGGTTAAAATGTGGAAATTCTCTAGGGGCTCAGTGCGCCGGGAGCGCAGCACCGGAGCGTGGACTAACTGGGGTGGGCAGTTTGCCTGGGAAGTTACCAGCCAGTGGGTGGTGCTCAGTCTCGGCTTGGGGAAGTCTGTGGCCAGGCTTTCAGGTATTACTAACTCCTGTATCTTGCAGAAATCCTGCCATTTCTGGGAAACAGCTCAAAAGGTCACGTACTTAGTTAAAAGTTACGAGGTCATCAAGCCCTACTGGCCTGGGAATCCAAAGCATGAGAAAGACGTGGGGAGAGTGCGCCTGGGCTCCTCCGGGCTGTGCCATGGCCGGGGAGGGGCCCTCCAGTCTCCGGAGTTCCGGTTCCTGTGGGAGCTTGTGACCCACCAGGTGCAGACCCCACGCTGGGTCCCTGGCATATGAGGGAATCTCACGCTTACTTGAAGCAGTGATTTTGGTTTAGTATATCTCGACCCACTGCCGTGCAGGTACGAGAAACTAATTAGTAAACATTTCACGAGTTTAGTAGCCAGGCTTTGGTTCAGGGTCGTTGCTATGAGCGCAGGTTTCCCAGAGCGTTAACTCTGAGGTCATGGTTAATGTTGAATGCGGATGGAAAGTCATAAAGTTAGTGACACGTCCCAAAGTATAGCTAGTTAAATTCTGCTTCTCTCCAGATGGATTCTTGGGATTTATTTAGCAAACATTTACTACTGGCATGCGTTCGCACAGAGGTGAAGAAGTCGGCGTCGCCCCAGCCTGGAGGAGCGGGCAGTCTTGGGGGCGGTGAGTGGGAGGGAAGAGACATCTGGTAACTGCGCTGTGGTGAGCAGGGGCTGTGGGAGTAAGTGACAGAGACACTTCCCACACTGACACCTGAAGGATGGAGAGAAGTCAGCAGGTGAAAGTGGGAGGCAGAGACACCCTGCGCAAGCCTGGAGGTGCAGGAGCTGTTGACCTTGAGGACCAAAAGTTCAGTGAGGCGGGAGAGGAGGGGAGGGGGTGGGATGGGAGGGGATGGGGAGGGGAAGGGAGGGCAGGGGGAGGGGAGGACAGGGGAGGGGAGGGGGAACGGAGGGCAGGGCAGGGCCCCGGACCACCCGCGACATGCCCTGTGAGAGGCTTTGCTCCATCCCAGGGGAGAGGGAATCATCCTAAGGCCTATGCCTGAGAGAAAAAGGACAGATTTATTTTCTTGGCTGTAAATTTTTTGGTAATTTTACAATTAATTTTGCATTACTACAGGGATTTCCTTTAAGAAATATGGCTGCACAGCAATTTTGGAAGAAAAAAATAGTGAGAAAATGCAATCGTACTAAGTAAGCCAAAACACCAGTGATGTATAATAGTAAATGTGTAAAAATAGTAACAGTTCCAAAGAACTCTTGGTGTAACAAATTCTTACTTGAATAGTATAAGTGGGTGAAAGTGTGCATTTAAACCTTAGCGCTGATTTATTTTTACATGTAGAACTTACTAGAGAAAGCCCAGTGGGACACCACACATTCTCCCTTCTCTCTTGCACAAAAAGGAATGTTCTTTTTATCAGCAATTTTAAAGATAAATTCTGTGAATGCCAGACTTACACAGAAACTGATAAATATCAATTATCCATATTTTAAAGAGAAATTTCAGGGCATCTAGGAACAAATACTGAGATTTAGAAATAATTTTAGGGGCTGGCGTGTGCCCTATGTCTGTAATCCCAGCACTCTGGGAAGCCAAGACAGGAAGATCCCTTGAGCTCAGGAGTTCAGAACCAGAGAGCAAAAAGGAGACCTGTCTTTACTAAAAATAGAAAAACTAGCTGGGCATCAATGTGGGCGCCTGTAATCCCAGCTACTTGGGAGGTTGAGGTGGGAGGACTTGAACCCTTGAGTTTGAGGGTGCTGTGAGCTTTGCTGAGGCCATAGCACTCTACCCAGGGTGACAGAGACCTTGTCTCTAAATAAATAAATAGGGTGGCGCCTGTGGCTCAAGGAGTAGGGTGCTGGCCCCATATACCAGGAGTGGCAAGTTCTGCCCAGCCCCAGCCAAAACTGCAAAAGAAAAGGAAACTTGCTCCCATATAAATAAATAAATAAATTTGGAGTATCATAATTATTATGAGTTCTAACCAATTCGATTTTGAGCCGGTACATGACAGCACATGCTGCATGTACAACAGGGAGCATGAGGGGACTTTAATCCTGTCTCACTTTCTAGGTAAAGCTGTTCAGAATGAGCAGAAAGGATAGAAAAATGAAAGAACTACAATTGCTGATTATTGAATACTTTTTCCTACCAGGCACTGTGCTAGGCCCTTCACATAAATGGGGCATTTATGCTACATAAAAACTCCGTGATGAGTGATTTCCATTCTCATTTTCTAGGTGAGAGCTAATAGATTTTATTGATAAAGAAGTCAAAGACTCAAAATTACATCTTTGTAGCTGATGGATTTAGGTCTTTAATCTAAATTCATATAATTCATTTATGTATTCATTCAACAAATATTTATTGAGCTCCTACTGTCTACCAGAACTTTTGTAGAGGTCTAAAAATAGTGAAATCTGGACCTTCCTCATCGGGAACTAAGGCTTCTTAGACTGCCTCACCATGATGAGAAAAGCACTGGAATGGGCTTTGTTCCCAGGCCCGGCTTCCGGGATGCTTGGTAAAGCTGAGGAAGGCTTATCCAGAAATCTGATGCTCGAACAAAGGTTTGGGTGTTGCCAGGCAGAGGAGAGGGTGAGAATCCCAGGGAGGAGGAATAGGAAGTATGTAAAATACTCATGTGGCAGGGGCGTCCCCAGAGGCTGCAGGTGGAGCGAGGACATGGGAGCTGTTAGCCTCGTGTGCCAAGGAGGTAGGACTTCCTGGAACACACAGTGAAAGATAGAGTTCAGTGGCAGTCTCTAAGGTCTCCTGGTCTCTAATGTCCCTTAATTCGTGCTCTCTGGAAAATACAAAGTTTTAGAAGGCTTTTGTCATTGTGGGTTTAAGCAAAACAGATTGTTCAAAGAACAGTGATAAATGGGGAAAGTATTTTGACTCACGTAACTTCTCACTAAAATTGGCAATATTTGTAGTCCCACGGGAACTATGTTTCCTTAGAACATTCTGTCCTCTGTCCTTGGGAAACCTTGTTTTAAAAAAAAAGAAAAAACAGAGGCTATAGAGGAATGTCTGAAGACTAGTCCAGTAATAAGAGTTGTGCTGCCCTGAAGGCTGGCTACTCACCAGCTACTTTCCTGTATTATTTCAAATCCTGGCCCCAACCCTATGAATCAGACAGTATTATCCCCATTTTATAGATGGGGACTGAGGCTTAGGGAGAAAGTGATTAGCCAGACACAAGGAGCCCAGCCAGGATTTCAAACTCAGGTCTCTCCAGATTCAAAGCCCCAGTTCTTCCAGTTTTCAAAAGGTTCTCTAGAGCCTGGAGGCTTCTGTGGAGGTGACCTTGGGTACTTCAGTAGGCCAGGAGACACAAGCCCCAGAGGGACCCCCATTCCTTAAAGCGGAGCCGCTCAGCTTTCACTTTTTACCTTGGGTTTTCATATTCAGTTTTATTGGGAGAGAGACCCCACTACCAATGGTGAGTAGCATGGAACCTACTGCACTGACCCTGGCTCCTCCGCAAGAGAAACAAGCTGAGCAGGTGCCCTGAGCAGGTGAAGTCACAGGGTTCCGGGGAGGCTGCCCAGGATACGAGTCCCTGTCCCTTGGAGTATAGGGTTCTGGTGGAGACGTGCACACGTGGTCAGAGCCTTGTGAAACTGATCGAAGTAAGATTGTATCCTTTAGAAAAAATGGAATATACTGTGTATCAAGCCAGACACTTGGAGCTTGTGTGAGTGACAGGCTGTCTCCTGTGTTGGGTTAGGGAAAAGATCCCACCCTTGACAATGGGCACCGCACACTGTCTTCCTGAGCTCTGGGCAGGCAGCCGCCCTAAGTACCTCAAAATGCTCAGAAACACGTAACCACTGCCACTGGTGTGCCTGCTTCCCCCTCGCCCCTGAGAGTCAGACTTACACAGACCCGACTGAGGGACCAGGTGGAAGGAAAAGGCAGGAGAGTATGGTCCTCAGGAGCTTGGGGTCTTCCAGTGAGCACAGAGACAGGTGCAATGCTGGGACTGCAGGAACCTGTCTGGTTGGTGGGACAGAGTCCCCTCGGCATCCTTAACGTCTGAGACAAGAAGATGGCGGTGCAGCACCAGGGTGCTGAGCCTGCCCAGACCAGCCTCAACTGCTCCTGCGCACCCAGGCCTGGGGGGTGAAGGCACACAAGTGACCGGGTGTTCCTCACCCCCGGGGCCCATGCTATGGGGGGCCCATGCTATGGGGGAAGGCTTTCCCTTGCATGCTGCAGATGGGAATTAAGGGAGGAAAACAAAATCACCTTGTACTTTGGGTAAATTAACAATCCAGGTTGCCAAAACAGCAAGGCTGGCTCGTCAGAGATCCGAACTGTGTCTCCCCTGAGGGACAGACCATGAGCTGGACAATGGTGCGCACGGTCTAGTGACAGGCCATTTAGTTGTATGCTGAAACTCCAGGGAAATAGAGTAAGTGATGGGGTGGAATACTGCCCAGTGTGACAGGGCAGCTCCTAGCATTTGCGTTCTAAAACACTGTATTTAGGTCACCGGTCACGGTGGGAACTTACAGGTCATAGTGACTAATAAGAAAAGAAGTTTAGCAATGACTTTTTTTTTCTCCCTCTTTTTATATAGCCTTATAACAAATTATCATCTGGTAGTCATTTTAAAAATAGGTTTCTGACTGGGCACAGGAGCTCATGCCTGTAATCCTAGCACTTTGAGAGGCCAACACAGTAGGATCGTTTGGGGCCAGGACTTAAAAGACCAACCTGGGCAACATAGCAAGACCCTTTCTATAGAAAGTAAAATAAGGAGGAGGCAGTGTGGCGGTGAGCACCTGTAGTCCTGACTACTTGGAAAGCTGAGGCAGGAGGATTGCTTGAGCCCAGGAATTCAAGGTGATAGTGATCTGTGATCATGCCACACTCTTCAGCCTGGGCAGCAGTGAGACTGTCTCATGAAGAAGACTCATGGTCATGAACACAGATCTGGACCAACACAGGTTGTCCAAATCCTGGATCTGCTGTTGAGTAACTGTGATCCTGAACAAAGTGTGTGCCCTCTCTGGTCCTGTTTCCTCATTTGTAAATTAGAAATAAAAGTATCTACTTCATAGACAACCCGTGGGAGGGCTAAGTCAGTAACTATAAATATGAATTGCTCAGAATGGGACTGGCACGTAGGAAATGCTACTGAAGAGTGTGCTCTGTTATGGCTGTTAATTGGGGCATTTGGTGGCTTTAAAACATGGCGCTGTGGTGTGTGTTTAAAACCCTGAAAGCTGGTGTTTACTGACAGCAAGGAGGAGTTCTGCTTTATCTCACTGAATCTAAACAATACCTGTGAGGTAAATACTAATTTACAGCTTTAGAGAGATGACTTGCCAGCAGTTAAGTAACTTGCCCAGAGCCACAAAGCAGGCACCCAGCAGATGAGGATGAGGCTGGCCTGGTTCCTGCCAGCACACTTTGGGACCTGATAGCATCCAGAACAAACCCTCTTATTTTCTTTTACTTTATTATTTTACTTATTTTAGAGGCAGGGTCTCACTCTGGCACTGAGGCTGGAGAACATGGTGTGATCATCGCAGTTCCCTGCAGCCCTGAGCTCCTGGGCTCAGGTCATACTCCCACTTCTGCCTCCCAAAGTGCTGGGGCCACAGGGTGAGCCACTGGGCCTAGCCTAGGCCCCCTATTTCATGGAAGAGGAGCCTGAGGCCATAGGACAGATTGCTCTCTAGTGAGACTGTGAAGCCCACATTCGGAAACTAGATCTAACACTGAGGCTGTGTTTTTCTATGTAGGATCCAATTGCTTGTGGTATGTTTGACAAAAAAAGCTCAGGATAAATCATCAGATAGCAGCCATTCCATGGCATCTAGCGTACGTGCACTCAGACACTGTGTAACAAATCATCCTTTGGCTTAATTCGCTTATACACTTGACAATGGGAATGAACACAGAAAAACAAGGGATTTTAATCTACTTTTGCATTTACTTTGGAAAGTCTCCCCCATCTCTTTAAAAGATTTAAAAAGCATGCTTAACAGTAATGTACTTTTCGGAAAAGAACAGCCCGTTTTTCTCTTTTTTTGAGACAGAGCCTCAAGCTGTCACCCTGGGTAGAGTGCTGTGGCATCACAGCACACAGCAACCTCCAACTCCTGGGCTCAAGCGAGTCTCCTGCCTCAGCCTCCCAAGTAGCTGGGACCACAGGCGCCCACCACAATGCCTGGCTATTTTTTGGTTGCAGCTGTCATTGTTGTTTGGTGAGCCCGGGCTGAACTCCAACCAGCCACCTTAGGTGTATGTAGCTGGTGCCTTAGCTGCTTGAGCCACAGGTGCCGAGCCCCATTTTTGTCTTTATTGCTTTTTTTTTCTCCAGGTTTTTTTTTTTTTGTGCAGGGCCGGGTTTGAACCCACCACCTCTGGTAAATGGGGCCAATGCCCTGCTCCTTTGAGCCACAGGCACCACTCTCTCTCTCTTTTTACTTAGTGACATCACTGGCCTGCCCAGGTGAGAGCTTTCTATCTATGGAAACAGGTGCACATGGGATATAGGGAGATGTAGACTTAAAGCATCTCTTACAATAGTAAGAAGTAAAATAACAGTCATCTAATTAAGGCCACTGAATTAATTGTGCCCTTAAAATGGTTAAATGACAAATTTTATATTGTGTATGTTTTACCACAGTTTTTTAAAATAACAACATGATATACCAAAAACAATTGAATTGTACACTTTCAATAAACCAGTTATATGATATGTAAATTATATTTCAGGAAAGATGTAAGAAAGACTCATACACTCATCAGTAGAGAACTAACTGGTCAGCTTATGCCAAACCCAGTCAATGGAATATTATACAACTTTTTTTTTTTTTTTAGAGACAGAGTCTCGCTTTGTCACCCTGGGTAGAGTGCTGTGGCATCACAGCTCACAGCAACCTACAGCTCTTGGGCATAGGCGATTCTCTTGTCCAGCCTCCAGAGTAGCTGGGACCATAGGCACCGCCCTATTATACAACTTTTATTAAAAATGAGGTGTTTGCCCAGGGCCAATGTCCAGGACATCCTGTGAAGTAAGCTCCGTGTCCCCTCTCCGCGCCTCTGCACACACTAAGGGCAGGTGTCTGCAGCTCCACATCACCGGATTCGCTCTTGTGAGTGTCGTTACGCAACTCGGCTTCTCGGCTTCTGTACACTGGAGGTTGGTGCGTGTGGAGATACTCGTTGGTTTTAACCGCTTTGTACTATGCTGTGGGGTGATTGTATCATAGCTCATTGAATCATTTACATATAAATGAGTATCTGGGTCATTTGCAGCTTTCAGATATTTCAAATAATGCTGTGAACAAGCACATTAGCTCTGTAATTTCCTAAGGTGGGCGTTGCTAACTCAGCAGGTGTGGGAGACGCTGAGAGCGCGCCCTTCCTAAGACGCTTCCTACACTTCCAGAACCGCAGGACTCGGCATTTCTCTACATCCTAACCAACAATTTTAAATTTTTTCCAAACAACTAGGTTAAGAAAAATCCCCAGGCTTGGCACCTGTGGCTCAAGTGGCTAAGGCGCCAGCCACGTACACCCAAGGTGGTAGGTTCGAATCCAGCCCACCCGCCAAACAACAATGACAGCTGCAACCAAAAAACAGCCAAGTGTTGTGGCGGGCACCTGTGGTCCCAGCTACTTGAGAGGCAGAGGCAGAAACTCACTTGAGCCCAAGAGTTGGAGGTTGCTGTGAGCTGAGATGCCACAGCACTCTACCCAGGGTGACAGCTTGAGGCTCCTGTCTCAAAAAAAAAAAAAAAAAGAAAAATCCCCAGTTTAAATTGCATTTTCATGATTGAAAATCCTGAGTGTGTCTTCACATCTATTCAACACTAAATAAATACCAAGGCCCGGCTCCAGACGCCGGAAGGCAGGGGCCACCTACAGATCCTGCCCCTGGACAGGACATTGACACGTGGATTGGCCGAGTGTATTTCCTCAGGCCATTTGTCTCTGTTTCTAGTTATTCTTGAGCTTTGTTAGATATTTTCTTGGATACTTTTTGTATATATGTAAGTGTGTATATGTACCGATATTTTCATTGATTCTGTGGCTTGTCTTTTAAACTTCAGTGTCTTTGAACTTACAGAAGTTTTTAATTTTTATGAGGTCATTCTTATCAGTCCCTTTCTTTTTGCTTTGATGTTGTCTGTCTCCTTTAAAAAGGCCTCATTACCCCAAGGTCAAAAACATCTCCCATACCTTTTTCACTATTTTTATACCTTCAGTTTTTACAGTTAGCACCTAAACCCACCTGGAATCTATTTGGGGGAGTAGAGTGCTGTATAGATAGATTTCCCATCTTACAATGTATATTTTTGAGTGTTAAAAAAAAAATTTTTTTTTGGTTGTAGTTGTCATTGTTGTTCTTGGTGGGCCCAGGCTGGATTCGAACCCTCCAGCTCCAGTGTATGTGGCTGGTGTCTTAGCCCCTTGAGCTACAGACACCGAGCCAGAGTATTCTTATTTTTTTAAAGTATGTATGACTTTTGTAAGCTGTGAAGATTTTAGAAAGATACTCAGGAAATGGTGGCATGTTCTGGGTGGGGTCCAAGAGTTTACAATTTTAACAGTATCTCAGGAGAAAAGGGAGAATAATGAGGAAAAAAGGCTGGCTCGTGGAGTAGATCTGGGTCATAAGGGCTCTAGATAGGGCCTGGGGCAGAAAGAGGAACCCCACACACACACACTGGCCTTGTCCCAGGAGCTACGGCAACTCAGGAAATATGTGAAATGTTACAGTTTTGCAAGAATCAGAAGACAAACCAGAATCAATAACAGATTAGGTAGGTGCTTTATCTTCGTCATCTAGAACTAATATGAGTTTGAGGCTGGGCACGGTGGCTCATGCCTATAATCCCAGCACTCTGGGAGGCTGAGGAGAGTGGATTGCTTGAGCTCAGGAGTTCAAGACCAGCTGGAGTAGGAGTGAGACCCTATCTCTATTAAAAACAGAAAAGTAAAACAGGCATTGTTGGGGGCACCTGTAGTTCCAGCTACTCAGAGGCTAAGGCAGGAGGATCACCCAGGTGTTTGAGGTTGCTGTGAGCTATGATGCCATGGCACTCTATGAAGGGTGACAAAGTAAAACTCTGTCTCAAAAAAAAATTTTTTTAGAGATAACACTGTATTTAAAAATAATCCAGCCCCGGATAAATGACTGACTTTCTTCTCATTCACCCAGGCTAGCAAATGTTAGTAAAAGTGGACAACTGTAGTGTGTAGGCAAGTTCATTAACACTTTTTAGATTCAAGAAAGAGAATGACGTGTGGCACAGCCAGGAGTAATAAGTGAGCAGCCCTCAGTAGAAAATTCTGTAGAAGGGGAGTGGGAGCTACTGTGGGCTGTGCTGATCCCAAATCAGCACAGCACCTGCTCCCCAGGGCGTTAAACCCCACGTCCGTGTAGTGACCATGTTACACCAACAAGCTTAGAAATGCCAGTTCATTTATCAGATATGTTTGTTTGCTTCTCACATATATTCTTCCAAGTGCTCCTTCACTCCTAAAGTAACTCCATGGAGAGCGTCGTCAGTCCTATTTCACACATGAGGAAACGGAGCCTCCAGAGAATTTTAAGTCAGGTGCTCAGGGGCTGCACATGCAGTAGCAGGTCTGGGATTCGGACCCAAGTTGTCTGGCTTCAGATTAGCATAACTGCTGTACTGCAGCATCCAAATTGGCTATCACAGCAGATGCAACGGTCAGGAAAGAATCATACTCTGAGAAGCCTCACAAGGCAGAGCTGAAAGCCTGTCTCAGGGACAGCCACATGCTCCTCAGTGGCTATCAGGCCACCGGCACCCCTGACTTCTGCTGCAGTGACCGGTCTGTGTTCCTGGCACAGGCTGGCCATGTGGTTAGAAGAGAAACGGAGAAGAGTGTCTTGGGGTCTGAGACGCAGCGCGTCAGTGCAGAGACAGGCTCTGATTGTGCATCTCTCTGGAAAATAGTGGTTCTCAGCTCGGTGTGCAGCCACAGCGGGACACCGCACAGGCCTGGGAGCAGGTGACCTGTGCTTACACAGCAGCGTGTGGCCCCAGACAGGGCAGCACCTGGAGGTGGGCACAGGGGTGTGTCTCAGTGCTTTCTGCACATGTGTGTTCAATTTCTAAAAATCCACAGTGAGCTGTTTGATGTATAGTATTCTGTGTGTGTGTGTTTCACCAAAGAGGTTTGTGGAGGAAGAAGTTGAGACAGAGTCTTTGTTACCCTGGGTAGAGTGCTGTGGCATCACAGCTCACAGCAACCTCAAACTCCTGGGCTCAAGCAATCCTCTTACTTTAGCCTCCCGAGAAGCTGGGACTACGGGCACCCACCACAGTGCCGGACTCCTTTTTCTATTTTTGCTAGGGATGGGGTCTTGCACTGAAGAGTTTTTAATGGTGTGAATTAGAGTCAGATGAGGTGTTTGTGGAAAATGCAAACTCCTGACCTCATGCCTGGAGATTCCTATTCTGGAGTTTGCAATTTTAACAAATACCACAGGTAATTCTGCTGCAGATTGTCCAAAGATACACTTGGAGAAACACAGCAAAGCCACCAACCTACTGTGTTGATGATCTGCTCAGCACTGGGCTTCAGCAGGACTTTATAAGCAGACCAAAAGAATCACTGAGAGTGACTAAATTCTGTCAGACTACCAGACTGTCTAATGACTGTCAGACTGGAGGAAATCAGACTGTCCCATGGCAGAGCAATGTCATCTTGAGAACCACCTAGTGACCATGTTTGATTCCTGCATACCAAGGCATTTTCCCAGCAGTGTACCCTATAAAGGCATTAATGTACACAGTTATGATTTAATAAAAAAATTAAGAGGTTAAAAAAAACAATGCCATAGCATAGAAAACCCCTCGTAAAGATGCTTATCTGACTTTCCCAGTCATCACCAGACAAGGGGTTCTAAGTCATAACGAGCTGCACAAGTCTTTACCCTAAAAACCTTGCCATGGAAGGGGGACTTTCTGGAGGGCAGGTGCCTGGATCCACCCTCTGCCTGAGACACGGCTTGTGCTCTTAGGTCCCTATTAAATGCTTCTTTCTGAAGAATTGGATTTGTCAGCCTGTTTCTTCAGCTACTCCTGAGCTGTTGGAGGTAGGTTTATACAGACAGGCTCACCGGGGAGGAAAAACACATCTTGCCTGTGTCGGCCACGATCATTGTAAATGCATGAAAATGCAAAAACCCTCTATAAAGTGCCTGCCACAGACTTTCTCTGGAGCCTTTCCATGCCTATCATGAGAGATGTTTTAAAACTTTCTGTATTTCAACACAAAGAGAATAAATGCCAGGCTGTATTCTACTAAAGTTTATCTCTGTTAGAGAGAGGTCATCCAGGCAGTGAGGTGGATCAGCTGTAACCCTAGCAACTTTGGAGGCCGGGATGGGAGGATGGATTGAAGTTAGGCATTAAGCCTATCCTGAGCAAGAGTGAGACCCAGTCTCTACCCAAAACAGAAAAACTAGCCAGGCAAGGTGGTGGGCACCTGTAGTCCCAGCTACTCAGGAGGCTGAGGCAGGAGGATTGGTGATCTCAGGAGGTTGAAGAAGCAGTGACCTTCCTAGAGGAAGCCATGGCACTCTAGCCCAAGCGAAAGAGTGAGACTTTGTCTCCAAAAAGCAAAAGATGAAATGAAGAAGTCATCCATATGTTACTGTCACTACGGACGTCCTCCACTCCCCTGCCTCCACCCAAATACAGAAGCCACACTCACACTGCTCCCAGCTTCTCACTGGGCTTTGTCATATCCACCATGACACCTCCTGTGTGTTAAATGGTGTGTTAAATGTTAAATTATCCACGAGCTGACCTTCTGGTTGGTCTTTAAGTGCTCATCTGACTCTGAGTGCTGGTCAGGCTTGTCCCCGTTGCTGTGGTCCTGGAGCTGGTGACTGCTGGCTTGCCGAGCAGTGGGGAGCCTTGGCTGGTCTTGCTGCCTCCCTCCCCTAAGAAGCTGCCTTGTCTTTTCAGCCCAACCGTTCAACAGACTGGGTGCATGAAGGGGTAAGAGGTCTATTAAGGGCCCTGTCCACAAAGTGCTTGGTGACAGTTGGGGTGAATTGAGCCATGTTGTCAGAGAGGGTGAAGGCTGCCACCACGTGCTCCCAGTGGTGGTACAGAGTCGTGATTGTCCTGGCAGGCTTGAGCTGAACCAGAGCTACGTCGATTCATTGTGAGAATTCTCCAAAGTGTCTCTGGAATCGCTCCTTATAATATGCAGACTTGCCTCCAAGGTCCTTTGTCACAGCTAAGGAACAGTAGGCACCTTTCCGAGGCCTGACTTGTATCATGTGTTTATGTGTCTGACACCAGTTTGGGGCTGTGGACGTGGCATCAGGCCCACCCCTTCTGAGAGCATTCTGCCAGTGGGTGCTGTGCTGGTGACCACACTGCCTCATGCTGTCTGTGCAGACAGCAGGGTACAAATCATTGATTACAAATAAACTAACTGCAAACAAGATAAGATATGCTTTAATGGGAAGGTAAACTCAGGTGGCTTATTCATAGCTACACTTCCTCCTGTTCCTTCTCAAATAGACACTTCTCCACCCACAGTGTAAGGTGAGAGCTGATGTGAGATGCAAGCTGGTTACACATTGGTGCAGCTAGAGTTGAGCCTGGAGATTTTCTAAACTGAAAATGTTGAGTGGGGGTGGCCGTGGACAGTCCAGAGCCTTCACATCCACTGTTGCTCCTGCAGACATACTGAGCAAGAGCTGCGGTTACGGGGAGGAGATGGCACTGCTAAACGCCAGTCTTCAGCTTAGGGGAGGCTTGTGATCAGCTGGCTATAAACGCATGACCTCAGAAACAGTTGGGAAACTTACTGACTTCAAAAATAGATCCAGAATTCTTGGTCTTATGTGTGCACAGGCCTCCTTTACAGATAAAATTAACTTTAAATTGGAAGCAGTCTGCGTCCCAAAGCTCCTACAGACAGAAGAGAATCAACAGGTGATGGTCCAGAGAGCACCTGTCATCCCCCAGTCTGGCCCCGCCCTGCTGGAGGAGGTACTTGTTACCAGTGACTTTCTGTTGTGGGGAGTGAAGCTCTTCCTTTGTTTGGGGGGTTGGATGCTTCAGCATCTTTGTCCTAAGAAAAGGAAATATCCTGAGGTTTATCTTACAAGGGTACAAGTGAATCTTTCTAAGAGTAGAATGTGAACGTTTTAAAACAATAACTAAGAAAATGACACGAAGGCTATGTTAACCAGTTTGATGGAAGTGTTTCAGATTGTGTGTGAAAACCCCACACTGTACCCCAGAAGTGCATTAATGTAGTTACCATTCAATTTAAAAAAAAAGAAGAAGAAAACATGGAAATATAAAAAAAAAAAAGAAAAGGAAATATCAATCGCATCTAAGGTAACCTTAGAGAAAACTCAGGAACCCAGTTCAAAGCCCAGCTGTGAAAGGTTCTTCATTGTCTGTAAAATTAGGATGGTAATACTTGCCTTATTTATCTCACATTCAGGATTAAGTGATAAGAGAAAGCGTGTGAAAACACTTTGGAAATTATATACTATATCTATAGTGAGGATGTCATCAAAATGAGTATTTATTATATATTCTTGGGAGGGGGGCAGAGTCTTACTCTGTCACCCTCAGTAGAGTGCCTTGGCATCATAGCTCACAGCAACCTCAAACTTTGGGCTCAAGTGATTCCCTTGCCTCAGCCTCCTGAGTAGCTGGGACCACAGGCACACACCATAACATCCAGCTAGTTTTTCTATTTTGTGTAGAGATGGGGGTCTCACTCTGGCTCAGGCTGGTCTTGAACTCTTGAGCTCAGGCAACCCACCTGCCTCTGCCTCCAGAGTGCCGAGATTATAGATTTGAGCCCCCACACCGGCCTAAAGGTTCATTTTTGAGATTTAAAATATGTCATAATGGTAACACTAGTGAGAAGTCTACCTCTGTTAATCCATCAAATGTCTCAGTTGTAGGTCAAGTTTAGTCCTTGAAGAACCTAATTTTGGCTGCTTCAGAGCTCCTTCAGCTATTAGGAACTCCGTCTGGACTGGAACATGCTGCACTTCAGACTGAAAGCCTTTTAGAGTACAGGCTGAGAAGTAGGGCCCTGACTAAAAGCCTCTCTTCTCCAGAGTAGTCTGTGGGGAAACTGTGTGTGTGTGTGAGTCCATATGTGTGACCTGGGGATGCAGTGTGTGTGTACATATGTGTGCGTGTGTGACCTGGGGAATGGAGGGTATGTGTGTGCATGTGTGACCTGGGGAATGGAGGATATGTGTGTGCAGGTGTGTACATGTGTGTGCATGTGTGACCTGGGGATGGAGTGTGTGTGTACATATGTGTGCATGTGTGACCTGGGGAATGGAGGGTATGTGTGTGCATGTGTGA
>NW_003852520.1:1175651-1176473 GCF_000181295.1 Otolemur garnettii
CATGTGTCACCTGGGGATGGAGTGTGTGTGTACATATGTGTGTGTGTGACCTGGGGATGGAGAGTATGTGTGTGTGTACATATGTGTGCATGTGTGACCTGGGAAATGGAGGGTGTGTATGTGCATGTATGTACATATGTGTGCATGTGTGACCTGGGGATGGAGTGGGGGGAGAGGGAAGGTGGAGTCTCGAGAGGAGGCAGGCGGAACAGGTGCCTGTGACCTCGCCCCTAAAAGATGAGCGTCGCTGGTACCAGATTTCCAGTAAGCTGTCTTTTGTGGAGTCAAATGAGTCTGAACTAGCTCATCCTAAGTTATACCATGTGTCACCTACAGGCACACCAGTCGGGTAGGAAGAGCCAGTACCTCACCCCTGAGCCAGAATGTTCCTGGCCCACGGGGACAAGACCTGGAATGGACAATGGCAGCACAGTGTTGCTGTAATGATTTCATCTTTCATGACACTTGACAAATCTTTTGGAGAACTTGCTTGTACTTTAAGATAACTGTGCTTAATCTCACTACTGTGATTGCTGAGCTGCCCTTCAAAAACATGATCTGATCATCTTTGGCCTCTATCCCAAGGGACCAAAAAGGGAAGTTCTCAGCTTTTTATAGTATGAGGCCTCTAGAGATTTTCACTTTGGGGATTTAAAAACAAGTTTCCTGTCTATATATGAAAAAAAGACTAGAAGGGCAAGTAGAAAAATTATGATGGTCATGGACATGAGAATTATGTCCATGTAGAGAAAAAACTCTACTTTTTAAAAACTTCCTATAATTTCTTGTTTGAAAATTAAAATGTTTATAGGAAGGGAAACA
>NW_003852520.1:1176848-1182939 GCF_000181295.1 Otolemur garnettii
AGCCTCCCAAGTAGCTGGGACCACAGGCACCCGCCACAACGCCCAGCTGTTTTTTGGTTGCAGCCATCGTTGTTGTTTTGGTGGGCCCAGGCTGGATTTGAACCCGCCACCTTAGGTGTACGTGGCTGGTGCCTTAGCCACCTGAGCCATAGGCGCCGAGCCAACTGTCCTGAAATTTAAAAAAAAGAAAATTTATTTCAACCCAATCTATGTTCAGATTTTTCCTCTCCTTTTCTAAAACTAAGAACTGTCCCTAATTTAGAGAAATTGAAATTCCCAAACCTTCTCATTCATCTGTTCAGGAAGAAATGAAATGAAACCTAACATCTGTATTTCTTGGGTATATCAAAACATTAGTGTCATGGGAGCGAATGTGCAAGTAACTGAACCCCATCTCCCTGAGACACTGGAATGATCTAGATCTCAAAGCCAGATACTGAACTCCATCTCCCTAAGACACTGGAATGATCTAGATCTCAAAGCCAGATATTTGGTGTGGATCTCTGTTCTTTCTTATATAGAAAAACTCTAAGAAGGTCCCTCTGCTCTGTATTTGATCTAGAAAACTGGGTCTTTTCCAGAACTCACCCAACATGTTACTTCACAGACTAGCTGCAGACTTTTCATCAACCCTGGGAAGCAGTTCTATCTAACCTCTGGGCCAGGGAAGCCCAGGCTCCAGTTGGGCCTTCTCAGGTTTGTTAATCTGTCCAGTCGTCCATTCACTCAGCAGACACTTCTCCATCATCTACTGTGTATGTACTGGGCACCACGCTAGATTCCTGGAGCTCATGGACACACAGTCCCTTGCCTGTAGGAAAATCAGGGGTCTCAGGAGGGTCTGTGAGAATTCAGAAGGGACATTCTGGCTTGGCCCCTGTGGCTCAAGCAGCTAAGGCGCCAGCCACATACACCTAAGGTGGCGGGTTCAAATCCCCAGCTTGGGCCTGCCAAACAACAATGATGGCTGCAACCAAAAAAAAAAAAAAAAAATGGCCGGGCGTTGTGGCGGGTGCCTGTGGTCCCAGCTACTTGGGAGGCTGAGGCAGGAGACTCGCTTGAGTCCAGGAGTTGGAGGTTGCTGTGAGCTGTGATGCTATGGCACTCTACCCAGGGGAATAGCTTGAGGCTCCGTCTAAAAAAAAAAAAAAAGAAAAAGAAGGGACATTCTGCTCAGGCTGATGAGGGAGGGACTGGGCAGGAGAAAGTGAGGAAAGTGTCAGGCGACAGGGGCTTTTAGCTGAGCCTTGAAAAGGCGAGTGAAGTTAGCCACATTGACCAGGGGGTTAGGGATGATCCATGCAGAAGGAAGAGCTGAAATTACAGTGTCAAGGCAGAGGTTGAGGTTGGGAGCTACACGTACAGAAGAATATTGAGAGCCTGGTCAAATGGGACTGGGGCAGGAGACCCGCGGCAGGAAGGGAGGAACCCCGAGGGGTCTGGCACCCCGGGTGAAGGACGAGGCTCTTCGGTCTGGACACCATGGGTAGCTGTTGCAGGAGGAGCAGTGGGGCCACGGGTTCCAGTTCACCTTCATTATACCCCCAGCAATGGAAAGTTTACCAGACAGTGTGCTTCAGGTTGACTTTGTTTTTTCAAATGATGAAAGTGATGTCAGAACAGAAAATTACTGTTTTTCAGGACAGCAGAGTCAGTGACTGGCATTTGTTTCAGCTGGCTGAATGCCAGGCTCTGGATAGGCATTCTACAATTATCTATTGAAAGAATAAGTGAGAAAGTGAAAGATTAAGCCTTTGTATAGGAGTCATTTAATCAATGGGATTGTAACTGATTTTTTAAAAAATTCAAGCCAGCATTGAAATAAGCATCCTGTGCACTCAATACTAATTTGAAATTAGTAGATGAACAACTACAGGCCCACATGAGAGAAAAAATACGATTCAATTCAAGAAGGGGGGGCGAGGAGGATGAGAGAGGACTCAGTAAGTCCCACCTAATGGGTACAATGCAGCACCTCCTATAAACACAAACAATTGTATGTTTCTTTATATTAATCCAAAATTTAAAAAAAATTATGTCAGGTGCATCTAGTTACACTGGGCAGCTGCATGGAGCCCGTCTGGGCTGCAGTGGCCGGCCACAGTGCTGACTGCTGCCTTCAGCTTGGTCTGGGCCTGGGGTTTGGTCACGACCTTTGCTGCCCAGCCGCCTGATGTCAAGCAGGCCTGTGTCCGCTGCCGGCTGCCTTTCTGTCTCCAGCTGTGTTTCCGTGAGCCCTTCAAGGGGCTCGTCTATTTGTCTCTCTTGAAATTGTCCCCTTCACTTATCACCCAGCCATTACTGAGGTCTGTCTGTCCTGTGTTCTCCAGGCACCAGCTTCACTCTGCTGGGACCCAGAGCCTCAGCTCCACAGTCATGTCTGTCCACACACGGATACTATCTGATGGTGTAGGCAGACATAGTGACATAGCCCAGGAAGTAATTCCAAGAGGCAGACTTTGCCAGCGACATCTCCCCATGGGATTCCTCTTCAATACAGTGTTTTCAGTGTCTTGACATAATATTGATGTATTGGCTGTCCACTGTCAATCAACAGGAACGGTTAATAGGCAGGACACCTCTGGTTCTCGCAGAACAAAACTACAGCATTTCAGAAATTGAGTTGACCAGGAAGACACTATATAACACCAACAGAGGCTTATATATAATTTGTGTCAGGTAAGTAGTTTTAAAACAGCTTCTAAAGTTGCTTCACTTCTGGGTCACCTCCACAAGGTGGGACTTGTCTTATATCACAATATGGTCGTGGGAACCCCTATCTGCTACCACAGTAAGTGTGATGCACTGTCAGTCAAGGGAAAGATAATGTGGGTTGGGGTTGGTTTTAGGAGGTATGTCAGATAAGATAGGCTGGATACTGCAGAAATAAAAGACAACCCCCCCCAATCACGATGGTTTATAACAGCAAAATAAGGATTTAAGCCTCACTTGTGTAATACTCATTATCAGTCACTTGTACTCTGCGACCCGTCGTCTCCCATCCCAGACCCAAGCTGACAGAACACCCCTATCCAAGTGCGTGAAGGAAAGAGAGAGCAACCAGGGTGGGCTGTCACGGCTGTCACTTCTGCCCACATTTCACTGTCCAGAGAGAGTCATGCGACCCACCTGAGGTAGAAGGGCACAGACTGCTGGACCAGTGACATGACCCTCTTCTTGGGAAAGATCACCTAATCCGTGGGGAGGACCATGATTCGCCATCATAGACACAACAAGGGAGCAAAAAAAAAAAAAAAATACGACAGCCCAGGCGACACTGACAACATGGCTAAGAAACCAAGACTCGGCCACATGAGACCTTTAGAGACTGAGAGGCAGAATGTTTCCCCAGTGGTGAATCTCACATGGGGGAAGAGTGGTGCATTTCACAGCAGTCTGGGCAAACTTCTTAGAGTTTGGTTTGTGGAATTCATAGGATGTGAATTCTTAGTGAAATAGGAAGAAAACCCAGTGAGGCCATTTTAGGCTGAGAACAATGCAGATAAAGATGGGGCTGCACCTGGGGCCTGCAGAGGAGCCAGACCCAGTCTATGCCAGCAGGTAGTGGGGAGCACAGGTGGACAGCAGGTGATGAAGGACCCTGAAAGCCGGGAAAAGCAAACGCAGAGAAGCAGCAATAATTTTGGAAGTGCTACAGTACTGTAGCTGCACAGCTGCTATGTGCCAGGCGCTGCTACGTGGGCAGGGCACACACAGGGAACCCCGCAGAATGGTGAGCAGGCAGGAAGCACTTTCATGGGTTACATTCTAGTTGGGACAGATGTGATATGAGGAAACAAACACATGCTCTCAAAGAGCGGGAGGCGTGTGAAGAACTACACAGGATTAGAGAGCAGCCAGGGTGTGGATGGGTGGGGGGGACACAGCACCGTGAGGCCTGGTGAACGTCAGGTAGCCCCTGGACGCACCTCAGCTGGAGACAGCTTCCTCATCCAGGCGCTCAGAAGCCTCAGGAATGCTGGGCCCAGGGAGGTGACCACTGGGACCTACTGCCTTTCTGTGGCCCAGGTGGTTCCCAGATCCCAGGCAGAAGCAGTGGGGACCCCACCGCCCCACAGTGTGCAGGCCCAGGTCACGCTCGTACACAGCAGTGACTCCATTTTAGGCCCCACTCTGGGCTCTTTGTGCTGTGGGAAACTCCAGTGCAATGGAATTTAGAGCCAAACCCCAGCCTACCCCTCATGAAGTTCTGGGGAGCCTCTTGGGTCCCCAGCCCCATGTTCCTCTGAGCTACAGAACCAGAGGTTCTCAGTAGAATCTGGAATCACCCCAAGCAGAAGAACCATCTCCGATCATCACCGTTCTGGGGCAAAGTACTTACTCTCCTCATGACAGTGTTGGCCTGACCTGGACACTGACTCCTGTCTGAACCCCAGACTCCTTCCTTGGCAAGTTCCTCTGTCCATGAACAGTCAGCAGTCCCCAGCCACTGCAGAGGGGATGGCAGTTAAACTCCACTGAACTCTGCTGGCTGGGAAGGTACCACATCTGCATGAACTCTAGCTTCACAAGCACAGAAATGACACACAGGGTGTTGATGGGGCCCACACCTGTTGGCTCAGCACAGAACCCACAGTGCGTGCCCGGTGGCTCACCAGGAACTAGGACGTGCAGGAATTATGTTCCAGACATGTGCAGACCAGTTCCTTCCCTTGCCTCTGTCTTAGCCTGCTGCTTGTTGACTAGTGTTCAAAGTAACTTCAGGGTGCACCCCCAGCAGCCAGCTCCCAGAAACACTGCCGCCTGTGGTCCTGACACAGAGCGGGTACGGGGCACCTGTGGAGCGCACAAAACCGATAGAGCAAACAATAGCTACAGCTTCTTAAACCAGCCTCAAGTGCCCAGACTTCTCCTTCCAATCCCAGTCCTTCTCAGAGGAGAGAAAGAGGAGATGCCCTCAGCTCAGCACGCTTAGCACACAGGTTCACTTTCTGCCATTGTTTTCTTTGGGTTTTTCCGTCTCTGAGGTGACAAGCACTGCAGCCCAGTGGCTGAGAGTAGAGCCCAGCCCTGCCTCCTGTTACAGTGCTGCTTAGACTTGGACGGCTTCAGGGTCACCTGGAAAGCACATTGAAACACAGACCGTGGGTCCCCTCCCCCGTGTGATTCAGGGCACTTGCGTGAGGCAGCCCGAGATGTGCGTTTCTGACAAGTTCCCCCGTGATGCCGATGCTGTGAGTCCTGGACCCAGACTTTGAGAACCACCGCCTTACACAGTTACGAGGATGGTTCCCTTTTGTATAAAATGTTAATACTGCACTCGCCGCCTATGTTATTATGGTGAGATGAACATATACCCACAAATGCTCTGAGCTGTGACTGACACATGCACGTAATGTGAGCACGGCCCGTCTGGAAACTTTGCCCCTGCTTCTCATTCTGATTTTGTTTGTTTTTGTTCATTTGTTTTACTTTTGTAATGAATCACTTAGCCAGAGACCTACTTTCCTGTGCTTCAAATCCAGAGGGCGTGTGGATGTCAGGGACTGTGTATACTGACCTCAGCAATGCGTGGCTTCCCACTGCCCTGTGGGCCCACCCGCTGTTTCATGCAGGGCCCTGTGTGCTGCGTGTGAGGGCTTCCGTGTGTGGCCCGGAGTGTGCATAAGTGACGTTGCCGTCATCTCTTTGGATTATCCTAAGGGAAAGGAAAGGGCGCTCCCGCTGTTTATAAACCACAGCAGGGCACCTCGTAAACGGCCTGGCCAGTGGGCTGTTACTCGTGTCTGAGGCACTGAAGCTCAGTGCCCTGGGTACGCTCTCCCCAGCTCTGACTGAGGTCAAAGGGCCTTCGTAAGGACGCACAGAGAAATGTGCAAGGGTGGGAACCGGCAGCTGGTCTGTTACT
Source organism: Otolemur garnettii (assembly GCF_000181295.1). Lineage (NCBI taxonomy): Eukaryota > Metazoa > Chordata > Mammalia > Primates > Galagidae > Otolemur > Otolemur garnettii. The sequence goes on from NW_003852520.1 coordinate 1,182,718, forward strand.
GTGGGACTTCATGTGTCAGACCCCGCACACAACAGGCCTGGTGGGAAACCAGGCTGTGCCTCGTCATCTCTGCCCTCTGCTTCAGTGACTGTGCCGCCCAGGGTCTCTGCTTCCCCTGGGCATGTCCCGCCGACGCTCTCCATGTAGGCGAAGTCTCGTGAAGTTGTTCTGCGTCAACATCGGCAGTGAGCCCAGCCGCTGTGCTCTGCTCTGTTCAACACA
>NW_003852520.1:1183273-1188003 GCF_000181295.1 Otolemur garnettii
TCCTCGGTGATTCTTTTCTGGAGAAGACACTTCTTCCATTTCTACCCGTTGAAGTTATATTAATTTTCCCACTTTCTCCTCCTTTCTCCTGAAGTCCTACTGCACTTTGTAGCACTTGTCTGATTTCTTATCTTATAGATCTTAGTGAATCCTTCTCAACTGCAAATTTTTTCCTGATCCTCTAAACAAATCCAGTTGGTTACCCATGTCACAGCCCCCAGATCTACATCAAACCCTACGTAAGTTGCTGAAATAGATACTAAAATATCTAGAAACCAAATTTCATTTACTTTATATGGAAAGTAGAAGCTGAGCACTTCAGAACTCTTTAGCACACCTGTTATTAGCAAAAACTTTTGGGAATAAAGGTAGTCTTTCTAAGCTTAATAGAAAAAGAAACTAGCTTATTTAAGTTACTCTTATCATGGAGATACGGTTGTGAAAAGTAAATAGTTTGTCCTTTGTGCGTTTACTCTGGTCTAGGCCAGAGACGGCCAGTTTAGTTGGAGAGGGGGGTTTAACCATTCAAAAGGCTTATCATTCCAAAAGGATTGTGTGCCTCCATTGCCGGGTTTTCATTCTCAGACTTGGTGCCACTCAGGTCACAAGGTAAATTTCTCATCCTGCAGTTCCCTCGGGGCCATTTGTGCTATGATTAGATTGAGTTACCATCAAAGTACCTCTTCACTTAGGTTTCATTAGTCTGACTTCCCTCCTCCTCAAGCTCAGAAGCACTGAGGCCCCACCTTTGTTGTCTTCTACTATTCTTTATGTGACAGTCTGGCTGTTGCCGGTGCAGAGATATAGATAACAACTGAAAAATATTGAGAAGATATTGAACTTTTCCCTTGCCTGTAAAGGGATTAGACCCTATTCTGTACAAATCTGTGATTATTCTAGCTTTACAGGCAGTAATAGTTACAGAAAAGAATTCTCCAGAAGCAAACCTAAGAAGCCAGGATGAACAGCTCACTTGTGAAAAGCTCCTTGTTTCATATGAAAACACTAACTTTGTAGAAGCGAAGCTCCAGATGAGGGAAGAACTGATAACACTGGGGAAAGGAAGGTTCTGGTTCATCAAATGCTTCTGTTGGGTATCACCAGGAGCATCCACGACAAACTTGGGATCATTCTTCAGATCCCTATTCAGAACTGTCAACTATAAAACCCCACATCTGTGAAGCTTCTCACAATCCTCCTCCTTGGAAAAAATTACCCACTTCCTTTATTCTGCTCCCACAACAGTACCCGGCACACTCGTCCACGACGCGTCACATTCTGCCGCGTGACAGGTGTTGGCACACTGCTGTCCTCCACTGTATTAGAAATTATCACACACAGAGGATGGGACTTATTTGTGCAGTCTGACCCAGTTCAACACCTGAAAATACATGACAAGATTCAATAAACAGATATATTAGGTGGGAGCGGTGGCCCGCACCTGTGATCCCAGCACTCTGGGAGGCCAAGGTAGGTGGATTCCTTGAGCTCAGGAGATCGAGACCAGCCAGAGCAAGAGTGAGACCCTGTCTCTATTAAAAATAGAAAAAAAGAACTGGGTGTTGAGGTAGGTTCCTGTAATCCCATTTGGGAGGCTGAGGCAGGGTGTCTTGAGCCCAGGAGTTTGAGGTTGCTGTGAGCTATGAGGCTACAACATTTTACCCAGGGTGACAGAGTGAGACTCTGTCTTGATAAATGAATGAATGAATGAATGAATGAATGAATGAATTAGATGTGTGGGTGAATAAATGGGAACTCTGCACTAAGTAGTGGCATCAATCATATAAACTGCATTTTGTGGGTATTTTCAGAGAATTCCTGCAGTTACCGAGTTTTAATGCATTACCCTGTCATGAAAAACTTCCCTAAAATATTGTTATAGTAAATTATGAACAAATGTTGTAAAAGTCCTGTATCTGCTTCTCCCTAAATCCCTCACAGCAACTGAATGCTCCTCAGCCTGATTTAAGCCGCTAGATCTGAAATTCTGCAGAAATTTGTTCAACGTTAACCATTAGCTGCTTTTAAATTCCTTTCCTGGACTCTTAAGTTCCACAGAAGGCTTAGTTATCACAGATATCTGAACTTTGTACGTATATGGTAGATGCTAACCCTACCCCAAATCTAATTATTAACCCTATTAAAAATACTGGCTGGGGATTGGAGCAAGATGGCGGCCCAGTAACAGCTTCTTTACAACCGGGTGCAGTGAAATCAGGCCTCTCTGGCTTGTGGGCTCTGCCCAGAAACATCCCTTTGGGGATGCAGGGAGACAGCGAGAGACCTCTGGACCCCAGGAGGAGGACAAAAGCAGTGGAAAAGTGGCAAGTGGTTGTGTTTATTCTGTCTGAGGCCGTGGCTGCTGCAGCTGTAACTACCAACAGCAGCAAGATTCCAAACAGGGAAGGCCTTCCCTGTGGGTTGTTTTGTTTTTATGGACTGGGCACTCGGTTGAACTACCTTGGGAGAACTTGGGCAAGAGTGTGGATGACTTTAAGTGTTGTCTCGAGTCCCAACGTGAGCCACTGAGCTGGAACAGAACTAATATTGTTCACCTGTGGGCTGCACGTGGGCGGCAGCCATTGTGGGAGAACTGCCCCTGCAGACACCACCCTCAGGGTCCCAGAGCGAGGCTCAGGCTGGGAGACCTTGGGAGAGTGACTGAGCAGCACCAAAGGCCAGGACTGAGACACTGGGGAAGAGCGGAGATTTCAGTGTTTGGCAGTAGGAGGGCTGCCTTGCAGCTCTGGCACTCAAGAGCATAGAGACCAGTTTTGGCTCACTGGATAAGCAGGCAGCCACATCAGGAGAGATCCCAGCAACGGGAAATCTGGGAAAGCTTCTGCTTAGCCAAGATTAATGGTTTAAGGTGTCTTTTAACTGGGCTGAGGAAAGATTTAGGCTCTCAACCCTGCAGGGTTTGAGAAATCAGCAGAGGCCTCCAGGCTCCACCTCATACAGGTATATCAGCATTGTGATTAACATCTCAGATCCCAGAAGGTCACCTGTTGCCCAGACAATATTCAGCAAGATATATATATATATACTGCTTTGTTTTGGGGGGGTGGGTATTATTATTATTTCAACATTTTCCCCTCTAGATTTTTCTTTTTTTTCTTTTCTTTTTCTAGTTTAAATACAATTTTCCATTTTGTTGCCTTCTTTAATAATAACAACTTCATTTTTGCTAGTGTTTTTGCCCCTGTTATTTGTTTTTTTTCCCCCCAATCTTATCCCATAAAGTTTTCTGTTTGTTTGTTTTGGTTTGATTTATGGCATTTTTGTCTTTCCTCTCTACTTGGTAGAGGTAGGGTACTGTGTCTGACCAGGCTGGCAAAGAGCTGCTGACCTCAAGGGAACCACCCAGCCCAGCCGTCCCAGAGGTTGGGGGGTTTTTAAGGTTGGGCCAAAGTACCCGGCTGTACACCTTTATTACTCCTGTCTCCCTCTTCCTGTGTCTTCTTTTTGTCAATACTCCCTTTTACTCATCCGTCTCCTTTCTCTTTTTTCTTTTTTTAAAGTCTTTTTTCCCTTCTTGCTCTTCAGTCTTCTCATCCTTCTGGTCCTGTTCCAAAAGGACTCATCAAAACCCTAGGCCAGAGGCGCAGTAACTTAAAGAGAAAAAGGAAGTGAAAGGAAAATTAGGACAAGGAAACAGAAGAAAATACTCATGAGAAGAATCAGGAGAAAAATCCTGCAACGTGAAAAGCGCTGGGCCAAGTGGGAGGGAGCCCAGGAGTTTGGTTTTTTGTTTTTGTTTTGTTTTGTTTTGTTTGGGGGGGGGGATTGAGACAGAGTCTCACTATGTCACCCTAGGTAGAGTGCCATGGCATCACAGCTCATAGCAACCTCAAACTCTTGGGCTTAAGCGATTCTCTTGCCTCAGCCAAGTAGCTAGACCTACAGGCACCTGCCACATCACCCAGCTATTTTTTGATTGCAGTCATAGTTGTTTGGCAGGCCCAGGCCGGGTTTGAACCTGCCAGCCTTGGTGTATGTGGCTGGCGCCTTACCTGCTGAGCTAAGGCACTGAGCTGAGCACAGGAGTTCAAATGCAGCCTGGACAACATAGTGAGACTTTGTCTCTAAAAAACAAAACAAAATTACCCCAAGAAAGTACCAGACAATTAAAATTGAAAGGGACTTCTTTATTTTTACTTGTTGGGAAACAAAGCCTTTTTAGAGGCAGGCAGTTTTGTTAGTGGGAGTTGTACAAGAAGTAAAGTCAGATAGGCCAGAGTCTATTCTCGGCTCTGGAGTTCCAATCGCAGCCTCGTACTGGTTTAGTAATCGCAGCAGTTTACTCAGCGTTTCAGAAGATCAACTTTCTCATCTGTAAAGTGTGATAATAATCCATTTTGGTGGATCCTCACAAGCCATTGTTTGTGATTACATGAGTCAGACTAGTACCTGTATCGTCTGCACAGAGCAGATCCTCAGAGACCTTTCGTCTCGGCCCGCCCTTGCTGGGGTCACACTGTGGAGGCAAAGCTGGGCCTTAGACCAGTGATTTTCAACCTTTTCTTTATTTCACAGCACACTTGAACCTGTAGTTAAACTTCCACAGCACACTTAAATTATGCTGATAAAAGAAAGAGTTGGCTCGGCGCCTATAGCTCAACCAGCTAAGGCACCAGCCACGTACACCTAAGGTGGCGGGTTCGAATCCCCAGCCTGGACCCGCCAAACAACAATGACAGCTGCAACCAAAAAATAGCCGGGCGTTGTGG
>NW_003852520.1:1189578-1195533 GCF_000181295.1 Otolemur garnettii
GGCGCCTGTGGTCCCAGCTACTTGGGAGGCGGGAGGCAGGAGACTCGCTTGAGCCCAGGAGTTGGAGGTTGCTGTGAGCTGTGAAGCTACAGCACTCTACCCAGGGAGATAGCTTGAGGCTCTGTCTCAAAAAAAAAATAAAATCACTGCTCTAGGAACTCAGAGCAAAGTATATCCCCATTTTGGAAGAATAAAATCTACATCCCCTAATAAGTGTTCCATTTTTTAGAAATCACATCTTAAAATAACCAGTTAAATATTTGTGCTAAATTGAAAGGTCTTCCTTAAATTCTAGCAGTGAGTGAAAAGCCTTTTAATCCCGGAAGTAGCCAAAGGAACTGAGTCACGTGAAACACTGAAGTGTCCTCGTTTGTTTCCTATTCTCATTCCCCCAGGGTTCACTTGTCATTTTAAAGGATAACTTATTTTTCTGTCTTTTTCCGTCCTGTAAAGGCAGAAACCTGTGGGTTCTTGTTGTGGGGCGCTCTCCAAAGGCCCACAGAGTCGGGATCCCGGAGTTCAAGTATGTGGCCAACATGCATGGCGATGAGGTACGTAGGTGGCGGGGATTTCTGAGGTGTCCCCAGAAGCATCCCCTCGGGTCTCCTGAACTCTGTCTGTGGACGTGCTGAGAATGAGGCAGAGAAGCTTCCAGCAGGCATGTCAGCAAAGAGGCCCCGGAGGTCTCCCTGCCTGGCCTCCTGGGAGAATTTAACTAGTCAGGATCCAACAACCGCCACAGCCCCTTGGCTGCACACGGTGCCCTGTGCGAGCAATTTGAGCTTTTTGGTGTATTTGGGGCGTCCAAGCTCTGAACTCCTGCCAGCTCATCTCTGTACTCCCTCCTGGGTTGATTTTTCCTGCCTCCTGGTCAGCATGAAGGTGACCAGCAAAGGAGCTAAGATCCCAAAAGCTAACCAAACTCCTAATATCTGGCTTTTTTGAATGTTTTCTCACTTTCTCTTAATCCAAAGCTCGATGTTTTCAGTGTTCCAGTGTAGACGCTCACAGGGAGGGTTCTCCCCTACACACTATGCAAGAAACTCTTAAACTCCTGACTTGTGATCTTGCCTCTTCTCCAGCTTGTGGAGATAGGCTATCTTGATGTTATGTTTTGCAAAATACCCTCTACCAGTCTTACCTACCCAACCCTTCTTGCCAGGCAGGTGAAGATGTGCACCTCCATTCCTCCCTTCCTTCCTTGGGGGGTTTTCAGGACATGGCAACTGCAGCACTTTTGTCTATCAGGACCCCACACATCGGGGCAATCAGATTGCTCCCAGCTGTCACAGTGAGGGATGCTGGCATAGGGAACTGGGCGATACCCTATAAAACACCCTTCACTGTAAGGAATTTCAGAGTCAATGCACATTCCGATAAGTACAACCTGCTGACAGGTTGCACACTTCTGAGTGTGCAGCGGCCGGGTGGCATGCTGTAGGCAGTGCTAGGGACCCTGTGCTGCCTGGCCCTTCCCAGGTAGGAACTAGACCTGCCCTCTATGACACACACACCTGCCCTGCCCAGCACGCTGCCCAACCTGTCCTACAGAGAGGGCAAATCTTGCAGGGGTAGCAAAGATGCAAGCACCTTCCTCTGAGAGAAAGCAGGTCTTTGAACCCAGTTACTGGGTGGGTGGAAATTCAATCTGTGACTTTTCAGCTTAATGGGCTGTTCCTTTAAAAGACTACCTGGCTGGGAGTAAGACCAAAGTTGCTTTTAAGAAAACAACTATCCCAAAAGCAGCCCGGACTCCCTTTTGCTATCTAGTCTGTTGATCGAAGTGTCTTGGAATCCGTTTCTAATAAGAAACATATGGCACTCATTGTCTTTGGGAGTGTGTTTACTGAACTCCAGGCTTTTCAGTGGCCTGTTGCTCAGAAATTAGTCCTCAGCACTGAAGCCTCCAGGGAGAAGCCAAGAGCGCTTTCCTTCACCTACCCACGAGTCCGCTCTTCTCTCAGGCACCTTCCCTGGTTCCTGGTGCCCTGTTCTCTGGGCAGTCGGTGTGCCCGCCAGGTCTGTCTGCTCTCATTCCTGAAGAATGCTGAGGCCTGAGACTGGTGGGTGGGGGCGTGTGCCTGTGCATTCGGGGGTGGGGTCTGAAGTGCTGCTACCCCTTCTGTGTCCCAGCTGGTGGCAGTGTCTGGAGCTCTACGAGGTGATTAAGAAATGTACTATTCTGAGTGCGAGCTCTTCCCTATTGTGCACTCCCAGTGCCACCAGGAGACAGTGATGGCCTCACTCAGGAGCAGAGAAGTCACTCTGAGAGCAGGGTTTAGCCACCATCTTCTTCCTCCCTCGTGTTTTGAAATCAAAAGCATTTTCAAGAACTTGCTGTTAAAAAAAAACACAGATACTTGCCTGGCAGGGGAGATACCGGGATCACGGAGGTGGTTTTCCTTCGCCAGGCTTGTGCATCACACTCCAGATGTGCTGACCCCTACGATTTCCCCAAATGTGGGAAACTTGACTGTATAATTTGTGGTAGTGGGGAACTGCGTTTACACTCTCCCCAGCATTAAAATAAGTAAACAGATAATGTTTTAGGGCAGTGGTTCTTAAGTTCTCTGAATGTACTCTTTGGTGTTCTGGTAGGAACTTGACCTCAGATCTCAGGGTCTTCTAAGAGTTTGTGGACCTCATGCAGAGATCCCAGCAGGGAGCCCCTACACACTGGGGGGCATGGCAGGTGGGATTAATTGCTAGATATATTTTACATGTTTTGAAATTGAAAGCGTTTTCAAGAACCCCCTATTAAAAAGAAACACAGTCTCTCTCACTTTTTCTCCTGCTCGAGAGGGACTGACTTCCAACTCTCTTTGGAAGTGCTCTGAACTTTCTCTTTGTTCTTCCTAAATAAAATCTCTCTTTGTTACCCTGGAGGGAAAAAAAAACACAAATACTTAGCAAGCAGGGGAGATACCAAGATCATGAAGGTAGTTTTCCCACAGCGAGGAGGTATAATGGATGTACATAAAGTACATTCAGAGAAGCTTAAGAACCACTGCTGTAAAATGTTATCTGCATTTTTATTTGTTTATTTTTTTAATGCCAGGGGAAGAGCATGAATGCAGACCCCACAACTATAGAAATGTGTGTGTGTATTAGAGACTGGGTCTCACTATGTTTCCCAGTCAGTCTGGCCTCAAATTCCTGGGTTCAAGTGATCCTCCTGCCTCAGCCTCCTAAGTAGCTGGGACCATCACGCCCATCTTGCCCACACTATCTTTGAGGCATTTGCTCTCCCCGTCCCCCCCCACCACATTTGTGTGTTCCCTACCCTGGGCTGGATGGCAGTGAGCGCCAGCTGCGTCAGGACAGCCCAGCCTGGCTGCAGTAGCTGCTGGGTCCTCCTTCCAGTTTCATTTCACCTCTTCATGCCTTATTTTAGAATTAGGCTTTTTTTTAATTAGAAATTATCTGTTATTTTAACAACATCAATGCATGTGTATCTTGAAAAAAATAATAAACAAAAAAATTATATACTGACCTTCCAAAACTTAGTCCTGTTGATTCATTATTACTTATCCGTCCAGATGTTTGTGTGTGTGCACTTTCCCCAAAGGAAACTGTGCGATTTTGATATTTGTAAAGTTAATACCAGCTATTTTTTGTATCAATAAATGTTTATCCTGTCTTCATTCTCCACTCTCTGATTTCCCCAAATTGTCCTTCAAGCTGTCCCTAAAATGTCCCTGAAACTGTACAAATTAGGACTCAGTGTACAGCATAGCATTTGGTTGGTAAGTTGGATACTTTGGATCTCTTTTAATCTAGCATTTAGAGTTCATTGCTCGGGAGGCTGAGGCAGGAGGATGGCTTGAGCCCAGGAATTTGAGGTTGCCGTGAACTGTGATGACACCACAGCACTGTAGCCTGGGCAACAGACCAAGACCATCTCAAAATATATATATATTTTATATATATATGTGTGTGTGTGTGTGTATATATAATGTACATACATATGTATACATTTTCTTTTTCATGAGTCTAAACTTAACGAGACACTTGGTATTGCTGCTGGGAGATGTTCCACATTCTGGACTTTTTATTTGCTTCCTGACTTCATTGAGCTCGTGCGTCAAGTCCTGTCTCTACTTCACACTGGAAGTTAGATCTGAAAGGCTTGTTGGATTGAGGTGAAACACGTTTGGCTAATGCACATCTTAAGAGTTGTGAAGATAAGTTAGTTGGACTGATGCTGGGGGTCTAGGCCTGTTCGCCTGACTCCACTCAGGAATGCAAAAAGCAAATGGGAGCAAACTCAGCCTGCCGTTGGCAGGTGAATATCGTTGCTTATTTGTGCAAACTTCACCAATCCATTTATTTTCACAAAGATCAGATTGTTCTACTGGGGTGTCACAGCCCACATCGTAGGTATTTTTAGTAACTTTGCCAGTGGTGCCCCTCCTTCCCTGACACTGACTCCCTCTGCCACGTGGATCAAGGTACATAGCCTTCTATACAGGACTTTATGAGAAAATAAGTAATAACAATAGCTGACATTTATGGAGCCTTGACTACACCACATGCTTTGATCAGCTCTGCAGAATGCACGTTTATTAGTTCCATGTCCCAGGAAGGGAGTCCGGGGCTGTGTTTAATCACCAGCTTGCGGAATCTGGAGCCTAGGCCCTGGGCCTCACTTCGGCAGTTCCTTCAGGGAGGAACTAGAGCTGTCGTACCAACCTAGAGTTAACCCAGGTCAAAGAGTCTTTCCTACAACATTTAAAAGCATCCAATAGAAGAGAGGCACAGGTTGAGGATATGAGATGTTCCTGGTTTCAGAGGGGGTCCCCACTGTAAAACGCTGATTTTTAGATTTTCCGTTGCAGTTTACTACAAAGTAAAGCTACAGTTCAGTAGCAGAATGAGGAGACGGGAAAGGGTAAGGGGGACTCACGTCCCACCTCAAACAAGCCGAGCACCTGTGTAGTAAGGGTATGTGTGAATCAGCCCTTCCAATTAAAAAAAAAAGTGATTAAACACCAGGTGTGTCCAGTGCTGCTCCAGTGAATTGAGCCGGGGCTTGTACAGTTCAGTGGGCCAGGAGTGCGAGTGAGCAAGCACCTGTCTGCACTGGGAGACACCTACCAGCCTCATTAAAGAGAGGAAGCAAGAACCTCAGAGACGGTATTCCCATGCTGTTTTGAAAACAGAACAGGTGACAAAGTCTCACTGTGAGTGCTTGGTCTATGGGCTTGCCAGGTTATTCCACAACACTCAAGGAGAAAGCAAGAGCAAGAAGAAGACAGGGACAGATGGGTGACTTGCCGATATTTACTCCAGTGTTGCTATGTGCGTAAGGAGCTAGGGACCCAGAGTTTTAAGCTAACCCTGTAACAGCCAAAGTATAGGCCCGAGACGGAGTTCAAATCCAGCTCCCCTTGGTCTCAGGGCCCGCAGATTCATCACTGCCCTGTGGGGTGGGCATTCAGAGTGTTTAGCTGAATTGCAATCCTGTTTCTTTGGGGGCGGGGGGCGGGGGGTTAGAAATGTTTTGAAAGTCTGTTTCTTTTTTTTTGCAATTTTTGGCCAGGGCTGGGTTTGAACCCACCACCTCCAGCATATGGGGCAGGGGCCCTAGTCCTTTGAGCCACAGGCGCCACCCCTGTTTCTTAAATGTCAACAAATTCTACTGTGGTAGTTTCTTTGGGTAAAGACTTTGTAGAAATCCACACCATATTTAGAATGTTACATTTGGTCCATTGGTTTATAGTTCATTATATTCCATAAAGGATTCTATAAAGGAAACCATACTCTTCAACCTAAAAACAGAAGGTAGAGGATAAATGATTTTCACAAACCTTCCAGGCACAAAAGGCAATTTATGAGATATGGTTTTTTGGTTTTGCTTTTTTTTTTTTTTTTTTGGCTAGCATCAGGTTTGAACCCACCACCTCTGGTATATGGAGCCAGCACCCTACTTCTTGAGCCACAGGCACTGCCCTA
>NW_003852520.1:1196399-1197909 GCF_000181295.1 Otolemur garnettii
AAAAAAAAAAAAAAAAAAAAAAAAAATATGATATACCAGGAGCTGAGCAAGATCCCCAGGAACAGAGGAACACAGAGGAAAGCCGTTAGGATCCTGCTGTCGAGTCTCAGAGCGGGGATGCGGGGGAGCAGCCTGCACAGGCAGCCAGGTGACTGCAGTGTGTCCCCTGTAGCTGTTGGGTGTTCTGGAACCACGAGGCAGGTCACTGAACCCAGGTGTGCAGGCCGGGCAAAGTATGCTAGATGATGTAATATTTGGGCTGATATGTGACGAAGGATTAAGTCTGTAGCGCAGCGCAGTGGAGCCCCAACTCAGATTTGCTTTTCCTCCAGGAGCTGCACATCAGGCCAGCATTTCACATCCGAGCTGAGCTGCGCTAGGATGGCCAGAGTTCTGTGGGTCTCTCTCTTTTACACACACACACTCCCCACTTTTGGATTGTTCTTTCAAAAATTTTTTCTATTGTTTACAAACATTCTTGGAAGAGCTAGAACACTCATTTCTACCTATCTAGAAAATTCCAACTTGTGTGAATTCAGCTAAAACCAATAGAGGATTTATTTTCTGTTTTCTGGGTTGTTTCCATTTTAAGTGGCAGATGAATTATCAGCGACAGGCTTCAGAGCCTGGTGTGTTCATCAGGCTTTCAGCCTTTAATTAGGACGTCTGTTGGGAAGTCCGTAAACTAATGGAGACTGTTGTGACTGCATTATTTTCAAAGATCTTTTAAGCCTTTGGAAACCCAAGGTTTCCTATTCAAGAGATGAATTTTAAACAAAGGGAGGTTTATACATAAAACATGAATGAGGGTTTGGAACGTTTATATTAAGGTTGAAAAGAATCAATTTGAATAATAGTTAGCACAAATCTGCTGTGAACAGAGGCAGCAAAATATGGCCCAACAAGAAAAGAGAATTGTGTTTAACTCCCTTTGAAATTTCATCTGTTTACTTCAGCATTTTTTAAATTATCTGACTCTGACTTGGTTCTTTATTATATTTCCAAGATTGTATTTACTCCTGCAGGTAAGGACTGTGATCTGTTGTGGAATGTTGAAACAAAAAGAAAATACTTTGGTTCCACACTTGTTTCCCTGAAATTATTATTTTTCTAAAACTGGCATAGGTTTTCTTTAATTTAAAAAGTTATAGTAGAAAAAGAAATAAAAATTATTCAGGATACCCTCAACCAGATTTCATTAATATCTGCCAAACATCATTCTAGAATGTAGGTATTTCTGTAGTAAGAGAATGAGAGGAATTAAAAGAATATAAAATAAAATGTATGTCATACAAAATATGTTATCTTTAGATAAGTGGCATAAAAATGAATTTTATTGAATTTATTAATAAGAATAAAACTGAAATGAAACTAAATTAGTGAACTTGATATTTTCTCAAAATACAAAATCAAAAGATTTTTCTAAAGGTAAGAAAAAAAGATGAACAAAAGCATTCAGAGTATAGTCACTTTAGTATATATCATATATTTTAACTTTTTTTTTTTTTTT
>NW_003852520.1:1198499-1218088 GCF_000181295.1 Otolemur garnettii
AAAAAAAAAAAAAAAGAAAATCCCTCCCTCTTCTCCTTCCCTCTCTCCCTGCCCCCACCCACCCTGTTAATGGTAAACCTTAACTCATATTCTGGCTGCACCCAGACTACTGTGGTTGCCTTACCTAATTCTGTCTCTTAGTGAATCCCAACCCAACTGTAGCCTCTTAATCTTGGCTTCTTTACTCTGGTTTTCATTTGCTTTCTGTTGGGTGCATTTCATCACCAACTCATGTCTTGAGTTCTTTCATGTTCAAGAATGTACAGTTCAGATTGTTAAGAGAGAGTGGCCGGGCGCGGTGGCTCACACTTGTAATCCAAGCATCTTGGGAGGCCGAAGTGGGTGGATTGCTTGAGCTCAGGAGTCCAAGACCAGCCTAAGCTAAAGTGAGACCCCATCTCTACTAAAAATAGAAAAACTAGCCAGGTGTGGTGGTGCACACCTTTGGTCCCAGCTACTGGGGAGGCTGAGGCAGGAGGATGTCTTAAGCCTAAGAGTTTGAGGTTTCTGTGAGCTACAATGATGCCACAGTGCTCTAGCCTGGGCAACAGAATGAGACTCTGTCAACAAAAAAAAGAAAGAGTCGAAGTTGCAGATCTCAGGAGCCAGACACGACGCTATACAAGATGAGTAGAGCGGTACTGGGTGCTCACCACTCACCAGCTGTGTGACCGCTGTCATTTGCCTTAGTCAGGTGTTGTGGCAGGTGCCTGTAGTCCCAGCCACTCAGGAGACTGAGGCAGGAGGACTTCTTGAGCCCAGGAGTCTGAGGTTGCTGTAAACTATGACAACACAACAATCCACCCAGGGCAAAAAAGTAAAACTCTGTCTCAAAAAAACAAGCAAAAAAGAACACAGGGATTCTAATATCATTCTTCTCTGTACTTCACCCCAGACTCAGATTGCCCTAGAATTTTTCCTACCAGCATTTAGACTGTTAAGGAACCTTAAGGAGACTCCTGGTCACTTCCTCCTCCCTTTTATTTGACTGTTTCTGCTCCTCAACCTTCTTCAGGAAAGCTCCTTACACTCAGAGTGTAAGGTAGAGTCTCCCTTCACAGTTGGAGTCCTCAGCCCCTCCCCCCTGGCGTCAGGGCACCCAGTCAGGCCACTCGTTGAAATCCTGCAAACGGGCTTGAACCTCCAAAATGTGTTGCCTTAGAACTGGAACCTGGGGGGCAGGGCTGGGATGACATGCGTTCATTTTTGGGATATAGCTTGTAAGAACTTTTCCCAGTGACAATTCTGAATGTAAAAACAAAAATCAATGTAGTGGAAAAAGAGAAAAATGAATAGAATAAAACTGAAGTACAGTGGTTATTGTAGCACAGTGGTTATGGCATCAGCCACATACACCAAGGGTGGTGGGTTTGAACCCAGCCCAGGCCAGCTAAGCAAAAATGACAACTGCAACAACCACAACAACAACAACAAAGCCAGATGTTGTGGCAGGCAGCTGTAGTCCCAGCTCCTTGAGAGGCTGAGGCAAGAGAGTCGCTTAAGCCCAAGAGTTGGAGGTTGCTGTGAACTGTAACACCAGGGCACTCTACCAAGTGTGACAGAGTGAGGCTCAAAAAAAAAAAAAAAAGACTATAAATTGACTCTGAATATGTAATTCACATATCCCAAATTTTCTTTGTATCAATTTCAATTATTCTATGTTCATTTGGGTAACATCTCTGGAAACCGTGTGGTCTGTGCATGGGGAGGATGGATCCACAGGGGCCACTCCCTCCTCTGGAGCTGAGACTAAAGCTCTTCAGAGGTCTGCTGAGTCTTTCCTGTGTAGAGTCCGTATTAATTTTTCTGCAGCACTCTCCTTATTTAAATCACCTGCTGCTCCAATTTACCATTTACAAACCCTTGACAACATCTGGTCTTCAAAACAGATTCCTCAAACCTGGTATTGTAGGAAGAACTTGATGTGGTCTCACAAGGCTGGAATGTGAATTTCCTTTTTATAATATAAGAAAAATAGTAAATCTCTTTCTTGGGGAATTATAAAATAAGAAATCCCACAGGCCTTCAGTTTCCCAGTCCTTGGTGGTATATAATTTTAGGTGGATATGACAACTTTTACAATTTTAGTAATCCTGCTCTTATTTATGTATTAGAAACATGTACCTTGCAAAGAGGTAAAGATACAAAGGTTCATTTTTGATGGGTAAGAAGTGAATCCATTTAAAGAAACTATAAAATAAAAATAGCATATAGATAATAAAAATTGTGAAGATGATGGGCAGATGACTAAAGTTTACAAACACGAAATGTTGAAATCAGAAATATACAAATATGGCAGAAATTGCAAAAATGTGCAATAGGAGAACTTGGAAATAAGGGAATTAGGAAATAGGAGAATAGAGAAGTCAGAAACCTATTTAAATTATGCTTATGACAAACTTGGATTTTTCTTTACTAAAATATGCAGTACAGGATTCTCCATCTTTTATCCACCAGGACACACATTATTAATATCCACAGACATTCTTCATGCCCTCTCTGTGACTCCACCTCCTTTTCTACCATTCTAGGAAGTATTTTGGAAGGTAAACAAGTGAAAAACTTAAGAACTTTTACTTTAATGCATTCTTCAGATAGGGGAGTATTTACAAATGGGCACTTAAATTTTATAACAGATAAAATTCAGTTGTATTTCTGTGATTGCCCCTGTAATTCAGAAGCAGTGCCCTTAACACTAGTTGTGTCCTAAAATGTCACACATTGAGCCATCCTTCTGGGCTCCTTGCTACCTGTGCCCTGACCACTCCCCTTTTCTCTCTGACACGTGCAGACTGTTGGGCGGGAGCTGCTGCTGCATCTGATCGACCATCTCGTGACCAGCGATGGGAAAGACCCTGAGGTCACCAGTCTGATCAATAGTACCAGGATACACATCATGCCCTCCATGAACCCAGATGGATTCGAAGCTGTCGAGAAGCCCGACTGTTATTACAGTAATGGAAGGTAAAGATGAGCCCATCTCTCTTTATTTAAAAACAAAACAACTCCAGCCTGGGTGACAGAGCAAGACCAGGTGTGGGGCAGTTTTATTCTGTGGGCAGCTCAACTCCTAGTTTTGTAATAAAACTCTTTCTAATGTCAACATGTGTAGAAAAGAGAGAATGGAATTAAAAAACAAAGGACTTGAGTGATCAATGAACCCCTTCTTGGAAAACCCTAATGTGCTTAAGTTTTCGGACAATAGCTCTGTCAGTTTGTTTCACAAAACACTTAACCTGAAAGAAACTGATAAGGAGATGACTCATTTACATAGCAGCACAGTGTGATGGCCGGTGGCTCCCTACATTCTGGGAGGCAGGCGAGGCGGGTGGATTGTTTGAGCCCAGGAGTTTGAGACCAGCCTGAGCAATAGTGAGACCCTTTCTCTACAAAAAAAAACAAAAAATGTAGGCAGGTGTGGGAACACACACCTATAGTCCCTGCTACTTGAGAGCTGAAGCAGGAGGATCAAGCTCATGAATTTAAGGCTGCAGTGAGCTATGATCGTGCCATTGCACTCCAGCCTGAGCAACAGAGTTAGACTCTGTCTCTAAAAGAATAAATAAAACAGGCCAGGCACAGTGGCTCATGCCTGTAATCCCAGCACTTGGGAGGCCAAGGCAGGTGGATTGCCTGAGCTCATGAGTTCGAGACCAACCTGAGCCAGATAAGACTCCATCTCTAAAAAATAGCTGAGTGTGTGGCGGGCACCTGAAGTTCAGCTACTCAGGAGGCTGAGCCAAGAGAATCACTTAAGCTCGAGAGTTTGAGGTTGCTGTGAGCTGTGATGCTACAGCACTCTACCCAGGGTGACAAAGTAAGACTCTGTTTCCCAAAAATAAATAAAAAAATAAAACAAAAACAAAAGAGCCCAAAGGCCACCATAGGCCCTTCTTGGCCCTAGTGAGAGGAGCGACATAACAGTGCAGACCTCAGAGCCTCTGTCGTGCTGCTGACGTAAAATCCGGAATCAGGCTCCTGTGTTCCAAAACCCTCCTCTCCGCCTTCACCTCTGTTGCCACTCACCCTCCCTGCCCTGCTGCAGCCCCTCTGCCCTACCAGGTGGACAGGCCATTCCCTCCACCCAGCTTACGTAGTGTGTCAAGGACCCCTTACCTCGTAGTGTAGCAAGTCCCTGGTACGCGCTCAGGCCACCTGGTGCAGTCTTTAATGTCTAATTTCTTATTTAATATCTCCCTCCCTACAACCCTGCAAGCTACCTGAGGCAGTAATCCTACCCATGGCATTCATCGTGTTAGAGCCCCGGTGCTGGCACAGTGCCTAGGCCCTGGGTGATCACTGGTTGATTTGTTAAGTCAGTTGTCCGGGAACCAACCACAGGAAGAACAAGTCTTGAAGTCATTCTGATTTAAACACTTCATGTTGTTTCAAGCTGCCTTGGAAGGTTTGGAGTTTCTGAAATGTCTAACATACATTTATAATTGGTGCAATTTATAAATTTGTTTGCTTTACCAAAAATAAATAAGTGAATCTAACCACTTGATTCCCTCCAGTGTTAAGCTTTTCTAGCATATGTAAGCACAGCTATTCTGCTTCCTAGAAATACACAGTATGGAGTGACATGTTGACTGTTGTTTATCTCATTAGTTGCTATGTAACAAACCACCCCAAAATTTGGTGACTTAAAAAAACAGGCTTTTTAACTGCTGTCAGTTCTGTAAGTCAGGAATTTGGGCAGGGCAGAACAGGGCGGCTATGCTCTATGCTGCAGGCTGAGACCTCAGCTCTGGCTGAAACAATGAGCCCAGGGCAGGTGTCTGCAGTCTCAGCTCTGGCTGGCCCCTGGGCTCCTCATTCCTCCATGTGGACACTCCACATGGCTACCACTGGGTCTCCAGGTTCCAAAAGGGAGTGTTCTAAGAGCAAAGCCCCCAGATGCAAGCACTCACCAAGCCTGTGATTGTATCCCAACAAATAGCTACTGTGTCACTGGGGAGAGCAAGTCACAGGGGAGGGGGCAGACGGCCAGGCTCACGGAGCAACCACCCTCCACACCGGATTCACATTTGGAAAAACATTTGGCGCCCAAACCAAAGGCCTAGACAGTGCAAGAATTTACTCCTCACATACCATCATCAATCCCTAAAATTTCTCTTTTATTTTTTTAAGAGAAATGTTAAATATTCTTTATTTGACCTTACACATAAACCACACTAAAATGCCTTTCAATAAATAAAAGGCAGCATTTTAGTAGACAGAGAGAAATTTGACTGGCATAGTAAAAATCAAAAATACAAAGAAGACATTGCTACCTTCTCTCCAGCCCTCACCTTTACCAGGCTAATGAACACCAATTAAATCACCAGTGAGTCTTGTTTGGTTCTGAGATGGTGAGAGGATTTCCCTAGTATTTAAATATATTCATTTAATCAGTTATATAAACCTTACTATAAAGCCAATCTTCAGTAGATCTGGGGATGGCAGTTTACTACCTTTGTGAAAAGGTGAACATCACTAATTAAATCTAAACATATCTTTAGAACTGGAGGACAGTGATAGCATTTACTGAACTGGAATCACTATCCAAAAAACCAATCCTATTCATTTAACCACAAGCCAGTCTTAGTTATATCAGGACTATCCAACAAAAATATTCTCTCTCATTCATGATCTGAATTCTGGTAAATGAGACCGATCAAATTATGGTGCACATAAAAAAAGCCGTGAGATATTTCTCTTTTGTAATAAATAAGGCAATGGCCAATGGCTATTACTTGTTATAGCTTTTTTGAAATAAGCTGTCAAGTCTGCCCTTTCTCCCTACTTCTTAACGCCGGTGAAGATCATTTTGTTCCAGGGATGTACTTCTGGGGATTCCCAAATGCTCCACCAGTGTATATCCCCTCCCCAGGTTATGCCTTTGCTCTTATCGGGGTCTGTGTAAGAGACGCCAGCAGCCCGACCTGTCTCCTGCCCACAGAGACATGGAGCTTTGGCTTGTGCTTGCCTCCCTTTTCCGCAGTATGGCCCTGTGCACACTTCTCAACAAAAATCTTCTTGCCTTTCTCAACGTCACACATATTTAATTTGGTCTTTGGTTGCTGACAGTACCAAAGTTCCGAGCTGGAAGCCAGCCATCCCACTCTCCTAAAAATTTCTCTCTTTTAAAGGGAAAATTATAACAACTACGACCTGAATAGAAATTTCCCCGATGCTTTTGAATTTAATAATGTCTCAAGGCAGCCCGAAACGCTGGCAGTCATGAAGTGGCTGAAAACAGAGACGTTTGTCCTCTCTGCAAACCTGCATGGTGGTGCTCTTGTGGCCAGTTACCCATTTGATAATGGAGTTCAAGGTAAGCAAGCGTGGGCCCAGCTCTGGCCCAGTGAGCGCCGCTGCAAACGCTCTGCCCCGAGTGGGTAAACTCGTCCCCCACCTAACTTCTCTGGCAGCAGTAGAGAGAGCATGGTGCCCCAGCCCTGAGCCAGCCTACCTATAATTCTTAAGCAGCAGATGGGCAGTGTCCTGAGCTTAGTCTGCAGCCGGACTTGAATCAGTGAAATAGTAAAATCAGATTTACGTTTATCTCACAAGAGGCAACATGGCCAAAAGATAATAAAACTAGAACAACTTACCTTTCCTTACTAATTATACGACAATAATTGCTGACTTCCTAAACTCTGTGGGATGTTAAGTACCAAGGGCTTAAAATACTACAGTGGCTTCATTTAATTCCTTCAGTACCTAAGGAAAGTTTACCAACCCCCAGAAATTAGCAAAAGTCACTAAGAGGATTTTAATTTTTAAGCTGATTTAGAAGGAGTTTGGATATATACAAGTTGAACATCCCTAAGCTGAAAATCTGAAATTTGAAATACTTCAAAATCCAAAACTTTTTGAGCACTGACATTATACTAAAAGGAAATGCTCGTTGGACCATTCAGTAAATATAATGCAAATATACCAAAATTGAGAGATGAAAATCCCAAATCTGAAACATTTCTGGTCCCAAGCATTTTGGATAAAGCACATTTGACTGTACCTGAGTTGTTCTGTGAAAGCGCAGCCTAGGCAGAAGCGTTAGTGGAAGTGGGCGGAGTGTCTTAGGGACGTGGTCATGTGGTAGTGGGCGGAGCATCTCAGGCAGTCATCGTCTACGTGCCACGTGGTCACGTGGAAGTGGGCAGAGCGTCTTAGGCAGCATCTGTGTGCCACGTGGTCACGTGGTAGTGGGCGGGGCGTCTCAGGCAGTCAGCATCTGTGTACCACCTTGTCATGTGGTAGTGGGCAGAGCATCTCAGGCAGTCAGGGTCAGGGTGCCACGTGGTCACGTGGTAGTGGGCGGGACATCTCAGGCAGTCGGCGTCTGGGTGCCACTTGGTTACATGGTAGTGGGCCGAGCATCTCAGGCAGTCGGTGTCTGAGTGCCACGTGGTCACTTGGTAGTGGGCGGGGCATCTCAGGCAGCGTCTGGGTGCCACGTGGTCACGTGGTAGTGGGCGGAGCATCTCAGGCAGTCGGTGTCTGGGTGCCATGTGGTCACTTGGTAGTGGGCGGGGTATCTCAGGCAGTCAGCGTCTGGGTGCCACGTGGTCACTTGGTAGTGGGCCGAGCATCTCAGGCAGTCGGCATCTGGGTGCCACGTGGTCACGTGGTAGTGGGCGGGGCATCTCAGGCAGTCAGCGTCTGGGTACCACGTGGTAGTGGGCCAAGCATCTCAGGCAGTTGGCGTCTGGGTGCCACGTGGTAGTGGGCAGAGCATCTCAGGCAGTCCGGGGTCTGGGTGCCACGTGGTCACGTGGTAGTGGGCGGGACATCTCAGGCAGTCCGGGGTCTGGGTGCCACGTGGTCACGTGGTAGTGGGCGGAGCATCTCAGGCAGTCGGCGTCTGGGTGCTACGTGGTCACGTGGTAGTGGGCGGAGCATCTCAGGCAGTCGGTGTCTGGGTGCCACACCTTCCCACCCAGGAAGCTAATGTGCCTTCCTCTGACTCTGCCGCAGTTGAAAGGTCTTGGCTTGTTTTCTCAATACAGCCACGGGCACATTATTCTCCCGAAGCCTGACTCCTGACGATGATGTTTTTCAATATCTCGCACACACCTACGCATCCAGAAATAGCAACATGAAGAAAGGCGATCAGTGTAAAAATAAAATGAACTTTCCTAATGGTGTTACAAATGGATACGCTTGGTATCCACTCCAAGGTGAGTTCTCTCCCTTTCTTCCGTTGTCCTTACTGCCTTACCCAGAGGAGCCGGCTGGGCTGTGCTGAGTAGTTGTCAAAAGATGCTCGCTCAGGCACGATGAGGTCTCTACACATGTGTGTCTATGGGCTAATTCCACGGGCGCAGTGAAGGTGACGGAGAGTTGGGAGATGGGAAGACATGGCACTCCCTGCCAAGAGTGCCCTTCCTTCATTTAAATTCTATTCAGATCTGCCTCTGAGCCAGTGTGCCGGAGAAGAGGCACAAACCTTATCTTCAAGTTTAACAAGAGAAAAGACATGCAAATAAATACAGCCGTGAGCTGCTTTATCAGGGGAGCTAGATTCTGAGAAACGCAGTGTTAGGCGATTGTGTGACTGTATGAACATCAGAGTCCTTACACACACCTGGATGGCACAGCTTGCCACACACCTGGTAGGTGGCACACAGCCTGTCGCTCCAACCACCTTCACACACGCAGTCCGTCATTGGTGGAAACATTATGTGGCGAGTGACTGTAATGGGACAGATATGTACTTAGAATATAAACAGATTTAGAAGAGGTACAGTATACTACAGGGCTGAAGAGCCTAAATGTAACAGGCGGCAGTGAAGACCTCGGAGAAATGCTCCATCCCACCTGCAGGGAGAGCTGCTACCTAGACCCGGCTGATTACTGTGGCCGGGGGACCATACTGTCAGGTCTTCCTGTTGGTAAAAGAAGCTGGATTGTGTGTGAAATGTCATGGATTTAAAGCCAGCCTGCAGGCGGAACAGAAGAGCTCTTCAGGCAGGATGGCAGACTGGTTCGCAGGTTCCCACCCTTGGGATAGAATGGCCACGTAAGGGAGGGTGGAGACTGCCAGGTGGGGAACAGAAGGCGAGAGGGTCTTACCAGAAAGAAGGAATAACCAGGGGCAGGAGGTGGCAAGGCTGGAAAGGCAGAGGGAGGACAGTGGGCTGGGACTGGATTTCCGTTGTCCATGGAAAGCCTTCCCTTCCACGCCGGGTAGCCTGGTCCTGCTGCAGGCCGCCTTTCTGCCTGCAGGCTACTTCCGGGTCCCCAGTCGTCACTTGGATGCACAGGCTATCGAGTGATCTCACTGAGCTGGTACAGCGGTGCCGGGCGGCTCCCCCCCAATTCTCTAGTGGGGTAGCAAGCATAGCCCCGCGCTGACAGGCAGCCACACGGCTGGACACCACAGCACCCCAGACCGCCCTGTGCTGTCCAGGACAGGGCCCCGACCCATGCTTTAGGACTGCAGCATAGACCCTGCTCTCTACTCTTTGTAGCTAGGACAGGACCCCTCCTGCCCCGTGGCAGCGCTGTCCTCTGTTCACTGTCCGTAACATTAGAGACAAGTCCAGCTAGGATTTAACTAGGAACGGGTGCTGCTGGGAACTGTTCCCAAGTGAACCCATGTGTGAGCTTCAGCCTCTTCTCACTGCCCTGAGGAGCCCACAGCAAAGTGTCTACCAGCCTGGATGTTTTGCTGGCCAGGCGGGCTGGCCTTCCAGAGCCATACGCACTCTGCACCCTCAGCATCCTCAGTCCTGGCCTGCTTTGCTGGGGACCCATGGTGCTCGCCTGTTCTGCCGCTCAGGTTCTCCCTACCTGAGACACATTGCTATGGCCACAGGCTTTGCTTAGTTTTCTCTTCCTTTTCCTTTCTTTTTTTTTTCTTTTGTGAAATGAGGTCAGAGAGAAACACAAAACCTGTACAGGAAGTCAAGCGAATGGACAGGGAGATTCTTCCTGGAATCTGGGCTCATATAGTTGCTACTTGATACTTAATAATATTTTAATATAATTTAACCATTTTCTTAGCATTAAAATTGTTTTCTCCCTCAGTATTTCCCAAATACCCTGATGAAATTGAGAAAACATTTTCTTGGGCAAATATCAAGTGCAACAAATTAAAATCTGTCAGAAACCTTAAAAGGTAACAAATTTCATCAAATCCAAGATGCTATTGATTGCAACACACAACGTATCACCACAACCAACAACAACAAAAAGTTTTCAGTTATTAACCCTGCCACACAGCTGAGCCCGAGCCAGCACCATCAGTTGTCTGTATGGAACCTTTGGGGCTGCTGGGCCTCCCTGGGTGGTGAAGGGTCAGGCCCTGGTTTGGCTCACTGGTGTGTCAGCATTGTCTCTTCCTGTTAACATGCACGGTCCCTGGGACTGTCCACTTCGCCTATTCCCAGGGCATGTGACCTTTGGCCCCACTTCACTTTCAGACATTAACAAACATTAAATGTGCTTGTGTGTAGGCGGAATGCAAGATTTCAACTACGTCTGGGGCCAGTGCTTTGAAATCACTTTGGAGCTGTCGTGCTGTAAATACCCTCGTGAGGAGAAGCTTCCATCCTTCTGGAATAGTAACAAGGCCTCGCTGATTGCATACATGAAGCAGGTTCACCTAGGTCTGTAAGGTCCTCACAAACTTAAAATGCAGCGTTTGACCAGAGCTCTGGGCCTCTGTAGGATTCTCTGTGTGCAGCCTCAGTTTCGGTTCCAGCACAGGGTTAGGGACTCACTGTCTGCCGTGCACGAGAAATGCCATCTGCAGGCAGGGGAGAAAGCTCAGTGTGTGTGCTTTACATAGGGATGAAAAAGCCCAGAGTTTGCCTAATTTTACATGTTCAATGATTTGGAAATCTGACAAAGATTGGAAAAACAGGATGCTCTGCTTTGTTATGTCATCTCCTATTTAGAAAAAAGCCGCATTTGCTTGTCACTTCCCCTGGTGTCAAGGACTCTGGGAGCTCTGGACTTTTCCCAGAATGAGGTGGTGACTAATACTATTACCTTCATCCTCTCACACCTGCCCAGTGTCCTGGCACTAGGAATCTTCTCAGCCTGTTTTCTGAAGGCTGCCCAGCCCTTATCAGAGACGGACAAATTAAATGTGGCAAAAGAGTGCCACATGTAGCTCTCAGCACTGTCACTGCAGGGCTGGTTAAAACTGACGCCCCAGCCCAGTGTAGTGGGTCTGACGCCCCACTCAAGGTGTAGTGGGTCTTGAATGTCAGCGTGTTCCAGGTGCCACTGGCCCAGGCTGTGCTTAGGAGCCCTGCACAAGTCAGACACCCCATTTGTGTTGCCAATGCACTTGTGCAGGCCACACATGCCAGGCAGCCTATGTCTCTGGGCGGGTGTGCAGGGCTCGAGGGACAGCATTCAGGGTGGCTTGGAGGGAGAAATTCATCAAGCATTGGCCTACTAGTCATGCTGCCACACTGAGCCAAAGTAGAGGCTGTGTGTGCGCGCGTGTGCATGTGTGTGCACGCGTATACGCTTAAGGCCAGTGGTTCTCAACCTTTCTAATGCCACGAACCTTCAATACAGTTCAAAGGGGTTGCAACCCACAGGTTGAGAACCACTGGCTTAAGACATTCACTGTGTGGGCCTGGCACAGAACAGCATCATTGCTGGAATTTTCTGCATGATTCAAACCAAAGCTCTCCACTTGCTAAAAAGGAGGTGAGAAGGGTGAGAGGACCCACGGGGCCGGGGCTGAATTTTACTGAGATAACTGGGACACTCCCTTGGCTCCTCAGAGGCCTGTGCCCTCAATCTTGCCTCCATCCCCCACCTAAACAGAAGGACGCAAAATTATTGGTAAACTCACAGGGCTGTGTCAGTCATGCATTAGGTTGACAGGGAATGTTTTAAAACAGGGATGTCCAACCCACAGCCTGCTGGCAGCATGCAGCCCAACACAAAATCTTAAACTTACTTAAAGCATTATGAGTTTGTTGGTGATTTTTTGGTGGGACTCCATTGCACGGTTCTTGAGCATGAACTCTGTAGATGACAACGTTTTGTCACAACATGACATAAAGTAGCTCTCACTATTCATACACGTGTGTGGCTTCCAGGCACAGACAGTCAGTCGAATTGGCGCCATCAGACCTTCCATGTGCTCGGGGTGACTCGGTGAGACATTGACTATCAACAATATTACAGCCTACCATTGCAGCCTCAGGTGTTTAATGTCATGTAGCAGTCAGGCGAGTGTTCCTAGTACTTGATCATCAAGGTCCTTCCGCACCTCGGCGGCACCTCACACACCCACACCGTGCTGTTCAGTCGGCCTCCGCCTCGCCCTACATCTGCAGCCAGAATATGGAAGAGCCTAAACCTTGCTTTCTATTTTCCTGTCAAGTTTTCATAATAAAAGTAAATATCTATTATAATTTTTGTAAATCCCAGCATGGCTTTTACAACATCTCAAAAGAAAACAGAACCCCAAAAAAGAAAAATCATAGATAAAGAAAGATCGTTCAATAAAAAGTGGATAAATGACTACTTTTTTGTCGAGGAAAATAGTAAAACCTTCTGCTTAATTTGAGGGGACTTTGTGTAAGTCCTCAAAGACTATAATTTGAAAAGGCTTTATGTGCACAAACGCACTGCCAAATTCAACGCAGGTGGGGACTGTTATAAGGACAAAGTAGCAGAACTGAAAAAAAGTCAGTTCTCAAAAAAATTTTGAGAAAGTTACAACTCAGATGGATTCCATTATAAACGCTCGTTATGTGGCAGTGTATTTAATAACAAAAAAATCAAAATCATTTACTGATGGCAAATTTACTAAGCGATGTACGGAAAGCATGGCAGATATGATTTGCCCTGAAAAAAGGCAGATATTTCCAAAATCATTTGTCTCACCAGACTATGGCCAGAAAACTTGAAGAAATTGGAAAATCTATGAGAGGTTTGGAGAGTAAAGCTGCTGATTTTAAATTTTATGCTTTGGCGATGAATCACGGCACCAAGTGCTACAAATATGCTGAACTCGCCACTTTTATTAGAGGTGTTGATGGTGAGTATAATGTCACCGAGGAAATGGCTTCTGTAGTGCCACTAAAAGACAGAACTAAAACAAGAAATTTATGCAAAGTAGTAAAAAACATGTTAACCTATCTAGTATAGTTACTGATGGTGCCCCAGTGATAGTAGGTAAGAGAGAAGGACTTGTAAAATTAATAGAAGGTGATGCAGTTGCCACAAAAACTCACATTTGATGAAGTACCATTGCATGGTACATCAAGAAAAATTTATGGGTGCCACCCGTAGCTCAGTGGGTAAGGTGCCAGCCACATACACCAAGGCTGGCAGGTTCAAACCCAGCCTGGAGCTGCTAAACAACTATGACAATTACAACAAAAATATAGCGGGGCATTGTGGCGGGCGCCTGTAGTCCCAGCTACTTGGGATGGTGAGACAAGAGAATCGCTTAAGCCCAAGAGTTTAAGGTGGCACTTTACCCAGGTACCACGGCACTCTACCCAGGGCCATAGAGTGAGACTCTGTCTCAAAAAAAAAAAAAAATTATGTGCAAAAACTCTAAAAATGGATAACATCATGCAAATTGTCATCAAGACTATGAATGTCATTAAGGGCCAAAGGATTAAATCATCTCCAATTCCAGGAATTCCTGAAGAGTATAGATGCTGACCGTGGTGACATCATTTACTCTTCAGAAGTAAGATGGCTGGCTCAGCGCCTATAGCTCAACCGGCTAAGGTGCCAGCCACGTACACCTAAGGTGGCGGGTTCGAATCCCCAGCCCGGACCCGCCAAACAACAATGATGGCTGCAACCAAAAAATAGCTGGGCGTTGTGGCGGGCGCCTGTGGTCCCAGCTACTTGGGAGGCAGAGGCAGGAGACTCGCTTGAGCCCAGGAGTTGGAGGTTTCTGTGAGCTGTAAATGCCACGGCACTCTGCCCAGGAGGACAGCTTGAGGCTCTGTCTCAAAAAAAAAAAAAAAAGAAGTAAGATGGCTGAATTGAGGCCGAATGTTGAAGCATTTTATGATTTGTGACATGTTATCAAGTTGTTCATGATATCAAAAGCCAAACCTGTGCCAGAACTTGACAATGAAAACTGTCTTACACAGTTAGCATTTTTAGTGGATTTAACTGCTCATTTAAATGCATCAAACATGCATCTTCAAGGTGAAAACCAACTTATCGATTCAATGTTTCAAACCATGACAGTTTTCCAAATTACGGGTCAAATTAAGGCAAACAATTTAATGCATTTCAACATGTTGGCTAAACACAGCCTTGTGAACAGTGAGAAATACTCAGCCTTGCATTTTGATTTGATATAAGAATTTGAAAGCAGATTTCAAGATTTCTGGAAAAATAACCAGTATTTTGGTGCATTTGTGGCTCCACTTTTAGTTGACATAAATATGTTACCTGCCAGTTTTCAAACAGAATGCGTACAGCTGAGATCTGATATTCAACTTAAAGAAAAATTTGATCACATCTCTTTACTGGACTTTTATACATAGGTCCTGTCTTCCCGGAGACAAATACCCCTCACTTCAGAATCATGCCTTATTCATGTCATAGCTTTTGGCAGCGCCTACACTTTCGAGCAACTATTCTCAAAAATGAAAGACGTTAGGAGTAAAATTAGAACCAAGATATCTGATGAGCACCCTGAGAACGCACTGAGAATTGCAGGGACTTCCATCAAACCAGATATTGATGCATTAGTTTCTTAAATACAGTGTCACATGCCCCACTATTTTGTTGCCCATTTTTCTTTCACCTTTCTAACAAAAAAAAAATCCCAAAAAAACATTTTATTTTCTAAATATGTACATTTCTATATTAGTGATCACAAACTTTGGACCTGCTCAACAATTTTAAGAGTCTCTGAACTGGCTGCTGCATAATTAGGATTATTGTGTGAGGACTTTTTTGCTTATTTGTGGTAGCAAGATATCACCTTTTTTTTTTTTTTTTTTCTGATCAGCTTTTGTTAATGTTTGTGTGTTTAACGTGTGGCCCCAAGACGACTTTTCTTCTTTCAATGAGGCCCAAAAAGGCCAAGAGGCTGGACAGCCCTGTGTTTGAATGTCAGCTTCTCCCCCCCACCCCCCCGCATTTTGATGACTGTCCAAGCCTGTTTGGAGGCTGCTCCGCCCCCGGGTGTCATCGGACTTGACTTTGCCTCCTCTTGCTCTCTGTCTGGCCTCTCATTGCGCCTGAGGTTCGGCGCATGCGCCACCTTTGCGGGCTGCTCCCACCTGAAGGTCCTGCAGCGTGTCCCTCCGCCCAGGCTTTTTGAAATTCATGCTTCATCAGTATCAATATGGGAGTGCAACTGAACATACTATCTGCTCTGCCTAACTGCATGGCAGTTTTCAGTTCACTCTGGCCGTAAAGATTACTTGCAAGCCCTGAATTGAGGTGGGCTTTGCGGCACCGCGGTGAGAGCAGAGTGCCAGTGTAGCGCTTGTGGACTGACAAGTAGCAGATGATCTGCAGCTTGACTATTATTAACCTGGAGGGCTTGCAAGTCCGTTCACACTGGGTTTCATAAAGAGCATTTGCCTGTCTCTGTAGTCGGACCCCAGGGACCTGCATGTTCCCCACTCTGCTGCCCTGTCTGTCCCTCGTATTCCTTAAACTGTCCCTGATTTAACTTAAACACACACACAGGCATGTCAGCCCTGCCTCTTTGTGGTGTAAGACAGTTTAATAATGGAATTGTATTTCAAAATAATGATGCGGTGAGGTTATTATTACTTAATAGAAAGGTTCTTTTCCCATCAGTACTCAATAAGGAACTAAGAGTACTTTTGTTTGTGGACAATGGAAGCAAACAGCCCTTTATTGGTATTGCTATAGCTTAGGAAAATGATTAGATCTTTATTCTTTCAGAGACAAAAATCTTACTCTATTGCCCAGTCTAGAGTGCAGTGGCGTGATCCCAGCTCACTGCAGTCTCCAACTCCTGGGGTCAAGCAATCCTCCCACCTCAGCCCCCCAAGTAGCTGGTATTACATTCACAGACCACCAGGCCCAGCTAATTTGTTAATATTTTGTAGAGACAGGGTCTCACAGAAGCCAGTCTCAAACTTCTGGCCTCAGGTGATCCTCCTGCCTGAGCCTCCCAAAGTACTGGATTCTAGGTGTGAACCACTGCACCCAGCTTCAGGAAATGCACTGTGTTCTCTGGTTCAGCTCCACCACCTGCGAGGATGCTTCTGAGACTCTGAGATGTTGGCCCATCTGGAAGTCTCTCACCTGCCTTGTCTGGGAAGGAAAGACCTTCTGCTTTCATGGAAGGGCCTGTCCAAGAGGGCAGGGGCCTGGGTAAAGCCCATGCTGTTCAGTCATCGGCCATGTCTGAATCTTGAGCAATTAGTTCTCTGAAACTCGTTTAATCAATTGAAAGTTGGGAGTAATCACTCACTAGCCTGGCTAAGGCTCCAATGGGTTATTCTTTCAATTAGAACTCATTTACACTATGCATTAAGATGCAGGAAAAAGTAAGACAACTCACTCTGGACCTCAATTTAAACTAGGGCCACTTGGGGCCATGTGGTCCTGCTTAGAGGAGGATTTATTGGCTTGGGCTGGGATGAGGGTGTCTGCAGACATGACGGCCCAGGCGGCACAGGGGGTGAGTCTGGACCCCAGGGACCTGCATGTTCCCCACTCTGCTGCCCTGTCTGTCCCCCGTACTCCTTGAAGCAAGTCTGAACTGAGAGGTCTGGGAATGGCTTGCAGCACCCATCAGCACAACCTGACCACCCTGGGCCTAAGTAGATCTGCTGTTTCCTGAGTCCCGGAAGCCACCTGCTTGGACGCAGAGGTCTAGTTCCTTCCTGGCAGTGACTTTTCATTCATGATTGTCTAATACATTTCCAGGGGGAAAGAGCTTTACATTTATGCCCCGTCCAGATGTGGCCACAGACTTTAAGTCTCACATTTTATGTCTTTTCCTTTGTGTATTATCTAAGAATTTTTAAATTGTTTTGTTCCCCTGATATAATGATGCACTCTCTTTCTCTCTCTCTCTCCCTCCTTCTCTCCCTCCATCTCTTGGGGTCCACTGGTCTCTTTTCAGTGTTTCAACTTCAGCATGTAGAGGTAATTCATATTTTCTGGTAAAACAGTTATTTCCCTCTAAGGAAAAGGTTTGGTGGTATGTGAGCAAAATATTATAAAGACATATATAAGCTAAAGAAATCTTTCCTTTGGCTGGTAAGAGGGGTTTTCCTTTGAATAGAAATTACACCTTGAAGCAGGGTCTGTGTACGCTCAGTACAGAGTGATCCGGATGCCCCAGGCTCCCACAACCTGCAGAAATGCCTCCAGGGTCAGGCAGGGGTTATGGGAAATAAGTCTTTGGGGTTTTGGAGGATGGTAAGTGAGCATCAAACTGGAATATAAAGACTTTAGGAAGTTTTCTCAGATATAAATTGTTCCTCCTTTTCCTGTATTTAAGGAGAGGCAGAGAACCTGTTAAAGTTCAATCTGGTTGTGGCACATGCGATGGTGTTACTCCATCTTGTGCTGCTATAAAAGAATCCCTGAGGCTGAGTGATTTATAAAGAAAAGGTTTATTAGGCTTGTAGCACTGCAGGAAGCCTGGCACCAGCATCTGCTTCTGGTGGGGGCTTCAGGAAGCTGCCATCAAGGCGGAAGGTGACAGGACAGCAGGCATGTCACATGGTGAGAGTTGGCCAAGGGAGAAAGGAGATGGGGCAGCCTCCTTTAAACAACCAGCTCTCCTGCAAAGGAGTAAAACAGGAACTCACCCAGCCTCCTGTGTGACGACCCACCTCCAGCACTGGGGGTCAAGTTTCATCATGGGATTTAGAGGGCCCAGACATCCAAACCACATCACTGATACAGGGGTGTCTGTAGGTACCTAAGGCCAGCCACACTCCCTGGTCATGCCACTGTCAAAAAAAAATTAAGTCTGTCCTGTTAAAGTCTAACCACTTCTAGCCAAGAAGAAATCTGCCACTTTTTTATAAGGCACCATGACTTTGCCTTCCTTGATGCCATCTGTGAACTACTCATCACTAGTACCCTGAATTCCATTTCAACATTATCTTAGATGGTAAAGGGTGATGTAGTATCAATTTCAAACAAACTTTTGCTTTATTTTGTATGTGTTTGGTTTTGTTTGTTTTTTGAGAAACCAATGAAAGATACAAAAGATGCCAGTGGACACACCAGCAACCCCAGGCTTTCCTGCACAAATGGCGGCTTGTCTAAGTGGTGGGAAACTGACGAGCTCAGGGCCGTGAGGAGGGGAAGCGTCTGCCTGGCCTCTTTCTTCCATATTCCTGCTTTTGTGGAACAAGAATGAATGGAGATTCCACAGACTTATCTAATATCTCTGTCTCAACTCCAAACTTATATAACCAATCTTTTTTTCCCCTCATATCGTTTGTTGTTTTTTTTAATTAGGGCTTCCTTTTATCATAAACTATTTCTTCAACCATTTTATCATAAACCATTTCTTCATTCACAGAATGAATCTCTATATAAGGTGATTTAGAGCAAAATATGGATCTGAAGGGGAAGACCTTTTGCGGTGGGGGCCTGGCTAGGGTCCCTCAACCCCCACACCTGGGCATCCTCGTTCGCCTGATACACCGGGAGGTGGCATCGCACCCTCACATAGTTTTTTTAACCCAAATAAGAGGAAAGAAAAAGAGGATTGATATTTGTTGATCCTTCTGTTTTGTGTTACTTGCATTTAATCTTCACAACCATCCAGGAAGCTGGCACACATTATCCCCATTTAATAGGTGATGAAATTGAGGCTTGAGAATGTTTAGTGATGGGGGAGCTGTGATTCAAATTGAGACCTGACTGGGTTCTTTCTGTCACACTGAGCTATGACAATCGGTACATTCTCCGTTTATCTAATTCACCAAAGGACCCCTAGGAAGGGCACAATGTAAATAGCTCTTCAAAAACAAGGCCACTGAAACCCAGCAAGTAAATGCATAGTCAGGTCACCAAGTTCTCACCAGTAGTTCAGGGCTGGGCACCACGTAAAGACATGAAGGAAACACACCAAACAGTAGGAATGGAACTTTTTTTTTTAAGACACAGAAGACAAAGAGGAACAAATTATATGAAAATAGAGTTTGCATAGTTGTTTTGAGAAAGTGAGAAGGAAATGCAGCATTTAAAACTTCCTTTTCTGGGTGGTGCCTGTGGCTCAAAGGAGTAGGGCGCCAGCCCCATATACCGGAGGTGGTGGGTTCAAACCCAGCCCCAGCCAAAAAAACAAATAAATAAACAAAAGATGCACATTTAAAAAAAAAAAAAAACTTCCTTTTCTGGAGAAAAAAAAAAATTGCAGAGTCAGGAATTAGGCAATAAAGTAAAAGGCAACTTACATCAGATCAAAATTTATTGTTCAAGATAAAGATTATACTATCTTGCTAAATATCAAAACTTTTATTTTTCTTTTTAACCTTTTCTGGGGGAGATGAATGTGTGCCTCCTATTTTTAGTCTTAACAAATCATCACTGCGCGTTAACTCTGCAAGGGCAGCTCAAGGTCACTGGGTGTTAACTCTGCAAGGGCAGCTCAAGGTCACTGGGTGTTAACTCTGCAAGGGCAGCTCAAG
>NW_003852520.1:1218130-1224298 GCF_000181295.1 Otolemur garnettii
AAGGTCACTGGGTGTTAACTCTGCAAGGGCAGCTCAAGGTCACTGGGTGTTAACTCTGCAAGGGCAGCTCAAGGTCACTGGGTGTTAACTCTGCAGGGCCGGCTCAAGGTCACTGCGTGTTAACTCTGCAGGGACAGCTCAAGGTTGTCTATTCCAGACTCTTCCTTCTCATTTATGCCATTGGCTTCACCTTTGTCACTGGAGGAAACAAACTAGAATGTGAAATGTAGTATTTAAAATAAGAGTCTTAAAATACCAATGCTTTAAGAAATTGTACCCCTGAAGTTTAGAGCCAGGGTATGGTGTGATGGGCTCCATGTGGGCTGAAGAGACTGTTGAGAGTTTGTAGCCAGAGGTGCTGCTTCCTCGGCCGTGTGAGCTTGAGCAGGCTATTTTAGTGATCAGAGGCTTAGTTTTCTCATCTGTTGGAGCTTGACAGTAATGGATAACTCGGAGTTGATGTGAGGACTGGATGAGAAGATGCTCGCTGAGCACTTAGCACAGAGTGCGGGTCACACGGGGGGACTGGGGCTGCTGTGACCACTCAGTTGACTCTAGGCTTCCAAGCAACCTTGAGATTATAATTTTGCTTCTCATGTACTTACCTCACATAGGTAAATACCTTGTTGTAAATTAATCCGTTGAAATGGAATCTACCCATCGTAATGGCACGGTACGGTTTGGTGACTGAGTAAACAGCTCAGAAATGACAGGAACAGATCTTGAATTACCATCTATGTTCTCCGACTTTGATGATGTATGTTATTAGAATATTCAACAACAATCAAATTTCAGCTACAAATCAAATTAGTGGCTGGGCTCTGTTTTAAGTTCCATCAGAACTAAGTTTACTTTCCCTTCTCTAAACTTTATGAACTCAAAACAGCGAATAAATGTTGGACATTTAAAAAAATATTTACAAGGATGTTTTTTGTATTTCATTTAATGTGGTATTTATATTTAATTTTCTTTTGATCTTACAGGTGTAAAAGGTCAAGTTTTTGATCACAGTGGAAATCCACTGCCCAGTGTAACTGTAGAAGTCCAAGACAGGAAACATATCTGTCCCTATAGAACCAACAGATTTGGGGAGTATTATCTCCTTCTCTTACCTGGATCCTATGTAATAAATGTAAGTATTAACACTAGTTACTGTTATCAAACTATTATAGAACTTCATCATTAGTATAGTGGTGAGGGCATATATATACATTACAGGACTCACACTACTCATCCAGAAGGAATCTAAACTAGGTCTACAAGGCCCCCAAATCGATATGTTCAGATAGATAGGCAGGGGGCTGGGAGAGGTGGGAATGATTGGAACAACCCAGAAAAACCCATGTTTTTTCCTAGCTGGTGATTTTTTTTTAAATAGCTATATCCTGTTTCTTGTGAAATCTTTATGATTTAAAAATGTAACCTTGGCTCAGCACCTGTAGTTCAGCAGCTTAGGATGCCAGCCACATACACCTGAGTTGGCAGGTTCGAATCCAACCTGGGCCTGCCAAACAACGACAACTATAACTAAAAACTAGCCAGGCATTGTGGCAGCTGCCTGTAGTCCCAGCTATTTAGGAGACGGAGGTAAGAGAATTGCTTAAGCCCAAGAGTTGGAGGTTTCTGTGAGCTATGATGCCACAGCACTCTACCCAGGGCAACATAGTTAGAGTCTGTCTCAAAAAAATAAATAAATAAATATTAAAAAATTAAAATGTAACCTTATTAATAATGAGAGTAATTGAGCAACGTAGCAAAAATACTTCCCAGCTTCATGAAATACCATTTAACACTCATTCCATGAAACATAATCTCTACTATAAAAAATAGATTAGTGGGGAGAGGGAGGGAGGGGAGGAGGAGGGAGGGTGATTGGTGGGATCACACCTATGGTTCATCCTATAAGGGTACATGTGAATCTCTCTAAATGTAGAATACAAATGTCTTAACACAATAACTAAGAAAAAGACATGAAAGCAATGTTAACCAGTTGGATGAAAGTATTTCAAATTGTATACAGAAACAGTCCACTATACTCCATGATAGTATTAATGTACACTGCTATGATTTAATAAATAAATAAATAAACTTATTAATAAGAAAAAAATAGATTAGGACAAGTTCCTTAGAATTCATTATAAGTGAAATTTGATTCACAAATTTTACCACGTTATTAAACAACTGATAGACATGTTTTACAATCCCGTTTTTAATCAATGCAAATAAAGTTTGAGTTTTTAAGTCTGTTTTAATGCATATTTCTGAGCCATTTTATCCTGTGAGAAAGGGGTATGAACTAACTTGAGCCTGATTTAGTTGGCCAGATTGTACTGCTTTCTCTTTGATGAGACTTTCTCTGAGAGATTCAGGATTCTGCTGCTTTGCTCTGTGGCGCTGAAGCCACCCTGGTACTGGTTCCGTGCAGAGCTCCACCTGGGAGGAGGCAGTTGTCTCTCCCACAGTACAGACTTAGCATTTCAGTATTTCATCTCTCACCTTGGCCTGCTGATGGGGCTTGGCAACTGCAAATCCTCTTCTTGGGAGTTTCCACTCCTACTGAGAAGGTGGATAGAACTTGAAAAAATCCCAACTCACTGTGACCCTCTACCTAAAAAAGCTCTGTATTTTTCTTCCATACTGTGATATTTTCATTCTATGGGAGGGGAAAGGGTTTTCCATGTACTAAATATACATTATTTTTATGCAATCCCATAAATAAGCCACACCTTTATAGAATCAAGTCATGAATGGTTAATTTCCTATTGATTAGACCACCACAGTGCATGTTGACCACAGGTGTTAGTTCTGGAACAAGATTCGAAGATAAGACTCAGGAAGCTGTAATGAAAGGCTCAAACACATGCCAGTTAGTAGTTTTGTAAATGTTATTCTCTCATTCTTCTCTTTTCACCATATATAATAAAAGCATTTCTCAAGGTCAGGTACAGGGGTTCACACCTGTAATCCCAACACTCTAAAGGTTGAGGCGGGTAGATTGCTTGAGCTCATGAGCTTGAGACCAGCCTGAGCAAAAGGGACACCCTGTCTCTACTAAAAATAGAAAAACTGAGGCAGGAGTCCTCAGTTGGCTTCTTGAGTCCAAGAATTAGAGGTTGCTGTGAGCTATGATGCCACAGCACTCTACATAACTCTGTCTCAATTTAAAAAAAAAGCATTTCTCAGTGGATGTCACATAAAGTTAGTTTAGCATTTGTCTAATTTTTCCTGATTATTTCCTCCACCAAGAAAACAAATCTAGATGAAGATTCAGATTCATGTAAACAAAACCAGGTAAAATCACCGCTTTTTAAGGAAGCAATAGACTTGTACAGTTAGATCAGCAAACAAAATGGAGTAAATTGAGGAAACACTTGGACTTATAAATTATCATGGTATCCAATGAAGATATTAAGTACAGACATGGGACGAAAGGAACCACGGACTCTTTACCTTTGTACTCCATGAAAAGGATGCTGGCAGAATCAGTCAGTCTCCTGACCGCCATCCCCAGACAACGTACCTGTCTCTGGCTTTATTCCATCTTGTAAATCTTTGCAACAGCATTAACAACAACGGTCTCTATCAACGGGCATTGGATACCTAGTGAGGAGCAGGGCCAGGCGGCTGGCAGATTGCTGCAAGCTTTGCGTTTTAGCGGTGGCTATCAGTGTTTGCAGACTTGGCACCACAGAACATCTGAAGTCACTCATACAATTGTTTCTTGTTTCTGCTCAGGTTACAGTTCCTGGACATGAGCCACACCTCACAAAGGTGATTATTCCAGAGAAATCCCAGAACTTCAGTGCTCTTAAAAAGGATATTCGACTTCCATTCCAAGGGCAATTGGATTCTATCCCAGTGTCAAATCCTTCATGCCCAATGATTCCTCTATACAAAAATTTGCCAAGCCACTCAGCAGCAACAAAGCCTACTTTGTTCTTATTTTTAGTGACTCTTTTGCACATATTTTTCAAATAAAGGAAAATCTGAAACTCAACCTCCTTTCCCCACCTGGAATCAGGTATTACTTGAGCTACGCTAGGCTACTGCAGCCCTCTAGTGGGACCTCAGCGGGGTAAACTCCACAATCTTCCCTGAGAAGAGAAATGGATGTTTCCAAACCCTGGAATGATTCAGTCTTGAAGATGAGCAGAAGACTCCCACCTAGCAAGTACTCCTCACTCACACTTACATTAATCCTGAAGTAGTCTTATAATCTATAAGACGGTAAACCTGAGAATCAAAAAAGAAGTTCCTGCAAGAAAAAAATGAGCTAATTTTGTATACAGAGAGCCAGATGAATATAAGCAATAAAGATGAACATTTACCAATCACCTCCTATGTACAAGACCTTGCCCTGAGTGCTGTATGTGGACAGATGTATGTATAATTACTCCTCCGCAAAGGGAGAAATGGTCACAGGACTGGGAATAGGGTGCAAACATTCTAATGAGAGAAAATAGGCAACTATGTCTCAAGGGCCCAAGAAAACACAGACCTGGCTGGACACAGTGGCTCACACCTATAATCCTAGCACTCTGGGAGACCGGGGCAGATGGATTGCTTGAGCTCAGGAGTTTAAGACCAGCCTGAGCAAGAGCAAGACTCCCGTCTCTACTAAAAATAGAAAAATTAGCCTGGTGTTGTGATAGGCACCTGTAGTCCCAGCTACTCAGGAGGCTGAGGTAATAGGATCACTTGAGCCCAACAGTTTGAGGCATGGCACTCTACCCAGGGCGACAGAGTTAGATTCTGTCTAAAAAAAGAAAAAAAAAGGAAATATAATGCAAACCTGTCCTAGCATGCTGGGAGTCCAGAGTGGGTGAATTGCCTGAGCTAATGGGTTTGAGACCAGCCTGAGCCAGAGGGAGGCCTCGTCTCTAAAAAATAGCCAGACGTTGTGGCAGGCGCCTGTAGTCCCAGCTACTTGGGAGGCTGAAGCAAGAGAATCGCTTGAGCCCAGGAGTTTGAGGTTGCTGTGAGCTATAATGCCATAGCACTCTACTGAGGGCAACAAAGTGAGACTCTGAGGCTCTGTCTCCAAAAAAAAAGAAAAAGAAAAGAAATGCAGGCCTGATAGGACAGGATGGCCAGTTAAGCAAGTCTGTCTCCCTCCAGAGCCAGTAGTCCTGCCTCTGTCTGCCTGGGTGCCCCATCCTCTGTTATGCTGGTGACCTGCACAGGTGTAGCCTCAGACTCACGTCCCGCTGCACACTGGCCCTGGCCCCTCATCACACTGCGGCCCAGCACGCCTTCCCCCGCACTATGCTCTGTCTCAGCTCCTGGAACACAAGCTAGAAACCTGGGGTTGTCCTCAGCGCTTCCTCCTCCTCTCTCCTCCCTCATGTTCAGTGCGTCAGCAGACATGGTGTGGATTCTCACTGTCAATGGATTCCTACCTCTCCTCCCCACGGCTGTTCCCACTGCGAAGCTTAGGCCCTGGTGTCCCCCAAGTGCTGCTGCCACCACGGCTTCCTGGTCTCTTGTCTGCAGATTTCTCCTCTTCAAGTTCATTCTCCACCAGCCCCAGGGAAGGGAGCTATTTTGAGGTGTGATCGCGACTCCCTGCATTTTCTTTCCTACAACTCCTAAAACTCGGTGCTGGTATCAACCCTATCAGGAGGCCTTGGCTGACGGTGTCCGTTCAGTTCCCTCCCCGCCCCCAGGCTTTCCTTTGCTCCCTAAAGGAAACTGGGTATCTCTTCTCTGCCATTAAGTTACAGTCCTGTGCGGAGTCCTCTGCCACCTCCTGTGCTCGGTCCCCTGCTACCTCCCATGCCACAGTCCTCTGCCACCTCCTGTGCCATGGTCCTCTGCCACCTCCTGTACCATGGTCCTCTGCCACCTCCTGTGCTAGGTCCTCTGCCACCTCTTGTGCCACAGTCCTCTGCCACCTCCTGTGCCACAGTCCTCTGCCACCTCCTGTGCCACAGTCCTCTGCCACCTCCTGTGCTCGGTCCTCTGCCACCTCCCGTGCTCGGTCCCCTGCTACCTCCCATGCCACAGTCCTCTGCCACCTCCCGTGCTCGGTCCCCTGCTACCTCCCGTGCCACAGTCCTCTGCCACCTCCTGTGCCACAGTCGTCTGCCATCTCCTGTGCTCGGTCCTCTGCCACCTCCCGTGCCACAGTCCTCTGCCACCTCCCGTGCTCAGTCCTCTGCCACCTCC
>NW_003852520.1:1226235-1228024 GCF_000181295.1 Otolemur garnettii
GCTGGGGATTTGAACCTGCCACCTTAGGTGTATGTGGCTGGCGCCTTAGCCGCTTGAGCCACAGGCGCTGAGCCTGAAATAATGTTTTTAAAATCAGACATTTGTATCAGAATCAAACTTAAAGTGAAGATAGAACCCAACCATAGCCTTCCAACTGTGTTCAGACCAGAGCCCCGGACCTCTGCCCAACACCTTCTCTACTGCTCCCCATTCTTTGAAACTGCAGCCATGCTCCTCCGGCTCTAAATTTGGGTATAATTCCTTTTATAGAGAAACAAACATAATAAAAATTTTCAAATGGTAATTAGAAGACAGGAGCCCTGGATTCAACTCCACTGAACGCTGTTTGCTTGTCGGCAGCATGAAGGTCCAGCTCAGCCGTGATCCTGGGCCATCAGTGACAGCCTGGTGGCAGCTGCCACGTTGTTGGTGCCACTTCTGGTGCTTGCCTGGGTGGAGGGAGAATAGTTAAGACACTATTTGATGAGGATTTTGAAGGCAGTACAATATGCCTTATTAAACACCAAATCTTTTGCCTCAGATATAAACAGAATGGACCTCAAAACTGAAACAATGCTTAGCTAGAATGATCATCTAACATTTAAAGAAACTTTCATAAAGTAATGTAGCTTTTTCTCACGTGCCTATTCAAATTTCGGTAAATGTCAACGTGAATGGATCTGAATGGTGGGGAGTATTTTAGAAAACTGTTAAGTGCCTGCAGATATGATCAGAGTTGATTTGGGTGCTTAATTTATCACATTCATATTTGAACTCGAATGTTTCAGAAATGTTAAAAGCCTCTTCTCAACACTTTTGAAAATCTTTCTAAGAAATCAATGTTTTGTTGTGTTCCAGAAGCAAATTTGTATTTGCAGTCTGTTTGTTAAAATGGTATGAGTTAGTTCTATGTTTAGAAAGTAAAAATATATGATGCTGGATTGGAAATATCTTTTCCTAGCAAATCCAGGAAAACTAAGCATAGCATATTGCCTTATTACCCCAGGATGAGTTGCTTATTGAGAAGCTGGGTTGTTAGTCTACATGTTAACAATATGGTTGGTGTTTATTTTATGGCAGATCTCTTATATTTTCCTTGGGACTTTAGATGGGAAAAGAGGAGAAAATGATGATGGCCAGACCGGTTAAAGGGCACCAAATGTTCGCAACGCTGCACCTGACAGCCAGGTCTGGGCTCGCTGCAGACTTAGTGGTGTATCAGGGTATTGGCGAGCACTGTGCTGTGGGGCTCACAGACCCCGAACCGTGTTTAGCATATGACGGCTCCACAGCCTTTTATAGATGATTTTAAAAGTTTTCTTGTTGACATTCTTTTGTACTATAATTAAGAAATTATTAAAATGTACAAGTTGCCTGAGACTATAAAGTTTATTCAGGAGGGCCACAACTACCTCTGCATTTAGTAAATTTAGAATATTTGTGATTCTCAATAAAGAACAAATATTCATAAGACAATGAATGTTCTTTCTTTCTATAATATTACCTTGAAAATAACACTAGAGAGAACTAATTCCCACCAGATAAAGCTCAAAGCTCAGGGAAGATTGGATTTAATGACCTTTTATGGGTCAATAACATTGCAACAGCTTCTCAAAGTCCAGATATTTCCTCCAGGACATTTTATACATGCTGTGTGTTATTACATGTAATATGGTCCAGAGTAATTTGTATCATGGGGCAGTGTGTTCCACGGATAAGATGATGGATGAAGGCTCGGCGCCTGTGGCTCAAGCGGCTAAGGCGCCAGCCACATACACCTAAGGTGGCG
>NW_003852520.1:1228254-1229647 GCF_000181295.1 Otolemur garnettii
AAAAAAAAAAAAAAAAAAAAAAGATGATGGATGAAAACTGTGCCTTCTGGTCAGAAAAAAATTTTAGAAAATTCACAATTTACACTAATGTAGTAAAGGGTCTGAGAAATCTGGCAGAAAATAAATGGATTTCCCAAACATACTGAGCCATGGAACCATTTTCATAAATAATTTAACCTAGGACCAGCTCTTTGAACTAACATTTCCTGAATCTGCAAACACATTTAGGGAAGTAAAGTTAGAGAAGCCTTTTGTTCTGAATAACAAACATTACTGACTTCCAAGGGCTTTGGAAATATAGAGCTATAGAGCTCTAGAGTTAGTTAGAAGAATTTTCCTGCAGTCAGAACTGGAAAGTTCCACAGTCCTAACTAACCCTTATCAGATGCAAACCCTGCTCATACATGTAGCAGCCATGGCAGGGACAGAGGCCCAGCTCACATTCACACCTGCCCTTGGCAATCGCTACACAAATAATAGTTTAAATGACTCATGGCTGAGTAGGGAATAGCTAAATTACAGACACAGATTTTTTTTAGGTGAAAAATATCTCATTTTAGAAAATAAACTTGGAACAGTTTTCAAAGAATTCATGACACAGGGGCCCCTTAGGCGGAAACCCCAGGCACATCTGGAGCTCTTTGAAGCATCCATTCAATCCCCCTGACCCAAAAGCAAAGTAGCATTTTAAAATGAAGTAAAATTTTCAAATATTACACATGAGAGGAAAAAGTGATTCATCCATTTCTGGATGGTAGAATTGTATGTTTTGTTTTTTTCTTTATTTTGAAATTTTCCATTTACTGCTTCTCTTGTAATACAAGGAAAACAGTTTTATAGAACCTCAGATTTTAGAACCACCAGGTTACATAAGTGATTGCTACATCTCCTTACATATTCATTAAACTTTTCCAGAGTTTATACTAAAATAACACACATGAAAGGTAATAATTTTTTCCTACTTGATCAACTTAAGGGCATTTGTCCTTCAACACTAAAGCACATTTCCTTGGAGCCAGGAGAGCGGCACTGAAGTCCCGGCTCTCGGGAAGGGTTCTCTGGAGCCCCGGGTTTGAGGCCAGCCTGGGCAGAACAGGGAGAACCCGTCTCTTTAAAAAGACAAGAAAGGGAGAAGAAGGCGCGGCGTTTGGGGCAGTATTTGTTCCGTGAATCTCTCTAGGAACGATGGCTCAGGGTGTTAGGACAGAATGGGAGTGGTCTGTGCTCAGAGTCGCGTTGCCTCCTCGCTGGAAGCCCCAGTTTCCCCCGGAGTCCGCGCTGGCCCGGGCTGTGGTTAATGGACACCTGCCCGTCTCCTAACCCGAGGCTCCCGCCGAGGAGCGGACACTGCCCGTCTCCTAACCCGAGGCTCCCGCCGAGGAGCGGACACTGC
>NW_003852520.1:1231017-1235000 GCF_000181295.1 Otolemur garnettii
GTGGGCGGACGCCGCACGTCTCCTAACGCGAGGCTTCCACCATGTGGTGGAAAAGTGTGTAACTCTCCGAACAGATTTGTCGTCTTGTGTCTCCTGTTAAAAAAACAAAAATGTGATTCTCGCTAGTTCGGTAGTGGGAGCAGAGAGCGGACCCCAGACAGCGCTCTGAACAGCCGCTGCCGCCCAGCCTCGTGAGCTTCGGGTCGGGAGGAGCCGCAGCCGCCGGGTCACCGTCAGCGCAACCGCGAGGCCAAGACCAGCCACTGTCACCGCAACCGCCAGGCCCAGATCCGCCACGGACACTGCAACCGCCAGGCCGAGACCTGCCACCATCACCACAACCATGAGGCCAACACACGCCACCGTCACCGCAACCGTGAGGCCGAGACCTGCCACCGTCACAGCAACCGTGAGGCCGAGACCCGCCACAGTCACCACAACCGCCAGGCCGAG
Organism: Otolemur garnettii; assembly: GCF_000181295.1. NCBI lineage: Eukaryota > Metazoa > Chordata > Mammalia > Primates > Galagidae > Otolemur > Otolemur garnettii. The sequence goes on from NW_003852520.1 coordinate 1,231,471, forward strand.
ACCCGCCACTGTCACAGCAACCGTGAGGCCCAGACCTGCCCCCGTCACCGCAATTGTGAGGCCAAGACCCATCATCAACACCGCAACCACCAGGCCAAGACCCACCACCGTCACCTCAACCATGAGGCCCAGACCCGCCCCTGTCACCGCAACTGTGTGGCCGAGACCCGCCCCCGTCACCGCAATTGTGAGGCCAAGACCGGTCATCAACACCGCAACCGCCAGGCCAAGACCCACCACTGTCACTGCAACCATGAGGCCCAGACTTGCCCCTGTCACCGCAACCGTGTGGCCAAGACCCGCCCCTGTCACTGCAACCGCCAGGCCCAGATCCGCCACTATCACCACAATCACCAGGCCCAGACCCGCCACGAACATCGCAACCGCCAGGCCAAGACCCGCCACCGTCACCGCAACCATGAGACCCAGACCCGCCCCCATCACCGCAATCGTGAGGCCGAGACCCGTCACCGCAACCCCAAGGCTGAGACCCACTACCGTCACAACTACCAGGCCAAGACCCGCCACCATCACGGTAACTGTGTGGCCTAGACCCGCAACCGCTAGGCCGAGACCCGCCACCGTCACAGCAACCGTGAGGCGAAGACCTGCCACCATCACGTCAACTGCCAGGCAGGGACCCACCACTGTCACTGTAACCGTGTGGCCGAGACCCGCCACCATCACTGCAAACGCCAGGCGAAGACCCGCCACCATCACCGCAACTGTGAGGCCGAGACCCGCCACTGTCACTGGAACCGCCAGGCAAGACCCGCCACAGTCACCGCAACCTTGAGGCTGATACCGCAGCTGCCTCTGCCCTCAGCATTGGGCTGGGAGAGGCTGCCCAGGAGGCCTCACATTGGAGGCGCCTGATGGGGACCACAGAGTCATCTCAACAAAGATTTGGGAACAGTAAATGGTTCAATGTAAGAAACAGATATGGTTTTATCAAAAGGAATGACATCAAGGAAGGTGTCTATCCACCAGGCTGCCATAGGAAGAGTGACCCCAGGAAGTCCCTCCTCACTGTAGGAGATGGGGATACCCTGGAGTTTGATGGTGTTGAAGGAAAAAGGGAACAGAGGCAGCAAGTGTCACAGGCCCTGGTGAAATTCCAGTTGAGGACAGTAAATGCTCAGCAGACCGTAACCATAATAGGCACTATCCTGTGGCAGGGGTCCTGCACACAATTACAGAAAGAATTACCAGTATAGTATGACTGGAACCAGAACAGGGATGGGAGAGCACTCCTGAAGGCCAGGCCCAGGGATGGGAGAGCACTCCTGAAGGCCAGGCCCAGCAACCCGGCTGACCGCAGGTAGAGGGTCCAACCTTACTGGGAGACCCTATGGGTAGTGACCACAGTGTTCCAACCTCTTGTGCAGGGAGAAGTGATAGAGGTGCTGACAACCAGGGTGCAGGAGAACAGGGTAGACCAGTAAGATTATGTAATCGGAGTTATAGACCACGATTCTGCAGGGGCCTCCTTGTCACGGAGAGCCAGACAGGATGGCAATGAAGAGGATGAACAGAATCAAGGAGATGAGACCCACAGTCAGCAGCCGCCTCAACCTTGGTACCCTTGCGACTGCAATTACCGTGCAGACACCTAGGAAACCCTAAACCACAAGACAGCAAAGAGACAAAAGCAGCCCATCCACCAGCTGAGGGTTTGTCAGCTCCAAGGCTACGTGCTGGCTCACCAGCTCTGCCATCATCGCGTGTAACCACCCAGCAAGAAGAAATGAACAAAAGATTGGAGCTGAAGACCTCACGTGCTTGCTTTTGCCCATTGACCAGATAACTAGAACTATCTGCATTATTGATGCAGCATGGGGTTTTGATGATTTTTACTTAAAGATGTCTTTTTTGGTAATCACAAACGTGTCTTTTTTTAAAAGCCTGATTTTTCTCAATACCCCTTTAAAGATTTTTAAATTGTTTCATATCTGGGCAGTACCTATGGCTCAGTGAGTAGGGCCACAGCCCCATATGCTGAGGGTGGCAGGTTCAAACCCAGCCCTGGCCAAACTACAACCAAAAAAATAGCTGGGCGTTGTGGCAGACACCTGTAGTCCCAGCTACTCAGGAGGCTGAGGCAAGAGAATCGCCTAAGCCCAGGAGTCAGAGGTTGCTGTGAGCTGTGACGCCACGGTCTCTACCAAGGGCCACATAGTGAGACTCTGTCTCAAAAAAAAAAAATTGTTTCATATCTGGTCGAGGTTTTTTTTTTTTTTTTTTTTGAGACAGTTTCACTTTGTCGCGCTCAGTAGAATGCTGTGGCATCACAGCTCACAGCATCCTCAACTCTTGGGCTCAACCAATCCTCTTGCCTCAGCCTCCCCAGTAGCTGGGACTACAGGTGCTCACCACAATGCCTGCCTATTTTTAGAGATTGTCACATTCTTGCTCAGGCTGATCTTGAAATCCTGAAGTCAAGCGATCCACCCACTTCAGCCTCCCAGAGTGCTAGGATTGCAGGCGTGAGCCACCACTCCTGGCCCTCAGTTGAGATTTTTTAAAACTTCACTTTTAGGGCAGCGCCTGTGGCTCAAGGAGTAGGGCGCCAGCCCCATATATCGTGGGTGGATGGTTCAAGCCCAGCCCCAGCAAAAACTGCAAAAAAAAATTCATTTTTAATTTGTAATAAAAGTTTACAACTTGATTTTTCAAAAATGTCAACAAACTTCAAGACCTGTTAATAAACTTTTAAATAATAGTTAAAAAAAAAAAAATGTCAGGAAAGATGGTGACCAGGCTGGAGTGCATCAGCCTCAGCCTAGCTCACAGCAGCCTCAAACTCCTGGGCTCATTCAGTCCTCCTGCCTCAGTCTCCTGAGTATCTGGGTGTACAAGGGGCCTGCCACACCAACTAATTTTTTAATTATTTTGTAGAGAGGGGGCTTTGCTACTTTGCCCTGGCTGCTTTTAAATTCCTGGCATCAAGCTGTCCTTCTAGCTCGGCCTCCTAGAATGCTAGGATTATAGGCCCACTGCACCTAACCCAGAATGTTTTTTAAAATTGTCTTTTCTGATTTTATGAAGAAGACTTCAGTGGCAATCTCAACAAAAACAAAAATAAACAAATGGGACTAAATTTAACTGAAAAGCTTCTGCACAGCTAAGGACACAATTAAAGCAAATAGACAACCTTCAGAATGGGAAAAGATATTTGCATGGTATGAGTCTGACAAAGATTTGATAACTAGGAACAGAGAACTCAAACTGATTGACAAAAAAAAGAGCCAGCGATCCCATTTATCACTGGGCAAGAGACATGAATAGAACCTTCACTAAAGAAGACAGATGAGGCTCGGTGCCTGTGGCTCAAGTGGCTAAGGCGCCAGCCACATACACCTAAGATGGTGGGTTTGAATTCAGCCCGGGCCCGCCAAACAATGATGGCTGCAACCAAAAAAAAAAAAAAAAATAGCCAGGCATTGTGGCAGGTGCCTGTGGTCCCAGCTACTTGGGAGGCTGAGACAGGAGACTCGCTTGAGCCCAGGAGTTGGAGGTTGCTGTGAGCT
>NW_003852520.1:1235424-1236683 GCF_000181295.1 Otolemur garnettii
TTAAGCCCAAGAGTTTGAGGTTGCTGTGAGCTGTGACGCCACAGCACTCTACCAAGGGCAACACAGTGAGACTCTGTCTCAAAAAAAAAAAAAAAAGAAAGACATTTGTACTAGATTGTTTATCACAATTCAATTTACAATCACCAAAATATGGAAACAACCAAAATGCCCATCAGCCCAGAAATGGAATAACAAACTGGTATATGTATACCATGGAATAGTATTCAGCCATTAAAAATGCTTACTTTCCATCTTTTGTATTGACCTGGAAGAGCTGAAACACATTGTTCTTAGTAAAGTATCATAAGAATGGAGAAGCAAGAATCCTGTGTACTCAATTGAAGCCAGTAGATGATCTAATACAGTGGTTCTCAACCTTCCTTATGCTGCGGCCCTTTAATACAGTTCCTGTGGGTCACAACCCATAGGTTGAAAACTGCTGACATGCCCACATGGGCCTTGATCCAATTCAAGTTGTAGGGAGGGGGAACCAGGGAGGAAGAAGAGGACAAAAAGGGGGGATCGGTGAGCTCCCACCTAATGGGCACAATGTGAGAGTATTGGCCCACCTCCTGGGTGCAGGACACACTGCAGCAGACTCCACCTCTATCATAACCTAGCTGTTTGTACCTTTTCATCAACCTGAAATTCAAAAAAAGGTTTTCTTTTCTTCTGCCGAATCAAACTGCATACTTGCTTTTTTAGCTAATCAGCATACTTTGTTGAATGCCTACTAATATAGGCAGTCCCTGGGTGACAAACAAGATAGATTCTGTAGGTTTGATCTTGAGTCAAATTTGTATGTAAGTTGAAACAGGTACATTTATTTACCTGTTACCTGTAATAGCCTCCGTTCGTAAGTGTGAGCCATATGTCAGTCGTCACTGGGATGTTTATAACTGAGGGACCTGCTGTAATAGCCTCCACTCATAAGTGCACATTGTACTGAGTCAGATATGTGTAACTGGGGGCCGCCTGGATTCAAGGCCTAGTATTCAGCACTTGAGGGGAGGCGATACAAAGGTAGTTACAACGGGCCTCAGTTGAGACAATGTATTTAAAAAGGTTAATTCAAGGCTCCCTAAACTGGGTTTTGGAAGTAGTTATGGTCACAAATGATACAAAAACAATATTCTGGTTTGGTGCCTGTGGCTCAAGTGGCTAAGGTGCCAGCCTCATACACCTAAGGTGGCGGGTTGGAATCCAGCCCAGCCCGCCAAACAACGATGGCTGCAACCAAAAAAAAAAAATACCCAGGC
>NW_003852520.1:1236803-1251654 GCF_000181295.1 Otolemur garnettii
TCTGTCTCAAAAAAAAAAACAATATTCTAATCTTTAACTGCCATTTATTAGAAGTGTTTACTCTCTAGTTTCTATCCATTTATTGCCTGTAATTCTAAGGTCACTAAGCAAGTAAGAACCAGACCTGCACTTCTGAACTTAGCCCTTCCCAGGACAAGCTGCTTACAAACTGTTCTGCAACAGAAACGATTTACAAGAGGGTGAAAAGAACGTTGGTGTATCGCAGCCATGGAAGTCTAAAATGACCCTGCAAGACATCAGCTATGACACCCAACAAACAAGCCTTTTTAATATTTAAATCCAGGAAGCAGTCTATTTTCTGTAAATTATAAACTAAAACTAGGGGAGACCAAAGGCAGTGAGGTCAACTTAAGGAGTTGTTACTGTGATCTTGGTGGAAGGCCTCTTTAATACAGGATGATAGCCTGGGAAGATGGGAACCATAGTTTAACCCTGAGAAATAAATGCAATTCATCTAGAACATGACAGTAAAGAAAAATATTTTTAAAATGAAATTTTGGAATTAGGAAAAGTACCGTTTTGATAAATTGACTCTAAGTAAGCTGTTGGCAGGACATCCAAGCAGTGTGTTCTGCCCACAGCAGAGTGTAGGTTTAAACAGGTAATCTATCAGTTAAAGAAAAAATGAACCTTTAAATGAGAGAGCTTTGAAAGCAGTAGGAATTCAAATATGAGTCAGTATCTACCTTCTCCCCCAAACAATCAATTAGGGTTCTTTCATTCTAAATATTATAATGTTTAAAGACCACAATCATTTCAGATGTGTTATGTATAAATTACCGAACGCCAGGGAGCCCCCGCTCTGGTGTCCTTTATCGCCATGTTGCTTTTCACTGGTGACATTTTACAGTGTCACTTCTGAACATTTTCTATGCATTCAGATATGTATCTTTTTTGCTTGTTTTTAAAACAAGGTCTCACCCTGGCTAGTCTTCAGCTCTGGGGCTCAAGGGATCCTCCCACCTCAGTCCCAAATAGCCTGACTACAGGCACACGCCGTGATGCCTGGCATGTATTTATCATTTTAAAGCATCAGTTGCAAAGAACAAAAATTCCCTACTATGTATAATGGAAGTTGCCTATATGATAGACAATATTGTCACCAACTTCCAAGTAATTGGTATTTTTAAGCTGAAAAAGTACTTTCTTGTAAATACTAAATCAAAAACCTAATTCACAGTGGCTCACACCTGTAATCCTAACATTCTGGGAGGCTGAGGCAGGTGGATTGCCTGAGCTCAGGAGTTTGAGACCAGTCTGGGTTAGAGCAAAACCCCTTCTCTAAAAGATAGCTGTGTGTTGTGGTAGGTGCCTGTAGTCCCAGCTACTTGGGACGCTGAGGCAAGAAAATCACTTAAGCCCAGGAGTTTGAGGTTGCTGTGAGCTATGATGTCACAGCACTCTACCCAGGGTAAGAAAGTGAGACTCTGTTTCAAAAAAAAAAAAAAAAAGAAAGAAAAAGCCCAATTCAACATCCAATCAGAAAGTAGTGACCAGAAAATAGTGACTACACACTTGTCACAGTCCCATGCTATAACAACTCATAGTCACCTTCATAAGATCACACAACTACCCACTAATTAGTATCCTTAAAGCCCTTATTTAAAATTTTAAAATTCCAAATTATACAGAGCTAACCCTCATCTCACAGAGGGGTCCTCAGGCTGCCACTTCAAGACTGAGGCCCCAATGCTTTGACCCATTTAATAAATTCTTATTAAGCATCTCCATATGTGCCTCATAATAAAGATGTCCCGGCTGTTGGAATTTAGTGTCAAAGAGGATGTGATTGCAAAAGTTTTTTGTTGTGCTTGTTGTTCTGAGATAGGGTCTTGCTGTGTTGCCCAGGCTGGTCTTGAACTCCTGGCCATAAGCAATTCTCCACTTTGTCCTCCCAAAGTATTGTATTACAAGCATGAGCCCCTGTGCCCCACATTAGGGCTTTCATGCCGACAAGTGACATGACGGCTAGCCAAGTTCCCCTCCTTGCCCCCAGCTACATCGCTTCTGGACCACTCACTATCATTTGAGAAGCCACGTAAGCCAGCCTGCCACGTGAAGATCCAAGTGGGGAAACAGCATCTCCCACCCTGCCGCCAGCAACATTATCCTCTCAAAGGGTCTGAATGCCTTGGCTCCCACTGCATCGAGCTGCTAGTGATAACTGGGCTTTCAAAGTGGTACACATGACCGTTCTAGAAAACATAACACATTCAGACTGTCTTTGGTTTACCCAAACATACGCCATTCAAACGATTTTTGTTTTTAATAAAACTCATTATGAGGAAACTGGGGGGTGCTAACACTGGATTTTAATAAAGATAGGCATAATTAACTATAATTTATTTTGTGAAAAAATAGGAAAGTTAGTGGCTGAAAAAGATGGCAGAGATTTGGTTTCTAGTATTCCTTTGACTTGGATTCCCCTCACATCTCTGCTCCCTGCCACTTGAGCACCAGCCGTTAGACCTGGTGACCGCCCTGCCCGCCAGGCGGTGACGCATACAGCGCCCCCTGCCCCATCAGGGGAAGTGTGCATGGCCTGTGGCTCCACACACTTTGTTTATGCTAACCTAGTTCTGGTTCTGACTCAGGAGCCCAATCTGCACCTCTGTCACCTGAGACTCTGGCACTTCCAGCTGGGTCGAACCTATTATAATGCCACCAGAACCCTAATGCTGGCTGGAACCTCACAGCATTCCAAATTTCTTACATAAATTACTTTTCAACTGAAAAAAAAAAGACTCATCAGAATAAGGACACTTAGGCATGTCCTTAACTTCTCCCCCCCCCCGCCCCCAGCTTTTGGCCGACATACTAAACTAAATAATAAATACCCTCTTTCCCCATCTGTGAGGCTAAGCCAGCAGCGTCTGGGGTTGGTCTACAGTGTTCAGAAAGGGCCAAGCCAGTGAGGAGGCTCCAGCGGCCTAACAAGGCCTTGCCAACTAGTGGACATAGTGTCCAGCACCAGCCCTTGGGCTGTCCCTGAGAAGGGACACTAAGGGGAGGAAGGCCTGGCCTGCTGAACAAGGAAGTCGGAGGGGCTCACAGAAATGTGAGCACACTGTCATCACCACTCAGCAGGCCTTGCCAGAAAAAGGGCAAAGAATGTGGGTCTGAGGTAACCTAGGTACCCAATGACCAAGAGAAAGGAACAATACTGCCTGGAGGTGTGGAGCAGCCAGAGGAAGACTTGCCGGGAATTTCAGAGGGAGGGGAAGAGGGATTCACAGCCCGGCAGCGGCAGCCTCCGTCTCCTCCCTCACATCTTCCTGGTCCTGACAGGGACCCACTTGTGACTCCTGTGGAGCACTCTAAGCTTTCTCTTTGTTCTTAAATAAAATTCACACAGAAACATGTGTCGTTGCTTTCTCTCCCCATACTGCCAGAGCAGCTCAGGTTCTCAGTTTCCACTCACTTTCGATTCCTGCTGTATCTTGGTGGAACTTTCTAGATCAACTGAGTAATTGAACCAGGTCAACTGCGTTCACAGAACTGGGCCCTCCAGCCCCCAAAGTCCCTCCTGGGTGTCCTGAGGACTGTGTAAGGGAAGCAGCAGCATTCTGTCAGAGGATGGGTGCCACCTCCCCGGCAGTCTGGACGGACGATGCCAAACTTCCCAGGTACAGGGGGACATGCAGCGCTCTGGCCATCGCTCACGGACTAAGGTGTTTGAACATGACAGAGAACTGGCCTGGGAGCTAAGGCTGATCCCCTGGGCCAAGTCTTGGATGAAAGGGTGGTCAGGAGTCCCAGTGCCTGTGAGGACACTGGCAGCCTTCAGATGCTGAAGGTCTGGGGGCCACCCTTTCCCAGGCACAGGTCCTGGTCTTTCAGGAGCTCCTCAGACACTCCCACTTGGCAGTACCTGGGGACATTGGCCACAAGGCCCAGACACATCATGCAGTGCCCCGAGCGACTCATGGGTCAAGCCAGGCCTACTGTATAGGCAGGGAGGCCAACTCAACCCAGCCAGGTGCCCAGCCGCTCCCGGGGAACCCAAAGTCAGGCCTGGAAGTCAATGGGTCCCTCACTCAACCCCTGACAAAACTGTTTCTAAGACCCAATAATCATATTTCTGAAACAATTCATCATTTAATAAATCGTTTATTTGAAAATCAACATACATACACTAAACCTAACAATTTAGACGTTTGCAATGCACAAGCCTGTAGAATGACACTTCATTTGCAAATTTAAAATGTTATATAAATAGTTCATTGCATACTCTAAAGGTACTTCATTTATAATCTTATTTATGCTTACCAACTCCCCTCTGAAGAAATGGACACTACTTGGTCCTAGCTGAAGTCTTTTAAGTTCCAAATAAAGCTTTACTGTATTTGAGGCCCTCCAAAGCTGAAGTACTGATCCCTTCAACCCTTTGTTTCCTGCTTGAACCGGGCGTAAGTTGTGTGAGCACACGGAGTTATACACACTCTCATCTGTTGGGTCTATTCTAAACTTACAGCTGACTCTCCTGTCCTCAGCTAAGTGTGTACAACTCACACATGGGAGGGAAACACGGGGCCCTTAAGTCAAGGTGGTTAACTTTCACTATTTTGCTGAAGATTCTTATTTAAATATATATGAAGAAATTAATCCACAGTTTTTTACATTAGAAATTTTAAAAATTTAATTGGCCTACAATAATTGCATGTATTTGTGGGGTACAATGTCATGTTTTGATCCCTGCATATACATTGTGAAATGATCTGAGATAATTAGCGTATCATCACTCCAAACATTTCTCATTTCTTTGTAGTAATAACACTCAAAATCCTCTCTAGCTATTTTGACTATTCATTCCATCATTGTTAACTACAGTAACTCTACTATGCAATGGGACACCAGAACTTAGATTTCTAATTGTAACTTTGTACTCATTAAGAAAGGTTTTATGTGCAAATAATGACCAGAAGATCTACCCATAAATCCTGTTTTCCAGAAGCAGAAACATTTTAAAGGAAAACTGCAGAAATCTTAAAAGGCACTGAGATGCCTCTGCTTCTAGATCACTGATAAGCTAGAAAAATAATGCTTGTTTTACTAGGAACCACAAGTTAGAATCGAGCACTTGACAAACTGGAAATTATATAGTGTCATTTCAGGCTAAAATTACTCAACATCCCCAATATCTACCACCACCTATCAGAGTGAAACCAGGTCAAAACAGCATAGCGTGATTAGACTTCCTAAAACAGTTAACTATTTTGAAATTGCACATGAACTTTATGGACCCCCTGTATAAGGTCTTTATGTTCTTCTAAAATGCTAATAAACCAAAACAGGGAATACTGAAATCAAATTGAAAGATCTGAGGATCCTTGTCACACAAATTGTTAGTTCCTTACTGTACCCTCCACCTTCTAAGACATTTTACTACAAATAAAATTTTATTTATCACTAGCCATGAATTGTTGCCATTACTTATTACACAATGCTGACGGGTACCACTACCCGAATGACACGGCCAATTTATAACCACAGTTCACTTCCGTATTTACTATTTCCATGATTTACATAAGCACAACAGTGAAGATTTAACTTTGAGGGGCAATCTGTAAGGACCATTTTGCAAACAACAGTGTAGGAGAGATGTATTTGTAGTCACCCTTGATTAACCTTATGTAAAAAATAAACAATTGAGGAATTCTAAGCCTCTAAACAAGATTTACCAATGTCAGGTAGAAACAGTTACAATGAGATATTTTAGGAAGCCCAGTCCATGTCCACATCCTCCTCCTCTTGTATCTGCTTTCCTTTTGTGCGTGAGGGGCCCAGATACAACGAATGCTTTGCCGCACTACCCGAACTTCCTGTAGGTCTTTTTCTTCCATCCACTCACTCTAAACGCAGGTCGGCACTTCTGCTCCAGCTCTTTGACTTTCCTCGTTGCATCAACAGTTTCATTCTACAGCTCTCACTGGCATTTGACAGGTTCATTTCTGCATTTTTCAAATTCAGGTGAATTAACTTTTTACACCAGCTGCTTTATGGAATGCTTTGAGTCCACTCATTGTGAGGATGGTTCTTTTTTAAATTGTTATGGCATTTGGATTTACAGAATCTAAGCAGCCTATAATAGTTGCAGACAGAAACACACCAGGGTAGTGGGCCCCAAAGGGAAGCAGCACTTCCCAATGTGCACAGCCCTCACTGCCCAGACACCAAGCTTGAGAGAAAGGCACTTTAGAATCCCAGGTTCTAACCCATCTTTTTTGAAGAAAAGTGATGCATAATTTCTGTATAATTGACAGAGAACTTACAACCTTTTCAGCTAGTTTTAAAATGAGTTTTATCAAATTTCTAAATTCACTAGTTTTTAAAACTTGCCTTAATAAAAGGTCCCAAACCTAGGCAACCACTAGAAACCACATAAACTTGCCCAAGAAGGTACTTCAAAGCATCTTAGTCTTCAACATGGGGGAAACAACGGATTCCACTAAATCCTACAGAGCACTTTTTTTTTTTTGAGACAAGAGTCTCACTCTGCCCTGGGTAGAGTGTGGCGGTGTCACAGCTCATAGCAACCTCAAACTCTTGGGCTCAAGCAATCCTCTTGCCTCAGCCTCCCAAATAGCAGAGGCTACAGGCACTTGCCACAACACCTGGTTAGTTTTTTTCTATTTTTAGTAGAGGCGGGGTCTTGCTCTTGTTCAGACTGGTCTTCAACTCCTGAGCTCAAGCAATTCACCCACCTCAGCCTCCCAGAGTGCTAGGATTACAGGTGTGAGCCACCGTGTCCTGCTCTGAAGAGGATTTTTTGTGAAAAACAGCCTGGTGTGCTAGAGATTAGACTCCCAAGACAATTCTACATTTTACTAGGGAAACTTTTAAAAGAGTTTTATCTTATGAGTGACAGCTGTGCTCACTGACATCATCATTACCATCTAGCCCTCAGAGTATAACCAAAGGCACTAAGGAATAAGACGTACATTTCTACTCACATAGCAACAAACACAACTACCAGCTTCTTTTTTACCCAGGAAGAATATTTTCAAGAGGCTCAGAAAAACTAAACATTAGAAGATTTAAGAGCTTCCAAAAATTTAATCAAAATCTACTGCACATTTTCTCCATACAAGTAAGGTACTAAATAAATTACATTTAGGTGTCCTACTAATATATATGTATTTTAAAAAATCAGATACTTCTCATTTAAGAGAAAGGAGCATGGGTAAAGGATGAGCTATACATCCAACTCAAATTACATTAAAAGCCAAATACAAACAAAAGTGAAATTTTCCTAAAAGGAAATAAATACTCACTATTCCTCTCCTGAAGTAGGTAAAGTACACTAAAGAAAAAACCTATCTGGATTGAGACACTTTCTCACTTTGATATATGTAAATAAAAATAAAATCCATGTTGTCTAAATTGTTAGAGTTATATAGTTAGAAATCCGTATGCTACTCTATGGGCAGGTCAGCTAGGGGAAGTACGTTAGCACGATCATCTGGATTGGCTGTCTGCACACTGGGCAGGGCTTATTCCTCTTCTTCAGCTTCTTTGCACACGTGAAGCATGCCATAAGATGTCCTGTTTTGCCATGGACAATGCAACCATTTTTAGGTCGACCTTGGCAAATCACACAAGGTTCAATGGCACTAAGGGGAAAGCTGGACTCCAAACTCTCTTCTTTGTCTTGGGTTTCCTCCCTCTCAAACTCTTTGACATCTTCTTGGCTGCTGTAAATAATGCTATTGGAAGTTGATGGCTGAGAATAGTCCTCACTGTCTTGTGACTGGGAGGCCTGAGTGATTTTATCATCATTTACCTCCACAGATGACTCTTTGGAATCACTCCCTGTAGTTTTTTTACAATCCGGAACATCAAAGCCCTCTTCGGCTTGTGCTGAGTTTTCTAGTTTGGCTTTCTCAGAGATATCCCTTCTGTCTTTTCCTTTATCTTCAGGAAGCCAATTCTCACGAAGGGTCCAACATCTGTTGCAATGTGATGGAAGAGGAGGATTCATTTCATTGCATGAAGTACATTTCCAATAGTCCTTCAATGAAAAAAGACACAGAGTTAGTTTCTATAACCCTTTAACTACTAGTCCTAACAAGGCTAACTTTAGCATGTCTAAGGTAAAATGAATCACACAGCTCAATATTTAGCATTTCATGTTTTATATAAAATAGTCAATGTGTACAGCATGAGGAATTACAGTTAATAATATTGTATACTAGAAATCTACTGAGAGTAGATTTTTAGGTACTTGAACTATACATTTGAGGTACTTTAACCAAGATTACTGTTCAAAATAATAGGTTACAACTTGCTTGACTATACTAATCATTTCACTATTTATATATGGTGGTGCCAAAAAATGTATACACATTTTAAAGAAGGAAAAAACTGCATTAAAATTATAATAATCAATATATACCAATAACATTTGTTATCCTCGATCTCTTGTAATTGTAGAAGTCAAATGTAGTATTACAATTATAATACAATTTTTTCCTTTCTTAAAATGTGTGTACACTTTTTGGCACCCTCTCTATATCTGTCAAAATATCGCATTTATATACCTCAAATATATACAATAAAGCAAAGATTTTTAAAAGTCAACATGTAACAATCTCTCTTCAAATAAGAGACTGTAAACAATTTTTTTCCCAACCATATCTACCTGAAAACTCCTAAAACTAAAAATGCATTCACTGTGATATTAATCATGTGCCTAAAAAGTTTCAGGACACAGATACTATTGGTTCATCTAGTTGAAGCAAGTGTCACAGGGTATTTTACTCTGTAAAGTTACCTAGTCCCACTCCCTTAAAGCCTCAACCCTGGACACAATCTCTAGAGTCCACTCGATCAATCTAGATAAAAGTTGTCTCCTAGAGAACCTCCCAATCCACCAGAGGTAGTACTACCTCAGCAACACTCTCAGTCACCGCTCAACTGAGTCCACCCAACTCTACCCTCAAAGGAAATGCTACCTTGTTCTCGCAAACCTGTTATCCTCCGTCACTATCCACAACGTACACCCCTTTGTCTATCCTTCCCTGTGTTCCCAAATGTGTAACTGCTCCGTGTTTCTTCCTCATCCCAACCTTTCTCATCACACACTCTTCTACGCCCCCAGCCCCCTTACTCAAGTATCCTTAGGCCTTGCCTTAGCTGAAGCATGGGCCTCGCCTGAGTAACTTTATAAGTAAAACAGCCAAAAAAGGGGCTTTCCCTCTATAACAGCAGTTCTCAACCTGTGGGTCATGACTCTTCTGTAACAATGAAAATACATCGCGGCATTAGGAAGGTTGAGAACCACTGCTCTATAACCATTTTGAGACTGCCTGACAAATGATGTAAGACAGTCCCAATAAGGGCAGAGACTGGTCACTTTCCCACACTGGTTCTTTCAAATTATGAAAGGTAGTTTCCCCTAGCTCATAAAACCAAAGACAAAGGTCTTGCAATATTGAACAGAAAATGCTTCAAGAATTCTAATAAATTGCAAGATCTCCTTGTGTACCTATAATATTTCACTCAACTTGACATCAAATGGGTCAATTAGTTACTAGTTTTCCACTAATACAGCAAATATTTTGAAAAAGATCTTAATACTTCATCTTTTGTAAATCTGGGTAATTAGTATTTCTAACTCAGAAAAAATAAAATTTATTTCCCATTCAAATACAATAAAAGTTTAATTTTTAATTATATTAAGAGCAAAAATTAAACTGATAATACTCAGTTAAATAAAAACTTTCTAATACTTAAGGAACCCAGTGTAACACACATGAAATGTAAGTTTTAATTTCTTTACTGGCAAATTCTACCATATTCTAATACAAATCAATATTAAAAATCCTTATATTTATAAAAACAAAACCATTTATATTTGACACAACTGGCAAAATGCTGGTGACTGCTACAGCTAGGTGAGCACACTAAGATGCATCACACCACTTAGTGCTATACATACTTGATATTTTCTGTATTAGAATCTCTAAAAGTTCAAATTCCAGAACATAAAATTATAACAGATCTCACAACAAATAAAAGAAGAAAAATGCTTTAAATCATTCAGATTTTAAGATAAGATTTTAACTTTATAAAAACCACCCGATTTCATGGAGGAGACCTCTAGACATACTTTCCCAATCTTGACCTCAGTAGTATTTTTTGATTGCTTAAAAAAGTAGATATATACTTACAGCTAGAGAAATTTCAGGATCTTCTTCAAATGAATCTGTATCACTCTCCTCTGCTTGATACACAGTAACTCGATACACCTAATAAAACAAATTCATTACTGTCAATTCATCCCCTTTCTTCCTTCAATTAAGGAGGCTTCTTAGCAGTAACTCCTAAAACAAATAGTGTGTACCACTGACTATGAATGAGAAATTCTGAGACAACGGTCAAGTGCAGTAAGGATAAAGGGGGGAAATGGAGGACAGTGAAATCCTCACCCAGCCTGGGAAAAGTCAATAATTTCTAAAACAAACAAAACTAAACAGCAGTAAGTGGTTTTAGGTTATAAATATGGAGGTATTAAACAACAGGGAAATAGCTAGAAATGTTGAAAGCAGTCACTTCCAGGAAACATAGATGGAGGTACTATTTGACATTAAAACTTCACCTATGA
This sequence comes from Otolemur garnettii, assembly GCF_000181295.1. Classification (NCBI taxonomy): domain Eukaryota; kingdom Metazoa; phylum Chordata; class Mammalia; order Primates; family Galagidae; genus Otolemur; species Otolemur garnettii. The sequence continues at coordinate 1,247,431 of NW_003852520.1, forward strand.
GGCCAAGTGTGATGGCTCACGCCTATAATCTGAGCACTCTGGGAGACTGAAGTGGGTGGATCACTTGAGCTCAGGAGTTCAAGACTGACCTGAGCAAGAATGAGACCCTCATCCCTACTAAAAACAGAATAACTAGCCAGGCGTTGTAGCAGGTTCCTGTAGTCCCAGCTACTTGGGAGGGTGAGGCAAGAAAATCTCTTGAGCCCAAGAATTTGAGGTTGGTGTGAGCTATGACGCCACAGCACTATATCCAGGGTGACAAAATGAGACTCTTGTCTCAAAAAAAAAAAAAAAAAAGCATCTATGTCTCACTTTTATAAAGAGCAAGTTAGTATCACAAGAGGGTAACTGAATATTTTAAAAAATGAACAGACCATTATAAGAATGTTTCTTAAGGCCTACTGACTTTCTGGCATTAACAAGAATATAAAAATATAAATCAAATGACAAGATATATTTCAGTCTGAACAAATCAAGAAGCAAACTAATACTTCTGTTTGAACAAATCAAGAGGCAAGGATTTCAAGTGAAATCTGAATAATCTCAATAAATTTATTACTTCAATCTCACAGTCAATGAACATGGAAAATATTAAACAATTTTCTAATATAACTGGAGGGAAAAATATTACCTCATCATCTTCATCTGAGAGTTCTTGTCCTTCTTCACTAAGACTATAATCTTCCGAATCAAGAGATTCAACTTCAAATTCTACACTAAACTGATCTGAAACTGAATCCTGATCCAACCAGTCACCTGAATGTTCACTTACACCAGCATCAAGATCCTGAAGAAAGAAAAAACACTGTGTCAATATGCATTACCTCCTAGCTTGTGACCGTCTTCTAATCCATCCCTGAGCCTCTATTCCCCCCCTCCAGATCCACCCCACACGCTGGCACTAGATTAAGGTTCAGGATTAGCACCACTACATTATTATTTCCCCTATTCAAAACCCTACTGCAGCACTCTGGGAGGCCAAAGCAGGTGGACTGCTAGAGTTCAGGAATTTGAGACCAGCTCTAATCAAGAGCAGAAACCCCTTCTCTACCAAAAATAGAAGTAGCCAGGCATTGTGGTGGGTGCCTGTAGTCCTAGATACTCAGGGGGCTAAGGCAAGAGAATCTTTTGAGCTAAAGAGTTTGAGGCTGCTGTGACTACTGAGCCACAGCTCTCTACCTAGAATGACAGAGTGAGAGTCTGTCTCAAAAATTTAAAAAACCCACTCACGCCTGTAATCCTAGCACTCTGGGAGGCCAAGGTGGATGGACTGCCTGAGCTCACAGGTTTAAGACCAGCATGACCCAGAGCTAGGCCTTGTCTCTCAGAAAAAAAAAAAAAAAAAAAAACATAGTTGTGCATTCTGGTGGGCACCTGTAGTCCCAGCTACTTGGGAGGCTAAGGTAAGAGAATTGGTTTGCTAAGCCCAAGAGTTGGAGGTTACTATGAGCTATAAGGTCACGGTACCTACTGAGGGCGACAAAGTGAAACTCTGCCAAAAAAATAAAAACTCACTGCAGAAAGGAAAAAGGCCACAGCCCCTTGTCACTGAGGATACACAGAGTTTAACGACATCAACATCTTCATCTTATCTTCAAATAGACACCCTGCTCCCTTACTAAACAGACAATCTAGCCAGATCTAGATTGCTTCCTAAATTAATCATGATACTTCAACTTCCATACATTCCCCCTTTAACAGGAATAATTTGACAGTGTCTAAATCCTACTAATCCTTCATCAGCTAAGCCTCTGTCAATACTGAGACTGAAAGAGACCTTCCACCTTTAGTTATCTTTACCGTTCATACTTACACATTACTGACTACATATTCTCTAACACATTGTGTAAAACTTAATTTTGCAGGCATGCTTTTCATCTGAATTATATGTTCTTTGAGAGCTAATAACTGTCTTTATCATCAAGATTAGCACCACTACATTATTATTTCCCCTATTCAAAACCCTACTGCAGCAGTCTGGGAGGCCAAAGCAGGTGGACTGCTAGAGTTCATGAATATATATACAAATATATATCATCTTTATATATTAAAGATGGCCTGGCTTCTACCAGGCGCGTGGCTCATGCCTATAATCCTAGCACTCTGGGAGGCTAAGTCGGGAAGATTGAGCTCACAAGTTCCAGACCAACAAGAGCAAGAGTGAGACCCTGTATCTAAAAGTAGCCAGGGGTTGTGTTGGGAGCCCATAGTCCCAGCTACTCAAGAGGCGGAAGCAAGAGGATCACTTGAGCCTAAGAGCTTGATGCCATGGCACTCTACCAAGGGCGTCAAAGTGAGACTCTGTCTAAAAAAAAAAAAAACTGGTACAGGCTGGGCATGGTGGCTCATGCTAGTAATCCTAGTGCTCTGGGAGGCTGAGATGGGTGGACTGCTTAAGCTCAGAAAGTCAAGGTCAGGCTGAGCAAAAACTAACTGGGCACTGTGGCAGGTGCCTGTAGTCCCAGCTATGCCAGTGGCTAAGGCAAGAGAATCTCTTGAACCCACAAGTTTGAGGCTGTTGTGAGGTATGTATAACATCATGCACTCTACCCAGGGCAACAAAGTGAGAATCTTATCATAAATAAATAAATCTGATAGAATGCTAGCAACACGACACACATTTATGACATTTCTGTTTTTTAATGAACTCTGAGAATGATTTCTTTTAGAGAGTTTTCAGACTTGATTTTTAAAATTTTGTCTTTAAGGCCAGGCTCAGTGGCTCACGGCTGTGATCCTAGCTTTCTAGGAGGCCAAGAAGGGAGAGTTGCTTAAGCTCAGAACTTTGAGACCAGCCTGGCCAAGAGTGAGACCCCATTTCTACTAAAAATAAGAAAAACTGAGCTGCACAATGCGGTGGTGCCTGTGAGGCAGGATCACTGGAGACAGGAGTTTGAGTTTGCTGTGAGCTACGATAATGTCACAGTACTCTACTCAGGGCCACAGAGTGAGACTCTATCTCAAAAAAAATCTTCAACATTCTGTAGCTGCTCATCTGATTCCTCATTTTTGGACTTGACCTTCAGGCCCGTATTTGCTATTAGTGGCTAAGGGTAGGATCACATACTAAGCAAAGGGCTACAGTTGTAAAAAGTCAGGATATGGAAATTCTCATTTTAGATTTGCCACTCAGTAGCTATTTAACCTTAGATGCATCACTTAGCTCCTACAGGACACAACTACTTCACCTGTGAAAGGAGTTTAAATGAGCTCTAAAATCTTCATCATTTTTAAAAACCAAAACAAAGCATATCATTTTATGACTTCTGACATCTAAAGACTTTTTAGAGTGATGTTAGAGAAAGCATTATCAAGATACAACTCTAATTCCCATCAAGGGCTCTATCAGCAAGTAGATGAGCATCACAAGTCAAGGTAGAATACAGTACCATGTCTAATAAAGTAACCCAACAAACCAGGTATTTCAATTAAATGAAGTCTTCAGTGCATTAATTTTAGACTAAGGGGATAAATCACAAGAAGAATTAAGTCTCAGAAAGCATATTCTACAGTAAGGGTCTGCAAACTCTAAGCTCATTGCCCACCTAGTTTTACGGAACACAACCATGCCTTTTTGTTTACCTGTTGTCCACAGCTGCCTGTGTGTCACCACAGGGGAAGTGAGAAGCTGCAACAGAGACCCTATGGTCCACAGAACCCAAATAATTAACTATATGGCTCTTAAGTTTGCCAACCCCTAATCCAGGGTACAACAAAGAATATAATACTGGGAGTGGTTTTAAAAAGTTTTGGCTAGCTGGGCAAGGTATAAATACCTGTAATCCTAGCACTTGGGAGGCCAAGGCAGGTAAACTACTTGAGCTGATGAGTTCAAGACCAGCCTGAGCAAAAAAGTGAGACCCTATCTCGACTAAAAATAGAAAAACTGAGGCAAAAGGATCACTTAAGCCTAAGAGTTGGAGGTTGCTGTGAGCCATGATGCCATGCCACTCTAGTGAGGGCAACGGCTTGAGACTCTGTCTCAAAAATTTAAAAAAAAAAAAAAAAAAGCCACTGTTGTGACGGGCGCCTATAGTCCCATTTACCTGGGAGGCTGAGGCATGAGAATCACTTGAGCCCAAAGAGATTGAAGTTGCTGTGAGCTATGACGCCAGTACACTCTACCAAGGGTAACAAAGTAGGGCTCTGTCTCAAAAACAAAAAATGTTTGGCTAATGTTCAAAAAGAATGACTCAGAAACTGTTAAATACTATATATATATAT
>NW_003852520.1:1251731-1254690 GCF_000181295.1 Otolemur garnettii
GGCATTACAGCTCACAGCAACCTCCAACTCCTGGGCTCAAGCGAGTCTCCTGCCTCCGCCTCCCAAGTAGCTGGGACCACAGGCGCCCACCACAACACCTGGTTGCAGCCGTCATTGTTGTTTGGCGGGTCGGGCTGGGGATTCGAACCCGCCACCTCAGGTGTACGTGGCTGGCGCCCTAGCCGGTTGAGCCACAGGCGCCGAGCCAAATACTATATATTTTAAAAGCATCAGATTGGCTTGCAGTAGAAGCAAGAGGATCACTTAAGCCCAAGAGTTTGAGGTTGCTGTGAGCTATGACATCATGGCACTCTATCCAGGGTGACAGAGTGAAACTGGGTCTCAAAAAAATAAATAAATAGGCTTGGTACTGATAGTTCAGTGGTTAGGGCACCAGCCACATACACCGAGGCAGGCAGGTTCAGACCTCAACTGGGCCTGCTAAACAACAATGACAACTACAACAAAGACAAAATGGCCAGGAGTTGTGGCGGGTGTCTATAGTCTCAGCTACTTGAGAAGCTGAGGCAAAAAAATCATTTAAGCCCAAGAGTTTGAGGTTGCTATGAGACTTTGTCTCAAAAAAATAATAAAAAATAAAGAAATAGCCACACGCACTGGCATGCACCTATAGTCCCAGCTACTAGGGAGGCTGAGATAAGGAGGATCATTTGAGTCCAGGAGTTCTGGGCTGTATTGCACTATGCCAATCAGGTGTCCAAACTAAGTTCGGCATTAATATTGTGACCTCCTGAGAGTGGGAGCCCACCAGGTTGCCTAAGGAGGGGTGAACCGGCCCAGGTCAGAAATGGAGGTCAAAACTCCCATGCTGATCAGTAGTGAGAGTGCACCTGTCAATAGTCACTGCACTCCAGCCCGGGCAACATAGTGAGACCCTGCCTCTTATAAAAATAAAAAGGTTAAAAAATAATAATAAATAAATAAAAGGCTCAGAGCCTAGGGTGCCAGTGCATACACAGGAGCTGATGGGTTCGAGCCCAGCCTTGGCCCGCCAAACAACAACTACAACCAAAAAATAGCTGGGGATTGTGGCAGGCGCCTGTAGTCCCTGCTACTTGGGAGGCTGAGGCAAGAGAATCGCTTAAGCCCAGGAGTTTGAGGCTACTGTGAACTGTGACACCACAGCACTCTACCCAGGGTGACACAGTGAGACTCTGTCTCAACAAAAATAAATAAATTAAAATATAAACTGTCTGGTATAAAGCCTAGAACATAATTTCTTAATTTCTTAAACCCAAAAGAGAGGAATGCAATTTAAGTCCCTTCATAACTGGTGAATAATGACACCAATTGATAACTATAACATTCATTCTCACATGAGGGAAACTAAAATGACAGAAAAAAAACAGGCACTACCAGCTCAGCACCTGTAGCACAGTGGTTACAGCACCAGCCACATACACCGAGGGTGGCGGGTTTGAAACTGGCCCAGGCCAGCTAAACAACAATGACAACTACAACAAAAAAAATAGTCAGGCATTGTGGTGGGCGCCTGTAGACCCAGCCACTTCCAAGGCTGAGGCAAAAAAATCTCTTAAGCCCAAGAGTTTGAGGTTGCTGTGAGCTGTGATGCCACAGCAATCCACCAAGAGCAACATAGTGAGACTCTGTTTAAAAAAAAAAAAAATTTTTTTTTGACGCTACCAAAAGTTTTTCCAATTAGGGACTGAGTCAAAAAATAAATAAATAAATAAATAAGAAAAGAAAAAGAAAAACAGATTTGTTGACTGATTTTTTTTTTTTTTTTTGGAGACAAAGTCTCATTCTGTCACCCTGGGTAGAGTGCAATCATGTCATAACTCACAGCAACTTCAAACTGTTGGGCCTGAGCAACCCTCTTGCCTGAGCCTCCTGAGTACCTGGGACTATAGGCGCCCACACCACAATGCCCAGCTAGTTTTTCTATTTTTAGTAGATATGGGATCTCGCTCTTGCTTGGGCTGGTCTTGAACTCCTGAGTTCAGGCAATCCACCCACCTCAGCTTCCTAGAGTGCTAGGATTACAGGCATGAGCCACTACATCCAATCTTACCAGGTTTTTAATAGTTAGGATTTTTATAAGAGAATACAGGACAGGACTAAAACACACACACACACACAAAATATCCTCCTATACTCTGTTTTGGTAACAAAGCAGTGTCCAGGTACAAAGAATAACAAGGATTAAAAATATCATTAAGGTAGAACTCTGATACAGCTTTTTTAAAGAATATAAGTTAAAAGTGGTATACTAACTCTCTTTTTCTTTTTGAGACAGAGTCTTACTATGTCCCCCTGAGTAGAATACAGTGTTATCAGCCCAGCTCATAGCAACCTCAAACTCCTGGGTTCAAGTGATTCTCCTGCCTCTGCCTCCCGAGTAGCTGAGACTACAGGTACCTGCCACAATACCCAGCTATCTTTTTTACATCACTCATAAGGAATAAAATTTGCCAAAACTGTCAAGTTTGTGCACCCATCAAGTTTTCTTCAAATGGATTCAATTTTCAGATCACACAAATTTGCTCTCAAGAACCTGCATTTTTTTATAGGCTTTATTAAATGTTTTCATCATCTTGACTATCGCTGGATCCCCAGTGCCACCTCCACTACACAAAACAGGGCACAGAAACCACTCAGACACCTGCTGAATGAACCTGCTCAGACCAGCAGGAGCCCACCATGCCCTCTAGTGGCCTGCACGAGTGACAGCTCTGTTAAGTAACTGCTAACTGGGCAGGCAGGTCAGGGTGCACACAATCATGTCTTGGAAGAAAGAAGTATGAAGGTGATACAGAAAGTAACACCAGGTAAAAGGTAAGAATGGGGCTACTATCACGCTGGTTCAGTCTCCCGCATCATCTAGAGAACTGTATAAAATGGTCACTAATATCCAGAAATAATGACCATCAGACACTACCATATTAACTAAGATTTTTAAGCATTCTTTTTTTTTTTT
>NW_003852520.1:1256610-1259340 GCF_000181295.1 Otolemur garnettii
AAAAAAAAAAAAAAAAACTGTGCATTTTATTGTAAATAAAAAAATTATCTCTGACTTAAGTCAGAATGTCAGCCAAATCTGATATAAATGAGAGTCCTACCTAATGTCAGACATAGAAATAAATTCCAAGTGGATTAAAGAGCCAAAAAAGAACAAAACCACTAAGCACCTGTAAGAGAATAGCCTTACAATATTAGGGAAGTATTTCACACTACAAAGCCCTCAAAAAAAAGACCACCAATACTACTAAATGATATTAATGTTACATGGGAAAATAAAACACCATAAACAAAAGTTAAACGGCAGGAGCCAGACGTGATGGCTCACGCTTGTAATCCTTGTAATCCTAGCACTCTGAGCAATTTGGGAAGCTGAAGCAGATGGACTGCCTAAGCTTAGTTCAAGACTACTCTGTAAAGCTTGACCCCCATCTCTAAAAATAGCCAGGCCAAGTGGCCAGGGCCTATAGTCCTAGCTATTCAAAGGCTGAGGTAAGAGGATCACTTGAGCCCAAGAGTTTGAGGTTGCTGTAAGCTTTGATGCCATAGCACTCTATGAATGGTGACAAACTAAGACTCTCTCTCTCTCTCTTTCTCTCCCCCTCTCTCCCTCTCCCTCCCTCACAGGTTGATGTGAGCTGTGATGCCAAGGCACTCTACCCAGGGCAAAAGCTTGAGACTCTGTCTCAAAAAAAAAAATTGGGCAAATGGTCAGAGACTTCCTACATCCAGGCATTTCTCTTACTCTGAAATATTCCCTCTGTGTTTACTTTGCGATCCCTTTCAGATTTTTCTGGCATGTGTAACACCAGCTTCCCCTGATCCATCAGAATTTCCACTGTTTATTCCTAACCTGGCAGACAGCTCTTACCTCCTGCCTTCCCACAGCCCCTCCTGGCTCCTCTCCAACCCTTCACCTACAATCCCTCCATTCTCTCAATCAGAACACCTGGGAAATTTCTCTGTGCAGAGATACCTCTCTTCCATCTATAACCTCCCATCAATCACCCATTCTCATTGCCCTCCAAACCCTCTTTCCCCACTGCCTCCCACCCGCTCTCCACCATCCGTGGTAAAGAAAAAAATGGTGGCATTTCCCCAGGGCCCTCAACCTCCCAGTGAGATCTCACTGATCTGATCTTAAAGGTGTGGCAGTGCCTCTCAGAGCTCCAGTATGGCTTCTGTCATTAACCAAAACCTGGCTACTTTTTTAAACTCCGTGAAGCATTCCAGAAGGGAAACAAAATCTTCCTCAGGATCATGCTTTAAGTGGAGCAAACTAGGCTTCCGGGCAAAGCAGTGCTCCAAATCCAAACCCACCCCCAAACAGTGTCCAGCCGCAGGGGTCTCGGCTGCCCAGGTCTTTCTGAAGATCTGGGGCAGACACTCTCAGAACACAGCTGTAATTCCCTCCTGAGCCTAGCTGCGAAAGACTGAATGATCTCAATAGAAATCAGGAAATCAGAATGCTTCCTGAATGCCATCCTAGAAAATGCATCTCTAGGTATTTGTGCTTATAGAAGGTAAACTGATCTTTCTCTTCTCTAACAAACATCCACGCTGCCGCCTTGTAAAAAATCCTCTAAAAACGGGCAGAGATCTTGGTAATGGGTATTAGATGTCCTCTCAGGATTGCTGGCGGCCCTGGCAACTCCAACTGGTTCCTGCCTCTCACTGTCCATCTTCCTCTTTGGTTACTGTCTGATATGGTCACTAATTATGATTTTTTTTTTCTCATTCTCAGTTTTGAACCAGTAACCCTCTGCCTCAGATCTCGAGAGAAATCCGCAAACAACTCCTCATATTCTCACCTCACTGAATACCAACCTGCTCAGACTACAAAAGCCAAAGAGTTCCTGTAAACGCCACTCCCTTACCCCAGTCCCCTCCCCCTCTGATTCTCTTTACAGGCAGCCCACACAGCCCCTCCTCCACAGGAAGCAGTCAAAGAGATACTATGCCCATCATCCCACCTCCTTATGATAGATAAAAAACACTGGAATGATAGGGCCAAACCCTGCTCAAATGGGGTAGACTGGTCTAAAAGAATCAACCCCCTACCCTCTCCCACCAGATGTCCCACCTAAGAAAGATGAATGGGTCAACCCCCTACCCTACCCCACCAGATGTCCCACCTGGGAAAGGTAAATGGGCCACCCCCCCACCCTTAAAACAGATGTTCAACCCAGGAAAGGAAATGTCCCGACCCCCACTTTCCTGACCTTTAAAACCCCCATTTGCCATTACCCACATGTGGATTTCTTCCTGGTTGGAAATATTTTGCCAGCCTGCACCCAGGTGGAATACAGCCATTTTAATTGAATAAATAAATAAATAAAATGCCAAAAATGAAAGTAATCAAAGATTTGAAAGTGCAATATAGTATAAACAATTTCTCTAGGTAGAGAAATACCTACATAATTATTTAAGGATGTATGTATAAGAGTATTAACCACATCCTTACATATAACTACCAAATAAGGTTATGGGATTAAACTTTCACAGGACTGCTCAGTTGTAAAAGGAAACTAAGTGACTATGTTTCAAATATCTTCTTTTCATTTATTTTTCAAATTTACTTAGAATTCACTTTGGGCATACAGTATAGATGTAATATCATTTTTTTCCTCAAATAACTACCTCCTTGTTCCAGAGTCCCACAATTTCATAAGACACCCTCTGCCCTCTTGTTTATTACCCTAGTTCACTGACCCTTCTTTTTTTTTTTTTT
>NW_003852520.1:1259859-1265826 GCF_000181295.1 Otolemur garnettii
CCGGGCTGGGGATTCGAACCCGCCTCCTTAGGTGTACGTGGCTGGCGCCTTAGCCGGTTGAGCTATAGGCGCCGAGCCGACTCTTTAGTTTCAGTTATCATGACTTCATCAGACTACAGTCTCTGCCACTATCTTTTCTGTTAAAAAAGTTCTCATCTATTTTAATTCTTCATTTATGAAGATGGTACTTTTTTCTCTATTTTTAAAACATTCTATTGTGTTTTACCATTTATTAAAAACAATTAAAAATTTTAACTGCAAAACTAAGAATAATGGTTAAAATAGAGTTTATATCCTTGTCCTCTATTATCTTGGTAACCATCAACTCCAATGGAACACAGTAAACAGTGTTTACTTTAGTTAGCAGGAAAAATATTGCTAAAAAAGCAACTGGATATCAAATAAAATTTAAAAATACACTCAGAAGTTCATTCATCTAAAAAGAAAAGAACAATTTCATTAGCCCTAAAAGCACTAATTTTGTTAAAGAGAAAAAACACCAAAGAGCTGTTGGAATGTGTCCAAATAAGTATTCCCTATACCTGTCTCACTGATGGCTCTTCTTCTGGATGAGGTAGATGGTCTGGAAACCCAATTTGAAGAGGAAGGTTTCTCTTCCTGTAGCTCTGGCACAGGATCCTAAGTATTCACGAAAAAACAAAATATGACAAACTAAACATAATGCCAGGAAACTGAAATTCTTTGTTTTAAACCTTTCTAATTTCCAAGAACTATTACACTAGAATGGGAAATTTAAAGATTACCTTTTGATCACTCCCATCTTCAAGGTGGCATTTGTTCTCACTCACAGATGTACCTGAGTCTGATAATTCTGAGACAAAATAAAAATGAAGAATCACCAACTAGGAAAGGGCTATTTTATAGTTACCAGACCTACACAAACTCTTACACAATTTAACCTTTCAACAAACACTAACCGTGTATTTCCCAGTATGGCAGTTCCATACTAAACACTACAAATATAAATAACTCAATTTAAATGCAAAAGATACATAAAGAGTAATTACAAGCACAGTTAAAGAAAGTATTATAAAATAAATTCACATAGAAGGGGAAGGGGAGGGTCTGAAGAGCAAAAAAATCAACAAAGATTTCATAGTTCAATGTAGAAATAGGGCCAGGAAAGGCCATTCCAAACCATGAAATAGCATGTGAAAAAGACTCCAGACACAGTTCTTGCTGCAGGGAACTACAGGTAGTCACAAGAGGTCAGATTGTAAATGATTCTGTGTGCCTAGCCCAAGAGCACAGGAGGTCAACCAGCAACACTGGGGCTCTCATCCCAGCATGGCTGCATTCTTCCTAGGAGACACTTCACAATCTTTCCCTAAGACAACGTTATAGCCACTCACCATTAGCAAGGTTTTTAGTCTAAGAAATAGAACTGATTTCTTAGCTCACAGAAAGTAGTACATCTAGAAATAATAATGAACCTCTAAAACAGTGATTTTAAAGAAGAGTGACAAATCACTGGGAAATAGAAGAAAAAGAGGACAAAGGCAAGGAAACCAGTGTGACAGCAGGAAACCCAGTATAAGACAGTAACTGCAATAAAACAGAAAGTCTTAGAGCCTAAATTAAGGCATGGAAAGATAATTCAAAAAACATTAAAAAGGTGAAAACCACCAAGAATTGGTCTGGCGTCTGATACAGAAAGCAAGGAAGAAAGGAGTTAAGAGGACTCCAAAATTCTATGTTGAGTGAATAAAGGGTGGTTATGAGAGAAACTTCAGAAAGGTGAACAGATTTGGACAGCAAGATAACGAACTAAAATGAGTTATTCAGATAGACAGGTTTAGCTTGATATATACAATTAGAACTGAAAAGTCAAAGTTTCGGATTTGCAACGCATAAAATCATAATCAAATACACTTTTCTACTCATTTGGAAATATTTTCATCTTAATAGTGAAGTCATTCCTGAGCATGAACATCCTGAAATGATATACCTATGTTATCATGTATTAATTTTCTCTTTATTCTATGGGCAAGGCACTGTGCTGATTTCCTTAAATTGGACATATAGATAGGTGTTATTACACAGGAATTTTGGTTTAGCATAATAAAAGAGATATTAAAAAGGAAGCATTGGGGCAGTGCCTGTGGCTCAAGGAGTAGGGCGATGGCCCCACATACCAGAGGTGGTGGGTTCAAACTTGGCCCCGGCCCAAAAAAAAAAAAAAAAAAAAAAAAAGGAAGCATTATGTATGACAAGGTTGGGAACACATGTTAAGAGTTCTGAAGTTAATTTTACTGAAACCTAAAACAAACTCATAGTGGAAATACGTAGGTAATTTACATGTTACCATCTCATCAATGTACTAGCAATCTGCCAAAATTTATTTGAATGAATGAACTCATCAGGGAGTTATCAAAAAACTCAGAATACTATTACAGATAAATACTACAGTTGCATGGGTTGCCATCCTATGATTTCTTGAAGAGCTTTAAAATAATAAAAATGCCAAGTTGCTAGCTTAATAAGTACTAATTTTTTTCCTAATAACTACTATTATTTTGGGATAAGATGATGATACATTTTTCTAGGTTTTAAATCCTAACTTTGGAAAAGTATTCAATTCAACCTATTTACTGAACACTGTATTAATAAAACACTGTTCCGTGTGATGCAAAATGCAAACCAGACTATGACACAGGGAAGAGAAATACAAACAAGTGTCACAAAGCAATACAGCAATAAAATCTGCACGTGGAGGGGAGGGAGAGCGGAAGGAGAAATGGGTGGAGGGAGAGGGATTGGAGGGATCACTTCTGAGGTTTATCTTATAGGGGTACAAGTGAATCTTTCTAAGAGTAGAATGTGAACGTTTTAAAACAATAACTGAGAAACTGACATGAAGGCTGTGTTGACCAGTTTGATGGAAGTATTTCGGATTGCGTGTGAAAACCCCACACTGTACCCCAGAAGTGCATTAATGTACGTAGCTATGATTCAATAAAAAAAAAAAAAAATCTGCATGTGGAGAGAAGGCTCACAAGGAGGGTCAAATCATTTTGGGAACCAAACAAGCTTCTGAGAGCAGTTCTTAATGGCAGCTCAAGGGTGACCCTTAGGGCTACAGGGGGCTGAAGTCAGCTCCTGCCAGCACTCAAAAGTAAACTCTGTGTATCTGGTCCAAACCCCATTTCCAGCCTGAAGATGGACTATTTACACTATAGAAATCAGCAACCACACAATAAGGGCTTTTCCCAGGGACAGTGGGTTGTTAAACTTTTATCAAGGTAACAAGGTGTATGTGTATGTGCATCTTCCTGGAACAAGAATGCAGCGCTTCCAAAAGATTATCAAAGAAAGGTGTGATCCAGAAATAACCGGTTAAGAATTTCAAGTCTAAAAACAACCAGTGAAGATAGTCAAGGAGAGACATAAAATGCCACTTCTCTACACAAACTGGTAAGCAAAATTTTGTCTATTACAAAAAAGAAAAAAAAAAAATCCCTGATGGGTCTACCTAGGTTAACTACTTTATTTTTTCCAACACCTTTTGGTAACATTTTTCAAGGTTTGATCACACCTCTACAAAGCAGGGGCTTTTGAAATTATATACCTTTACCTTTCAAGTCTAACTCTGATATCCCAAGGCTTAAACTTTTAACAGGTTAGCTTTACATTAGAATCTTAGTTTTATGTTTAGCTCTTACATACTTCTTCCTGTTAAGTGCATCACTTTTATAGCAATTTTTAAAGAAAATCAAAATCAAAATATAGGCACATAAAAAAAGTCTTTGATATCTTTTTTTTTTATTTTGGAGACAGAGCCTCAAGCTGTCCCCCCGGGTAGAGTACCGTGGCATCACAGCTCACAGCAACCTCCAACTCCTGGGCTCAAGCGAGTCTCCTGCCTCAGCCTCCCAAGTAGCTGAGACCACAGGCACCCACCACAACACCTAGCTATTTTTTGGTTGCAGCCGGCATTGTTGTTTGGCAGGCCCGGGGTGGATTCAAACCCGCCACCTTAGGTACGTGGCTGATGCCTTAGCTGCTTGAGCCACAGGCGCCAAGCCTTTGCTATCTTTTTATGGTATATGTTTATGATGTTCCAAGTTAACTTACCCTGCTGATTGACTACTACCAAGTTTCTGTAGATCATTGTATATATTTTCCTTGTAGGACAAAAAAAAGAGATATTCATTTTAAAATAAAAATTAAACTGAATTTAACCAGACTTTTAAATGCATAGTTAGTATGAACTACTGCACACATTCAAAACCAAATTTTATTTTTTTTTAATTAATTAATTAATTAATTTTTTTGAGACAGAGTCTCACTTTGTCGCCCTGGGTAGAGGGCCGTGGCATCACAGCTCCTTGTAACCTCTAACTCCCGGACTTAAGCAATTCTCTTGCCTCAGCCTCCCAAGTAGCTGGGACTACAGGTACCTGTTACAACGCCCAGCCAGTTTTTGATGCAGTTGTCATTGCTGTTTAGCTGGCCCAGGCTGGGTTCAAACCCTCCACCCTCAGTATATGTGGCCCAGGCTGTAACCACTGTGCTACGAGCATCAAAACCAAAAAGAAATTTTTTTTTTAAGAGACAGAGTCTCACTTTATTGCCCTTGATAGAGTGCAGTGGCGTCACAGCTCACAGCAACCTCCAACTCTTGGGCTTAGGAGATTCTCTTGCCTCAGCCTCCCGAGTAGCTGGGACTACAGGCACCCAGCTATTTTTTTGTTGCAGTTTTGCTGGGGCCGGGTTTGAACACACCACCCTCGGTATATGGACCGGCACCCTACTCACTGAGCCACAGGCGCCACCCCTCAAACCAAATTTTAAATCACTGTATTCAAATTGTACCACTGGCAAAGTTCTCGGCCTTCAAAAACATCACAATAATTAGTAGCACAATGATTACATACAGCTACCTTTTATAATCACTAAGGTTACAGAGGGAAAAGACTTTACATTATCCATTTCCTGAATTGTGCCATTTTTCAGCTTTACCAAAAGATCCCCCCAAAATGGGGTGTGTAAGTAGGAAATAAATCAGTACATTTATTTTTAAACAGAAATGGACTTTTTCTAACTCTATGCATAGAAGCAAACTGCCTAAAATAGTAGTGTTATATAACCCACTAAATAGAAATGTGGTTATATCTTGACTTCAATAAACCTTGGGATCAGTCATCTAATAGATTTTCTTTCTCTTTTTTTTTTTTTGAGACAGAGTTTTACTTTGGTGGGTTTGGTAGAGCCATGGGGGGCCATAGCTCACAGTAACCTAAAACCCTTGGGCTTGAGCAATCCTCTTGCCTCAGCCTCCCAAATTACTGGGATTACAGGCATGAGCCACTGCACCCAGTCAAAGATTTTCTTTCTTGATCTCAAGAATTATTAAAAGACGGCGGCATCTGCAGCTCATTCAGCAGGACGCCAGCCACGTACACTGAGGGTGGTGAGTTCAAACTGGTAGGCCAGCTAAAGCAACAATGACAACTACAACAAAAAAATAGCCAGGCATTGTGGTGGGTACCTGTAGTCCTAGCTACTTGGGAGGCTGAGGCAAGAGAATAGCTTATGCCCAAGAGTTTGAGGTTGCTGAGAGCTGTGCCAACATGGCCCTCTACTGAGGGCAGCATGATAAGACTCTACCCCTCCCCCCCAAAATTATAAAAGGTAAAGCACTATTCATTCACTCAATAAATAAGAGACGGAGAACCTACCACATACCGTCAACTATTCTAGACGATGGTGCAACCAAAGAATGACAGGAAACAAACATCTGCCCCAAGGGGCTTATGTTACCCTAATATTCACTGTTGTCACAATACACCTTTGTTCACCTTTGTTTTTAAAGGAATTGATTTCAGAGAATGTTTGTCACAAAATACCATTTCTGATTCTCAATGTTAAAGGGAAAGCACCAATCCCAACTACCTCTTTTCACCTTTGGAAATGGCACAACAATCTAAACTCCACCCCCCCCCC
>NW_003852520.1:1266447-1272926 GCF_000181295.1 Otolemur garnettii
AAAAACACAGATCTGCACATAATAGAAAAATGACTGGTAAAATAACTTTTGCTGACAAACATTTATTTCCCTACTCTTCTTAGCTTTCTCTTTTCTTAATGTTCAATAATGAAAATATTATGTTTATAATGAAATTTTTCTTTCTTTGTTTTGAGGTAGTGTCTCACTATGGTAGAGTCTCAACCTCAAACTCCTGGGCTTAAGCAATTCTCTTGCTCAGCCTCCCAAGTAGCCAGGACTATAGGCACCCACCACAATGCCCGGCTTTTTTTTTTTTTTTTGTCACAGTTGTCACTATTGTTTAGTAGCCCCCGGCCAGGCTTAAACCCACCAGCTTCGGTGTATGCGTATGTGGCTGGTGCCCTATGCACTGAGCCCATAATTAAATTGTTTTGAAGGTAAAATATCCCATTTAATTACCATCTTTTTAACTATATTATTGATCATTCAACACTAGAATATGGTTAACTGTTTTAGGTGAAAAGTATTCTTCCCCTTTATTAAGATTCAAATGGTAAGGCTCCACACAGATTATACCAAATCAAACATGCCAGTTCCAAATGTAAGGTAAAAATAACTGAAAAACATTCAGTTCCCAAAAGAATAATTCTAGAGGCTCAGCGCCTGTGGCTCAAGTGGCTAAGGTGCCAGCTACATACACCTAAGGTGGCAGGTTCGAGTCCCCAGCCTGGGCCCGCCAAACAACAATGATGGCTGCAACCAAAAAATGGCCGGGCATTGTGGCGGGCGCCTGTAGTCCAAGCTACTTGGGAGGCTGAGGCAGGAGACTCGCTTGAGCCCAGGAGTTGGAGGTTGCTGTGAGCGTGATGCCATAGCACTCTACCCAGGGGGATAGTTTGAGGCTCCGTCTCAAAAAAAAAAAAGAATAATTCTAGAAATGCTACCTAGATTAAATTCTGCTGATTAAGTGCCATAATAACATATCACAAAGAAAATGATTTATGATTAAGCTCAACTTTAAGCCTTTACCATATGATGGTATAAAGATGGCTCTGAAGCTGACTGGAATAGCAACTTACAGTATGCAACTGCAGCTATATAATTCATAGCACATAAGTGAATGCTATGTGCCAAACACTATGCTTTTTATACAATTAACTTTTCATGTGATATAACCTCCACAGAGATATTTATAAATGGGGAAATTAAGGTTTAGAGAGGTTAAGTCAATTTTCCTGGTCACACAGCTAGTAATGACTGAGCTAGGTCTTAAACACACTAAGATTCCAGAGTTCAGGTTCTCAAATAATATGCTAGAGCTAGGAAATAAAATTTCAGTATCTTTTACATATACTACAACAATTTTTCTCTGACAAAAGGGAGTAAGGGGGGAGGGTGAACTGAAACTTCTGCCCAGCTAGGTTTTTATAATAGCCAAAATGAATTTACCTGTGCTCTTTCACAGAGAAGCTTGGCACTCCAAACAAATCTCCTAGAAGATCATTTGAACAATATACAATATGTTGTTGCTTTTCATCATATAATCGTTTCGTCATAATATACTGGCCAAGATAAAATATAACCTGAAAAAGAAATGATTTTTGAGCATTAAACTAAATGTTAGTTTCAAATACATTCAATAATATCCCATTTATCTGAACAGAGTTAAACCACTAACAACCATATCCACGATCACGTAGAATAATAAATCCTTTATACTCCAAAAGAAGCTATCTTAAAATGCTCTTCTTCAAATATGATAAAAATAGAAATAACTGCTTCTCTTCTCTATTTACTTTAAACCTAAAATCTTGGGCAGCACCTGTGACTCAAGGAGCAGAGTGCCAGCCCCAAATACCTGGCCCCGGCCCAAACTGCAAAAAAAAAAAACCTAAAATCTTTTTTTTTTAAGCTGTTGCCCTGGGTAGAGTGCGTGGAGTCACAGCTCACAGCAACCGCCAACTCTTGGGCTCAAGTGATTCTCTTGCTTCAGTTTTTCTATTTTAGTAGATATGGGGTCTGGCTTTGCTCAGGCTGATCTCAAACTCATGAACTCAAGCAATCCACCCGCCCGGCCTTCTAGAGTGCTAGGATTACAGGCGTGAACCACCATGCCTGGCCCCCTAAAAATCTCTTTTTCAAGACATCTTTTTTCTTTGCAGACTTTAACTCTGCCCAAATATCTAAATATTACTAGGAAGGAAAAGACAGCAAAATGCAAAAACCACTAACAGCAATAAAAAGTTACAGAACACTGGAGTGTTTTAGTGACCTTGAGCCATTTAGCAAATAGTCACAAACATCATACATCTCTCATGAGAGAAGAAAGATAGGAAAATGGCCAATGACATCTACATAATAGTTGGAGATAATTGAGTGAATGATATAAACCCTCAAAGATATTGATATTATCTATATAGCAATAATCAAAATAATGACCCTGAATCATTAACATAAAATTAAATTATATTCTGCATGTTCCTTTAAGACACAAAAGTTGGCAATACATTTTAAGATATCCAAGAACAAACAGTATCCCAGTAACAGCCACCTAAATGCATATGACATTTTACAGTTCACAATACACTTTAACAAGCACTGTCTCATAAACACAGACTGAAAATAAAGGGATGGAAAAAGATAGTCCAAACATATAGAAGCCAAAAAGGGGCAGAAATAGCTATACTTCTACCAGATAAAACAGATTTCAAGACAAAAACTACAAAAAGAGACAAAGAAAGTCATTATATAATGATAAAGGGGTTAATTCATCAATTCAGCAAAAGAATACACAATTCTCAATATACATGTACCCTTCAAGATACATGAAGCAGGCTCGGCACCTGTGGCTCAAGCGGCTGGGGCGCCGGCCACATACACCTAGTGGCAGGTTCGAATCCCCAGCCCGGGCCCGCCAAACAACAATGATGGCTGCAACCAAGAAATGGCCAGGTGTTGTGGCGGGCGCCTGTAGTCCCAGCTACTTGGGAGGCTGAGGCAGGAGACTCGCTTGAGCCCAAGAGTTGGAGGTTGCTCTAAGCTGTGATGCCATGGCACTCTACCCAGGGGGACAGCTTGAGGCTCCGTCTCAAAAAAAAAAAAGATACATGAAGCAAATAATATCAGAACTAAAAGATAGACCCCAACATAATAAACATGGACAGAAGACATCAACACTCTACTTTCAGGCTTGAACGGTTGTTCATCCAGATGTAATAACCAAGCCCCTAGCCCTTGACCCCCTCCCTAAGACCAGTGGGGAACAAAGCCCCCTATCCTTGAAAAGGAAACTTCTCCTAAGCCTTTTAGTCCCAGCCCCCTCAAGGGTAAAGCAGCAGCCTGAGATTAAGGAAGTATGCAGGGAGGGGTTGAGCAAAGGGAGGGGTGGATTCCAAATAAAGGCCCAGGTGAAAAGGTCCCAAAGTACCCAACAGTTCTCACAAATTTACCCAACACTTGTTTTGTACCCCTGAACTATGTGACCCTCATCTTATGATCATGAAGTAATGTACTTGTGATATGTTTTGTACCCCCACCCTGAATTGGGTAAGCCCTTATGATGTACTTTTATTTTGTGACCCCTGAGCTGTATTGAATTGTGCTAACTGCTATGATTGGCTTCTGTATTGCGCTAGCTTGCTCAGCATGCATGATTATGCAAAATAACAGTATAAAAAGGCTTCTCCCCCACTATTCGAAGCTGCTTATTGGCCCACTACAACAGCCCCCTGTAGGTGCACCTGCAGTGTATTAAATTCCTAATAAATTTCTATTACTTAATTACATCTGAAGTGGGATCCATCCTTCTCTCGTATCTACCGTCTTATTTCACAGAGAGAAAATCAACAATGAAATGCTGGGCTTTAATCTGCGCTATGGATCAAATGGACCTAATAGATGCTTATAGAGCAGTTCATCAGCAGCTGCAGAATCCACTTTCTTCCCCTCAGCTCATGGATCATTCTCAAGGATAGATCATAGGCCACAAAGACATCTCAAAAAATTCACAAACATCGAAATCATAACCAAGTTATTTTTTTCTTACTATAATAAAACTAGAAATAAATTACAAAAAGAATTAACACTGGAAAATATATAAACATGTGGAAATTAAATCATCAGGGTGGCACCTGTGGCTCAGTGAGTAGGGCACCAGCCCCATACACCTAGGGTGGTAGGTTCAAACCCAGCCCTGGCCAAACTGCAACAACAACAACAAAAAAAATAGCTGGGTGTTGTGGCAGGTGCCTGTGGTTCTAGATGGCCAGGAGGCTGAGGCAAGAGAATCACCTAAGCCCAAGAGCTGGAGGTTGCTGTGAGCTGTGACGCCACAGCACTCTACTGAGGGCAACAAAGTTAAACTAGGTCTCTTAAAAAAAAAAAAAAAAAGAAAAGAAATTAAATAATCATCTGCTCTTGAGTGACCAGTGGGTTAATGAAAACATTAAGAAGAAAATTAAAAAATTTCTTGGCTTGGCGCCTGTGGCTAAGCAGCTAAGGTGCCAGCCACATACACCTAAGTCAGGTTCGAATCCAGCCTGGGCCCACCAAACAACAATGATGGCTGCAACCAAAAAATAGCTAGGCGTTGTGGCGGGCGCCTATAGTCCCAGCTACTTGGGAAGCGGAGGCAAGAGACTCGCTTGAGCCCAGGAGTCGGAGGTTGCTGTGAGCTGTGATGCCACAGCACACTACCCAGGGGGACAGCTTGAGGCTCTGTCTCAAAAAAAAAAAAAGAAATTTCTTGAAACAAAAGAAAACAAAAATACAACATATCAAAAAATACAAGATATAACAACAGCCATAATAAAGTTTTTATTAAGTACCCACAACAAAAAAGTAAAAAAGCTTCAAACAATCTAACAGTGCATCTCAAAGAACTAGAAAAACAAGAGCAAACCAAACCC
Organism: Otolemur garnettii; assembly: GCF_000181295.1. NCBI lineage: Eukaryota > Metazoa > Chordata > Mammalia > Primates > Galagidae > Otolemur > Otolemur garnettii. Next base: position 1,271,316 of record NW_003852520.1, read on the forward strand.
AAAATCAGAATAAAGACCAGAGCAGAAATAAATTGAAACAAGCAAACAGAAAAACCCACAGAAGATCAATAAAAGAAAATGTTTATTGAAAAGATAAACGGGGCTCGGCGCCTATAGCTCAACCAGCTAAGGCGCCAGCCACGTACACCTAAGGTGGCGGGTTCGAATCCCCAGCCCGGACCCGCCAAACAACAATAATGGCTGCAACCAAAAAAATAGCCGGGTGTTGTGGCGGGCACCTGTGGTCCCAGCTACTTGGGAGGCTGAGGCAGGAGACTCGCTTGAGCCCAGGAGTTGGAGGTTGCTGTGAGCTGTAATGCCACGGCACTCTACCCAGGGGGACAGCTTGAGGCTCTGTCTCAAAAAAAAAAAAAGAAAAGATAAACGGATAGACATATATCTTTAGCCACACTAAGAAAAAAAGGGAGAAGACCCAAAAAACTCAGAGATAAAAAGGAGAGATTAAAATAGATATTGCGGCCAGGTGCAGTGGCTCATGCCTGTTATCCCAGCATTCTGGGAGGCTAACGTGGATAGATCACCTGAGCTCACGAGTTCAAGACCAGCCTGAGCCAGAGTGAGACCCCCATCTCTAAAAATAGTTGGGCACTGTGGCAGGCACCTGTAGTCCCAGCTACTCAGAAGGCTTAGGCAAGAGTGGCTTGAGCCCAAGAGTTGGAGGTTGCTGTGAGCTATGACATCATGGCATTCTACTCAGGGCAGAAAAGTGAAACTCTGTCTCAAAAAATAAAAAATAAAAAACTGATACTGCAGAAAATGAAAGGATCATTTTAGAATATGACTACTAAATTATTCATCATGATCAAGTGGGATTCATCTCAGGGATGCAAGGATCATTCAACATATGCAAATCAATCAGGGTGATACATCATACCGACAGAACAACGGACAAAAACCATAAGATCATTTCAAATGATGCTGAAAAAGCATTTGATACAATTCAGCATTCCTTCATAATAAGTCATATGTGACAGAACCATTTGTGATATGTGATAGTAACACACTGAATGGGGAAAAACTGAAAGCCTTTCCTCTAAGATCTGGAACAAAACAAAGATGCCCCCAAAACCACTGTTATTCAACACCATACCAGAATTTCTAGCTAGAACAATCAGACAAGGGAAAGAAATAAAGAGCATCCAAATTGAAAAAGAAGTCAAAATATCCTTTTCGTTTTGTTTCATTTTTACAACAGAGTCTCAAGCTGTCGCCATGGGTAGAGTGCTATAGTGCTAAAGCTCACAGCAACCTCAAACTCTTGGGCTTAAGCAGATTCTCTTGCCTCAGCCTCCCAAATAAAATATCCCTGTTTGCAGACAATAAGATCATATATCCAGAAAAACCTAAAGACTCTACTCAAAAACTATAAGCACTGGCCCGGCGCCTGTGGCTCAAGTGGCTAAGGCACCAGCCACATACACCTAAGGTGGCAGGTTCAAATCTAGCCCTGGCCCGCCAAACAACAATGATGGCTGCAACCAAAAAAATAGCCGGAAATTGTGGCGGGCGCCTGTGGTCCCAGCTACTTGGGAGGCTGAGGCAGGAGACTCACTTGAGCCCAGGAGTTGGAGGTTGGTGTGAGCTGTGATG
>NW_003852520.1:1273698-1279471 GCF_000181295.1 Otolemur garnettii
AAAATTTATATGGAACCACTAAAGACCCACAGCAGCCACAGCTATCCTGAGCAAAAAGAACAAAACTAGAGGAATTGCATTACCTAACTTCAAATTATAGCCGAAACAGCATGATACCAGCATAAAGAAGACACAGACCAATGGAAGAAAACCCAGAAATTAGTCCACACATCTACAACAAACTTTCCTTCAACAAGCCAAGAACATATGGTGGAAAAAGGACAGTCTCTTCTGTAAGAGGGTACCAGGAAAACTGGACACCCATACGGAGAGCAATCAAACTAGACCCTTAACTCTCACTATAGACAAAAATCTGATCAAAATGGATTAAAGCCTTAAATCTAAGACCTGAAACTACTAATATAAAACACTGGGGGAAGACGTCAGGACTTGGTCTGGGCAAGGATTTTACTACCCCTAAGCAGGGATGTCCAACCTTTTTGGGACTAAGTTGTCTTGGGCTACACATTAAATACACAAAGGTTAACAGCAGCTCATGAGCAAAACAAAAGGGTCATGCATACTTTTCACAGTCTCTACCACCATAGATAAGCAGGAGTCCTTAAGTAAGGTGCACACAGCCCGGCCCACGGGACCGCAGGCTGGACACCCCTGCACACAGGCAACCAAAGAGAAACTGGGCAGATGAAATCACATCAAGCTGAAAAGCTTCTGCACAACAGAAGAAACAATCAACAAAGTGAAGAGACAACACACAGAATGGGACAAAGTATTTGCCAACTACCCCTCTGACAAGGGATCAACAAGCAGAATATATAAGGAACACTCAATAGGAAAAAAATCAAATAATCCAATAAATACAATGGGCGAAGAATCTAACTAGACATTCCTCAAAAGAAGAAATACAAATGGCCAACAGGTATATGAAAAAGTGCTCAACATCATTAGTCATCAGAGAAATGCAAATCCAAAGTACAATATGGGCTTGGCGCTCATAGCACAGTGGTTACAGCACCAGCCACAAACACTGAGGCTGTGGAAGGGCCAGGGCCAACTGCAAAAAAATAAAAACCAAAAAAAAAAAAAAAACAGCCAGGTGTTGTGGCAGGCACCTATAGTCCCAGCTACTGGGAGGCTGAGACAAGAGAATCACATAGGCCAGGAGTCTGAGGTTGCTGTGAGTTATGATGCCATGGCACTCTACCAAGGGTGGCACAGTAAGACTCTGTCTCAAAAAATAAATAAATACATACATCAATAACTACAATATGGGAAGGCACCTGTAGTCCCAGCTACTTGGGAGGCTGAGGGAAGCAAATAGCTTGAGCCCAAGAGTCTGAGGTTGCTGTGAGCTGTGATGTCTACTAAGGGTGACATAGTGAGACTGTCTAAAAAAAAAAAAAAAAACTACAGGGCAGTGCCCATGGCTCAAGGAGTAAAGCGCTGGCCCCATATACCAGGGGTGGTCGATTCAAGCCCAGCCCCGGCCAAAACTACAAAAAAAAAAAAAGAAAAAAACTACAATATGGACTCAGCACCCATACCTTAGTGGTTAGGGCACCCGGCACATGCACTGGAGCCGGTGGGTTCAAACTCGGCTGGTGAGTTCCAACCAGGCCCAAGCCTGCTAAACAAACAAACAAACAAACAACAACAACAAAAAAACCAGATGTTGTGGCAGACACCTGTACTCCCAGTTACAAGGGAGGCTGATGCAAAAGAATTCCTTGAGCCCAAGAGTTTGAGGTTGCTGTGAGCTGTGACGCCACAGCACTCTACCGAGGGCAACACAGTGAAAGTCTGGCTCAAAAAAAAAAAAAAAAACTGCAATATGATACCATCTCACCCCAGTTACAATGGCTTTTATCAAAAAGACAGGGAAAAGCGAATGCTGATAAGGATGTGGAGAAAGGGGAACCTTTCCTTGCCACTGGTCAGGGCCTGGGACTGGCTTGGTCTCCAGCCCCAGCTTGTCTAGGTTCCGGACGGACACAGACCGCTAGGCTACCTTGCTCAGGAACAATTGCTCCAGTTGCCTGAGGGCTATTTGCTTTAGCAGAAGGGAGAGAGAGAGAAAGGCAGTATTTGAGGGAGTAAAGCAAGCTTGATAGAAGAACGATCTTAGCAGTCTTTAGCAGAGCTTAGCAGTTTTTAGCAGAAACACCGTGCTGGCGTTCTGCAAGCAGGAGAAGCGACAGAGTCAGAGTAAGCAGGTCCGTGATAGAATGAGCTCACTCCCGACTGCCTGCTCCTCCAGCCTCTTATGGAGCTGATCTCATGACTGTTACACCATAGGTGTAACAACTGCTGCTGCTCTGTCTCACGAGCTCTCATGTTTGTTAGGAGAGCTAAATCCCTCCCTGTGCCCTTTACACCAAGGCGTGCCATAATCGATCTATGCAGAGGTTTCTTTTAACTCTCTCTCCTCCTTGCTCTATGGGCTGCTACAGGAACCCTTGTACATTGTTGGTGGGGATGTATATTAGTGCAGCCACTATGAAGAAAAGTATGAAGGTGCCTCAAAAAACTGGAAATAGTACTATCATACAACCCAGCAAGCCCACAACTGGGTCTCTACATATCCAAAGAATAGAGACTCAGTACATCGAAAAGGCATTGGACTCCCATGTTTACTGCCACACAAGTCACAATAGTCAAGATAGGGAATCAACCCGTTATGTCCATCAATGGAGGAATGGATAAAGAAATCCGGTACATATACACAATGGATTATCTAGCCACAAAAAAAAAAGAATGAGATACTGTCATTTAAAAGCTCAGCAGGTGGGGCGCGAGCCACATACACTGGAGCGGGCAGGTTAGAATCCAGCTGAACCTACAAAACAATGACAACTACAACCAAAAAATAGCTGGGTGTTGTGGCAGGCGACTGTAGTCCCAGCTACTTGGGAGGGTGAGGCAAGAAAATCGCTTAAGCCCAAGAGTTCGAGGTTGCTATGAGCTGTAATACCACAGCACTCTACCTGGGTGACAAGCTTGAGACTGTCTCAAAATAAATAAAATAAATAAATAAATAAATAAATAAAACATGGATGGAACGGGAGAACATTGTTTTTTTTTCTTTTTTTTTTTGAGACAGAACCTCAAACTATTCCCCTGGGTAGAGTGCCGTGGCATCACACAGCTCACAGTGACCTCCAAGTCCTGGGCTCAAGCAAGTCTCCTGCCCCAGCCTCCCAAGTAGCTGGGACCACAGGCGCCCGCCACAATGCCCGGCTATTTTTTGGTTACAGCCATCATTGTTGTTTTTGGCCAGCCAAGGCTGGATTCGAACCCACCACCTTAGATGTATGTGGCTGGCACCTTAGCCACTTGAGCCATAGGCGCCTAGCCGAGAACATTGTTAAGTGAAATAAGCCAAGACAAACCTCACATGTTCTCACTCATATGTGGGAGCTAAGTATTAAAAACCATCTGGCTGGGTGTGGCAGCTCACACCTGCAAACCTAGCACTCTGGGAGGCCAAGGTGGGAGGATTATTTTAACTCAGGAGTTCAAAATCAGTTTGGCCAAGAGTAAGATTCCATCTCTACTAAAAACAGAAAAATTAGCGGGGCATGGTAATGCTTGCCTATAGCCCCAGCTACTCAGGAGACCAAGGCAAAAGGATCACTTGAGCCCAAGATTTGATGTTGCTGTGAGCTATGACGACACCACGGTACTCTACCCAGAATGAGATTCTGCCTCAAAAAAAAAGAAAAAATCTCATGGAGACGGAGAATAAAATGATGATTCCCGAGACTGGGAAGGGTAAAGGGAAGGGGGGATATGAAGCCGATGCAAAAATATAGTTACATAGAGTAAACTGGATGTGATAGCACAAGAAAGTGATTACAATCAACAAGTTAAAGAGTACACTTAATATACCTAAAAAAGTAGAACTGGAATGTTCCTAACACAAAGATATGTTAAATGCCTAAGGTGACAGATACCCCAATTACCCTGATTTGATTAATTCACATTGTATGCCTCTATTAAAATATCATATGGACCCCATAAAGATATATAACTTTGGCTCAGCGCCTGTGGCTCAAGTGGCTAAGGCGCCAGCCACATACACTTAAGGTAGCAGGTTCAAATCCAGCCCGGCCCGCCAAACAACAATGATACTCCCAGTTACAAGGGAGGCTGAGGCAAGAGACTTGCTTGAGCCCAGGAGTTGGAAGTTGCTGTGAGCTGAGATGCCACGGCATTCTACCCAGGGTATAGCTTGAGGCTCTGCACCCCCCCCCCCAAAAAAAAAGATATATAACTTTTACATACGTGTAATAATTTAAAAAAATTTTTAAAGTACTATCTCATCCTTCTGATATTTTTTTTATCCTTCTGATATTTCATAGAATTGTTACTGCTATATCAGAAATGAGGAAGCTAATCCTAGTTCTGACTCCTAGTCCAATGCTTTCTACCACTCCATATTAGCTTTCACCACTTTCTAATATGTGCCCCTGAACAAAGATCCTATAACTGAAAACAGCATCAATTATATATTACTATTACCCGGCTTAACATATGCACTCCAAGTCTTTATGATGGCCTTGATCAGTTTTCTCATTTCTACCTACTGCCAAATCCATACTTTTTTGTTTTCTTAACTAATCATATAATAAAGTCAATTACAAATTAACAGCACTAAAATACCATTTAACCTGGCACTTCCCTGTAAGCACTTAAAGGAATATTCCTAAGTGACTACTAATTGGAGATGGCTGGCTGGCTGGCTGGCTGGCTGGCAGTGGAAAGGGAAAGAAGGAAGAGAACCTAGATTCCTTCTACCAAACATCTCTAAAGGGAAGTTTGTAAAAGAGCAGCTGAATTTCTTCCTGTCTCACTATCCTGTTGTAACAAAGAATTTTAATGTTTTAAGAAAATCTGAGCTCCAAAAAGTACATGGAAGAGGTGGGGAACAGGCACATTTCACTCACACTGAAATTTTACTGAGATGGCTCAATCTCTCACTGAAAAATCACATTCTCTACACAAATTTAAAACTAGAGAATGCACTGAATTGTATCCACTAAATAGAACATATGTTCATGAATAAGATCCCAGAAAGATCAGTACACTGTGCTCATTTATCTCTAGTATACAAGTTCTTTTTTTTTTTGAGGCACAGTCTCACTTTGTCCTTCCCAGTAGAGTGCCCTGGCCTCACAGCTCACAGCAACCTCTAACTCTTGAACTCAAGAAGTTCTCTTGCCTCAGCCTTCCAAAGTGCTGGGTTTATAGGAGTGAGCCACCATGCCCGGCCAGTACAGAAGTTCTTAACCTAGGATAATCCAGAGATGCCCAAGAAGTTTTTGGATAGAATCCGTGGGGTACCTTCATTTGGATGGAAAAACTGTTTTTCTGCCTTTATTTTCACTAACTTCTAACTAAAATTTAGCTTTGTCTTCAATCACAAATGTAGGCAACAAAAATATCTGTAATACCTGTGATTTACTCACTAATAAAAACCACAAGTGTCTTCATATCACACTGTGGATCATATAGCAAACATCTCAAAATATTACTTACAGTCCTCACTATATCAAAATATTTATTAGATCCATTCTTCAATCTTAGGATTGAATGTGTCAATAACAAAAGCATGTATATCACAAACTTGTTTATTTATTTTGTTAATATTTAAACATAAGTTTCCTTGGTAATCCTGTATATTTTATTTCATACATTTAAAAACATGATTCTGGCTTGGCGCCTATAGCTCAACCGGCTAAGGCGCCAGCCACGTACACCTAAGGTGGCGGGTTCGAATCCCCAGCCCGGACCCGCCAAACAACAATGACGG
>NW_003852520.1:1280390-1282425 GCF_000181295.1 Otolemur garnettii
AAAAAAAAAAAAAAAAAAGAAAAGACAATAGTTTATTTCTTTCTCTTGGTTCAGCTTACCTCTTTCATTGTGTAAGTGTCTTTTTGTGCACCAACAGACTTTAACAACTTCAAAAGCAATGGTTTTGGTCTAACCTGTAAAGAAAAAAAAAAAGAGCTGCTGTTATGACACCCAAGTTATTCCAGAACTATAAGCCTTGCAGCAAACATGTCCACAAACATGTTTAATAAATGTAGCAGACACTATGTTTAACAATTCCATAAGGTCAGACTCAAAAAAAAAAAAAAAAAAAAAAAAGGTTATAACGTTTTTAGTAAGTGTAATGGTTAGACTATGTAAACTAAATACATAAACAGCCAAAGGTGTTAGGAAAAAAATGCTGGGGAGGATCAATTTTTATGCAAATATCATAAAATTATCAAGTACCATTAGCTGAGATCATAAAGACAATGAAGACTATTTTTTCCTCTAGCTATTCCTATCATCTGCTTACTGCCTTACAAACAAACATAAATTGCTGAGATCCAATTATCACACTGACCCAATGAGCTAACTGTAAGCTAACATAGAGAATCAAATAGAAAAGAACACATCTTTAGGGTGGGTCCTGTTACCAATCTTCACTTTCTACAGACTAGGTTCATGAAGGCTAGAGAATTTAAATGACTAACCAAAGTTGAGCAGGACAAATGACAGTCATAGGAGGTAGCGACTCACCCCTCAACAGCTCAGCATTTTCCTCCTACTGTATCACACTGCCTCTTAGTGGGTCTATGTTTCAAATAACTACTTGACATTTATTAAGCATCTACTAAAAACAGTCCTAGGTACTGAAAAAAAAAATTACAAAGCAAACATAGGACTTATATCCCATGAAGCCTGCCAACTAGATTAGGGGTCAATTTTTTTTCTGTTAAGGGCCAGATAGTAAATATTTCAAGCTTTTCACACCAGATGGCCTACCCAACTAAAAGCATAGCTACTATGCAAATCAGTAAAATTTTACTTGCAAAAACAGGCAACAGGCCAGATTGGGCCCAGAGCCTGACCCTGACCCAGAGGTTCTGTAAGGAGTATTGAGAGAATAACCCGGGGGGGGGGGGGGTGAGGAGGGGTTGTGTAACGTGCCTAAATGCCCCCTTTCCTATTACTACATCAGAATCTGCAAAACTCAAGAACCTTTATAGCTTGCCACCTCATACAGACCAGGGCCTTTATACCCCTCAATATTCCCCTGTCTTGTATCTTAACTTTGAAATCTGACAGCATCCAATCTGGGACTTCTCAAAACCAGATTTGAAAAAACTACCTGTTTCCAGCTAATCAACAGAACAAATGTTACTTAATAACTGATAATGTGGCTGAGCAAGGTGACTCACACCTGTCATCCTAGTACTCTGGGAGGTCAAGCAAGCTAGTGGACTGTTTGGACCAGCCCGAGCAAGAGTGAGACCCCCATCTCTACTTAAAATAGAAAAACTATTTGTGTGTCATTGCATACACCTGTAGTCCCAGCTACTCAGGAGGCTGAGGCAGGAGGACTGCTCAAGCCCAAGAGTTTGAGGTTGCTATGAGCTATGATGGCCATCACAGCACTCTGCCCAAGGTGACAGAGTAACACTGTTAACAAAAAAAAAAAAAAAATTGAAAATGTATATGTACTTTACTTTCAGACTTAAGGATGAACCCTCTCAGATAAAATTAAAAAGATAACTTTTTTCCTAATTTTAAATATGGTGTATTAACTTCAAATCACATAAAAAACTCAAAATAGGGCGGCGCCTATGGCTCAGTGAGTAGGGCACCCACCCCATATATCGAGGGTGGCAGGTTCAAATCTGGCCCTGGCCAAACTGCAACGTTGTGGCAGGTGCCTGTAGTCCCAGCTATTCAGGAGGCTGAGGCAAGAGACTCATCTAAGTCCAACAGCTGGAGGTTGCTGTGAGCTGTGACGCCATGGCACTTGGTGACAAAGTGAGACTCTATCCAAAAAAAAAACACCTCAAAATAAAAACCTACAATAGAAAGCCATCAA
>NW_003852520.1:1283105-1286435 GCF_000181295.1 Otolemur garnettii
AAGAAAATATAAAACAATGGCACAGTACCTTTACTCCCCAAAAAGGCAAAAATATAGTAATTAAAAGTTGGTAATACTCAGTAGTGGTAGGAGTGAAACCTGTTGAAATGTTCTGGTGAGCGTGTTACCAGTAGCAATCAAATATAGGTATAATTTAGGAGCATGAGTTCTATTTCTATAAAAGCTTTCTTACAGAAATAGTCACTTAACACACGTGTTCAGATGCATATACGTAAACAAAGGAGTATTAGCTGTACTACTCAAAAACAGTAGGCAATATTTTCTTTTTTTTTTTTGAGTTTCAAGCTGTCGCCCTGGGTAAGAGTGCAGCTCACAGCAACCTCAAACTCTTGGGCTTAAGTCAATCTCTTGCCTCAGCCTCCCAAGTAGCTGAGACTATAGGCACCTGCCACAACGGTCAGCTATTTTTTTGTTGTAGTTGTCATTGCTGTTTGGCAGGCCAAGGCTGGATTGGAACCTGCCAGGTCCGGTATACATGGTTGGCGCCCTAGCTGCTGAGTTACAGGCACCAAGCTGGCAATTTTTAATACTCTATCAGTAAAAGTACAAATAACTTAAAATGGTACACTTGTTCTGGAACACTATGCAGCCATCAAAATTCTGCACATTTTATTTATTAATAAGGATCCAAGCTGTAATATGCCTTTACTTTAATCTTGCCTAAGCAAAACAACACAGATCTAAATCTACATGTGAATATATGTGTGTACACAGAAAAAATCTAAAAAGAAACATGAAAGAGAAGGCTGAAATTTTCAGTTTCTACTTTACGTACTTCTGTAATGTCTAATCCTTACAGTAAGCATGAATTACTTTTCTCACTTCTAGAAACCATTCAAAAAATACTGATGGGTCAAAATAGAAAAAATAATGACCACATAACAAACACAACTTCAGCATCGGTGCTTAGGAATTTAATAGAACTCATTTTTATAGCCCATGTGGTAAAAGGCTAAGAAAATACGGACTGATTCCTACAGTTCATTTTTTTACTCCACACAGTTATGCCTGACATAGCAGAATTTAAGCTACCTACACACAGTTCCATTTCAGGAGCCAGGCTACAATTAGGGTGCACAAAATTTAGTCGATCGCCTCATTAATTGTTTTTAAAAGTTACACCTGAGAGACAAAAATACCAACCAGGGTCTCCTGTTCCGAAGCTGGAATCTGTGAGGTGGTTACATCAGTAGACACAGACATGTTGGTATTGCACATTTGCCTAAAAGTAGGAAATAAATACAGCATAAAAACTGGAAATAATGAAACATCTCGAAAAAAAGAACCATATATAAAAGAGATACTTCCTTTATTAAAACTACATAAAGTTATAAGCAAGCTGGCCCTTACCTGGATGAGCATGGACAAAGCCGCGTGGTCCCACAGGTGTCTCTACCAGCCAGTGAGCACAGCTGGGAAAGGGCCCCAGTTAAATAGCCTGGCTGGAGGCAAGTCAGGGCTTAGCTCCTTCCACTGCGACTCGGAACGTGTCCGAACTTGACCAGCCCCAGCGGAAAGGCTGAGTCAACTCGCCCACGGAACCAGCCCAGTCTCGCCCACACTCGGCGCTGGGCTCAGACCCGCAATCTCACCGGCACCTGCTACAATCGCCGCCCCAGAGCCGAAGCGCCTGACCGATCCGCAGCCCCCCGCCCACGTGACCTTGACGCCGCGCTCCCGGGAAGACCCCCGCCCCCACCTGCCCGGAGCCCGGGCCCGAAACGAACCGCGCCCTCCTCCCCTACCCCGCCGACCGCGCCGGGCAGGTCCCCACGGAGCCTCCGCCGAGCCCAGCGGCCCGCCCCCCGCGCCCCCCAACCTCGAATAACACTGCCCGAGTGCGGGGAGAGGCCGGGAGCTGAATGAGCGAGGGGTCCCGTCCCATCCCATCCCACACCCAACCCACTCCCCTCTGGGTCGGTACCTGCTCCTCACCTTGCAGGGGTTTTCACGCCTGGAGTTATTGGGGGGGGTCCCTCGAGACTTCCCAGTTCCCTTCACCCGGCGCGCGGAAGCCTGACGGCCTGGGCCTCGGCGACCATTCCACTCTCGGGCCCCAGCCCGCAGGGAAGCCCGAACACACTAGTCCGGGGCGGAAGGGGGCTCCCGGCGGCAGGACCTCGGTAAGTAGGGTCAGGGCCGCCCCTCTAGTTCGGCATCTGGCTCCATCTTCCTTCCAGTCATACAGGGCCGCGCCGGCCCCACACAGAGCCAAGCTCGCCCGGGCTCCCCGGCGCGCGCCCCCTGCCGTCTGGAGGGAACGCGCCCTGCGCCGCCCGGGCCGATCCGCGCCGGTCCGCGCGCGCGCATGCGCTGGGCCCCGCAGCCGCCGCTGCCACGTAGGGGCGGAGGTCAGCCGCTGCCTCTGCGAGAGGCGGAGGGTGGGGACCTGGCGGGCGGGCGACTTGCCAAGTGGCTGGGGGCCTAGGCAGCTGTTGCCCGCCTTTGTGGCGCGCCACTCTCGAGACCCGCCTTTAGCCGTTGGGCAAAGATTTTTTCTTTTTGGGTTTTTTCTTGTCCTTGGGACAGTCTCACTCTGTCGCCCTGTGCCGTGGTGTCATCCTAGCTCACAGCACCCTCAAACTCCTGGGCTCAAGTGACCCTCGGGCCTCAACCTCCCAAATAGCCGGACTACTAGCGCCTGCTACAGCGCCCAGCTAGTTTCTCTGTTTTCGTAGAGACGGGGTCTCACTCTTGCTCGGGCTGGTCTTAAACTCCTGAGCTCAAGCAGCCCGCCTGGGCCTCCCAGAGCGCTAGGATTTCAGGCCTGAGCTACCGCCCTCCCTGCGCAGTTTTTGTGCTGTGTTTACACCTCGGGTGTCTATGCTACCAAAAAGAAACCAAAGTTAACAGCTGTGTGATATATTAAGCCTACTCCAGCTGCTGGAGTTGTATACAAATAAGTTATTTTAAGACTTGTTTTTTAAGATTAAAAATAGCATAGAATACAGGTTCATCTCCTAGAGTATACAAATATTCTAGTTGGAGAAATAACTAGTGGTTACAGTTGGGGGGCTGGTGGTACAAAAGAACATGCTTTTGGAATGTGTGGGTTAAATATATATATAAATATATGTATATTAAATATATAAATATAGATAAACACTCAATTCTGAAAGTTCTGTTTGCTCACATGGGTGTGGCAAGAGTTTTGATGCAGTCTCAGAAATCTTTTTTTTTTTTTGAGACAGAGCCTCAAGCTATCCGTCGCACCACAGCTCACAGCAACCTCCAACTCCTGGGCTCAAGCGAGTCTCCTGCCTCCGCCTCCCAAGTAGCTGGGACCACAGGCGCCCACCACAATGCCTG
>NW_003852520.1:1287402-1289756 GCF_000181295.1 Otolemur garnettii
CCAGCTACTTGGGAGGCGGAGGCAGGAGACTAGCTTGAGCCCAGGAGTTGGAGGTTGCTGTGAGCTGTGATGCCACGGCACTCTACCCAGGGGGAAAGCTTGAGGCTCTGTCTCAAAAAAAAAAGAAAAAAAAAAAAAAGATATCTGGTTGTGAGACCTTGGTGCTTGACCCTGGGTGAAAGAAAATCTCAAATGGTAAGAAAGAGTAAACAAAAAGATATGTGATAGACGTTTGTGCTATGAGAGTTCAAACAAAATAGCTCAGTCAATACCAAGGCAGTTTGCAAGAACCTTAGAGAGGATCACACATGTTTTGTGTCTCTAGGGGTAGTAAGACTTAAATAAAAGTAAAGAATACTTAAGGCACAAGAAAAATATTATCAAGAAAATACAGAAGTGAAAATATGACAAGACTATTTGAGAAACTTTAAGTCAGTTTGACTTGCATGAAAGTCAAGAAAACGTTTTAAGAACGTGGAGTCTCCTTAATGCCAGTCAGGGAAATGTGGGTTTTAAACAGGGTAGACAGAGCTTGGGAGCATATAAACTTGGTGATTTGCTTCAGTTTTAACAGGCCCACCAAAAGCTAACTCAAACTCAGAATATTCCAGCCAGCCCCCTTCAGGACTGACTTTCCCCATTCTCGTTGGCCCTGTGCTTCAAATATTTTGACAAAACTAATAGAGCAGAAACAAAAGGCAGAACTGATAGGATCCTTTTCTATTGGAACCAGAAAAGAAGGGGCAGAAATGAAGGTAGAAGCGATGGAATTTAGAGTGTTAGAGAGAGAGCGGGGTGAGGCAAGCATTCAGGCACTCACAGAACACAGCCCATGGTAGGAAGCTCAGGCAGAGCTTGGAACAACAAAGGAATGAGAGGAGCACCCAGAAAGCCAGCCCACCCAGGACTATTGAGTGGTGTCTCAAACACTGGAAATACTGTGCAGTCAAAGGAGGAATAAGAAAGCAAACCGAATCAGCCCACTGTAAAAGCAGTTTCTATTGTTTGTAACTTAAAAACAGTGGAGACCAGCTGCTGCTGTTTGCCTGCAGGCACGACTGTCCTATGTCACTTTGCCCTTCATTGTGCTTACCTGAGGCTTTACTGTTTTCAATGCCCAAGATGTTTTCCAGGAGGTGGAGATATCTTGAAAATATATATATATTCTTTGGGATATAAACAGCAAACATATCCACAATAGAGTCTCCTGGCCCTAGGGCCACTTCATACTTTTTTTTTTTTTTTTTTTTTTTTTTTTTGCAGTTTTTGGCCAGGGCTGGGTTTGAACTCGCCACCTCCAGCATATGGGGCCGGCGCCCTACTCCTTTGAGCCAGAGGCGCCACCCCATACTTTTTATACATATTTTTTTCTTTTTTTTGAGACAGAATCTCACTGTGTCACCCTGGGTTGAGTGCTGTAGCATCACAGCTCACAGCAACCTCAAACTCTTGGGTTTAAGCAATTCTCTTGCCTCAACTTCCCAAGTAGCTGAGACTACAGGCGCCGACCACAATGCCTAGCTATTTTTTTGTTGTAGTTGTCGTTGTCAGGCGGGCCCTGGGCTGGATTTGGACCCACCAGCTCCAGTGTATGTGGCTGCTGCCCTAGCCGCTGAGCTACAGGTGCTGAGCCCACTTCATACTTATATTTATTGATGACAACTGACTAATACTTAAAGTATGATGAAAAATAAACAAGATTTATCTCAGAAATAGTGTTTACAATGCAGTATTTCACAATATTTATGAGACTATCAAAATTACAGAAGTAATTTTTATATCTTTCCAAACCTCTGGAACTGAATAGTGTTATTTACAAAGCAGACCAGGCACAGTGGCTCAGACCTTGTAATCCTAGCTCATTGGGAAGGCAAAGCAGGACGATTGCATGAAGCCAGGAGTTCAAAACCAGCATGAGGAAGAGTCACAAAAAATAGAAAAATTATCTGGGACTAGTGGCACATGCCTGTAGTGTCCACTATTTGGGAGGCTGAGGCAGTAGGATCACTTGAGCCCAGGAGTTTGAGGTTGCTGCACTCTAGCCCAGCAACAGAGCAAGACCCTATCTCAAAAAAATAAATTACTAAACATTAAAAGCCCAGCAAATGGTGAATAAATACAGACTTTTTATTTCTATTTTGAAAATTAAAGTTTTAATAAGTTTAAAAATTCAGAAACATTCACAGAACAATTAATATGCAATGTATCCACTGATCAAAAATTCACACTTGTCACTTCTATAGCAAATACATTTTTTGTTTTTGGTTTTTTTTTTTGAGACAGAGCCTCAAGCTGTCCCCCTGGGTAGAGTGCCGTGGCATTACAGCTCACAGCAACCTCCAACTCCTGGGCTC
>NW_003852520.1:1289901-1292522 GCF_000181295.1 Otolemur garnettii
CCACCTTAGGTGTACGTGGCTGGCGCCTTAGCCGGTTGAGCTATAGGCGCCGAGGCAGCAAATACATTTTTTAAATGAAACATGAATTTAAAAAGTTGAGGCTGGGTGCAGTGGCTCAAGCCTTTAATCCTAGCACTCTGGAAGACCCTGAGATAGGAGAATCTCTTGCCCACAGGAGTTCAAGACCAACTGAGCAAGAGTGAGACCCCCATCTCTACTGAAGATGGAAAAACTAGCCAGATGTGGTGGCAGGTGCCTGTAGTCTCAGCTACTTGGAAGGCTGAGGCAGAAAGAAAGATTGCTTGAGCCTAAGAGCTTGAGGTTGCTGTGAGCTAGGCTCAGGCCCTGGCAGTCTACCCATGGTGACAGAGTGAGACTCTGTCTCAAAAAAAAAAAAAAAAGCTGAAATTCCAGTTATTCTTACTCCCATTCCCCTCCCCTCTCTTAAAGCAATCATGATGATCAACTTAATGCATATCCACTAAGTGCCTGTCTCATACATTGGCTATAAATTTATGAATCCTGACATAGCACAATGCTTACGGCGCCAGCCACATACACCATGGCTGGCAGGTTCGAACCCGGCCTGGGCCAACTGCAGCAAAAGAATAGCCGGGCATTGTGGCGGGTGCCTGTAGTCACAGCTACTGGGAGGCTGAAGCAAGAGAATCCCTTAAGCCCAGGGATTAGAATCCCTTAAGCTTGAGGTTGCTGTGAGCTATGATGCTACAGCACTGTACTGAGGGCAACATAGTGAAACTCTATCTCAAAAAAAAAAAAAAAGTTTACGAATCCATGAACATATATATAGGCTTTGTGTGTAGATATGGAATTGCTGGGCCATAGACTATTCAGCTATATAGTAGGTTATAATATCTAAGAGGGTAAATACTCCTTATCTTTTTCAGTATTGTTTTGGCTCTTCTTAGATGTTATTTTTAAAACCAGTTTGTCAAATTCTTAAAAAGAATTGAGTTGCAATTTTGCTTCAGATTGAATTGGATCAATAGATTAATTTGACATCTTTTCGATATGAATTCTTTCTGGATAAGGACATGACATATTGCTTTATTTTTTTAATTCTATCTTGACATCCTTTAATAATGCTTTCTTTTTTTGTTGTTGGGTTTTTTGGTTGGTTTTTTGTTTGTTTGTTTGTTTATTTGTTTGTTTTTGTTTTTTGAGACAGAGTCTCACTCTGTCACCCTGGGTAGTGCCATGGCATCGTCATAGCTCACAGCAACTTCAAACTCTTGGGCTTAAGCAAGCCTCCTCTTACCTCAGCCTCCCAAGTAGCTGGGACTACAGGTGCCCGCCATGACCAGCTAGATTTTCTATTTTTAGTGAGATGGGGGTCTCACTCTTGCTTGGGCTGCTCCTGAATTCCTGATCTCCAGAGATCCACCTGCCTCAGCCTTCCAGAATGCTAGGATTATAGGAGTGAGCCACTGTGCCCAGCCCTTTAATAATGTTTTATTATTTTCTCCTAATTTCAGCTATTTTTTTTCTGCGGTATTTTATAACTTTTATTACTAATTTAATTTTAATTATTGCTGACATATAAGATGATTAGTGATTTTTGCATTTTGATCTTATGGCCAGCAATACTGCTGCACTTTGTGAGATACATGCACACACGTGTCTATATACACACACAGCGTGCTAAAAAAAGTATACACGTTTTAAGGAAGAAAAACATTGAAATTGTAAAACTCAGTATAACAAAAGATGAATATAGTCGCATTTGACTTCTGCAATCACAAGAGGTGCTCACGCTGGTTCCCATCGGTGTCCAGACACTTCTGATTACAGTGAATGAAAAGTAATAGACAATGTTTCTTAAAACACATACATCTTTTGGTACCCCAACATGTATCTATTAGTTTTTCAGCAGATGCTCTTGGATTTTCTTTCTTTCTTTTTTTGACACAGAGTCTTACTTTGTCATCCTCCATAGAGGGCCGTGGCATCATACCTCACAGCAACCTTTAACTCTTGGGCTCAAGTGATCCTCCTGTCTCAGCCTCCCAAGTAGATGTGACTACAGACTCACCCCACAACTAATTTTTTTCTGCTACTTTTTGCAGAGACAGGGTCTTGCTATATTGTTCAGCCTGGTCTTAAATGTACCAGCCTCAAGCAGTCCTCCCACCTTGGACTCACAAACTACCACACCTAGCCTTAATTTTATATATTGCTTTTTTATGCATCTAGAAATGACCATGTGGCTTTTCTCCTTTATATATTAATATGGTGAGATTATATTAATACATTGTCTAATAGTGACCATCCTTCTATTACTCAAATAAAACCCTACTTGGTTTTAATAACCCTACTTGCCTTTTTTGACACTGATTAATTGCATTTCTAACAGGAATAGTATATTAGAATGGAGCATGTTTGAGAAGTGAGCCTGCTCTTAGAGGATACCAGATATTTCCAAGTTCTCATAGAAATATAGTTCTGTTTAGAACAGTTACTTAGATCTCTGAGGCTGAGTTCAATTAAGACCCAGCCCTTGGCTCGGCGCCTGTGGCTCAAGCAGCTAAGGCGCCAGCCACATACACCTAAGATGGCGGGTTCGAATCCAGCCCAGACCCGCCAAACAACAATAATGGCTG
>NW_003852520.1:1292552-1293504 GCF_000181295.1 Otolemur garnettii
CTGTGGTCCCAGCTACTTGGGAGGTGGAGGCAGGAGACTCGCTTGAGCCCAGGAGTTGGAGGTTGCTGTGAGCAGTGAAGCCACGGCACTCTACCCAGGGGGACAGCTTGAGGCTCTGTCTCAAGAAAAAAAAGACCCAGCCCTTGGGCTTGGCACCCATAGCTTAGTGGATAGGGCATCAAGCCACATAGACTGGGGCTGGTGGGTTCAAACCTGGCCCTGGCCTGCTAAACAGCAACAGCAACAACAAAAAATAGCCAGGCATTGTGGTGGGCACTTGTAGTCCCAGCTACTTGCAGCTGAGGAAAGAGAATCACTTAAGCGTAAGGGTTTGAAGTTGCTGTGAGCTGTGACACCACGGCACTGTACAGAGAGTGAGGGTGACAGGGTAAGACTCTGTCTCAGAAAAAAAAAAAAAAAGACCCAACCCTTGGCCTCAGAATCTGGTTCCCACAGGAGCAATACAGGCTCAACTGGTTTGATAACTTTTACCATCTAGAGTTTGCAGAGAGAACCAGAAACAACAGAGGCCACCTATTGGAGGAATGAAGAGTTATAATCTCCTGCATGGCCCAGTTGAATCACAGATGTGTAACCATTTGCTGTCTGAAAGTTCCTGAGGCCCTGGACTGGCAGGAGAGACACAGAGAGCCAGAGCCGCACCCTGCTCTGTGGTAAGGAAATGCTACTGAGTTTCAAGTGGTCCCAAGAGTATAAGCAATTTTGTTGGGAGCCCCTAGGATCGCCACTACCTGGATAAAAGAACTCTGGCAGCAAAAGACTAGGATGTCTACTGGCAGAATGTGCAGGACTAGGGAGAAAAAAGTTGAGTATCATTCAGATCTCCCCGTGCCCCTTCTCACCAGAACCATGTCACAGGAGCCTTTAGAGAACTATCATCTGGACACCTCCACGTGGAACCATGCACAGGACCCTTTAGAGAACTATCATC